>NC_090739.1:37723774-37788774 GCF_036898095.1 Palaemon carinicauda | reverse complement strand
TTTTCACTGTACACTCTATGCCTCTGCTCGGATCTATTTAAAATTTCTCTGTACGTATAATATTTTGTTGCTGTTTCAGGTTTATTACGGATTTCATTTTTCATTTGGTCAAGGCTTGACCTGATGATGTTATCAACCAGACAAGAATTCAAAAATCTGTAACCGGGCGTATTTTCACTTCTGCAAATTTCATAAACATAGTGGAACGGCTCTTCCATATCAATTGTTGGCCATTTCCTTTTCTAAAAAACGTTTCCTTCTTACTTGAACTTCACGATTAAAGGACTCAAGGCCACTCTCCACTAAGCACAATGTCATAGGCGTATTATTTCTGACCCCCAATAAGCATCTAACAGCCTGGTTGTATATCCTTTCTATGCATGTTACGTTGTTTGTAAGCCAACTCTCTGCACTATAAAGTAGTGAGGCTCCTAACGCTGCTTTGAACACTTTGACTTTATATGCATATGGCATAGTTGTATTGTTATAACAAAATATTGAGAACTTGTTAATGGTCTTTGCATTTTCAATTTCATGTTGTTTAAGCACTGATTGCATTTTGCCATCGCCCGTAAACCATGCACCAAGATACAAATATTTTTCACAATGGTCTATCTTAACATTATTTATGACTAAAGACTCTTTATCTCTTGCATTTCCATTTACTACAAAAAACTTAGTCTTTTTTTCGTTAACAATCATCCCATATAAGTTACAGTAATCCAACATAATCCCAATTTTCTCTAAACACTTTTCTCTTGATGTACTTAAAATAACTGTCATCCATCAATAATAGTGTATGCATTGTCCCTAAAAACCCATCTCTGCCAATTTCCTCTTTTATCATTTTAACCATTTTGTCTTGGCAGATAGTAAATAATAACCAGCTTGTTGGAGCACCTTGTCGCTGACAGCGGCGCGCCTAACCCTCGCCTCGTCCACGACGCAGCTGACGTGCTCTACTGCTGCCATGATGGCGGCCGCTATGGCATCGGTGAGGTCTTCGTCGAGGTCCACGTCGTTGGCGCTGGGATCGGCTTTCAAGGCGGGGTATCGTGACAGGAAGTCTGCTGCGCTGTTACACTTCGCCGGCAAATACTTGACCCCGGAATCTGTACTGCAGGGTTCTCTCATTCAGCCTGAAGAGACGGGGGTTGGAGATTTCCATGAGGGCCCGATCTCCCAGCAACTTTGTTATCGCTGCTGTGGGGCAGCTCCTGTCATAGTAGGCCAACCCGTCCTTTGCTAATTGGCAGATCATGTCTTGGGCATGATGGAGTTTGGTGCGGAGTGCCTCGTCCCAGTACACTAACTTCCCGGTTGGTTTTGTGAGGAACTCCCTGAATGGGTTCATGATGGGGGCTGTTGCGAGGAAGGGCGCCAGCTGGTTGATGAATCCGTACCAAGCCCTTATGTCGGTGATAGAGGGCTGATGTGGCATCGGGAAGTTCTTGATGGCCGCCAGACGTTCCTTTGTTGGGTTGTAGGCCTCCCAGCCCAGGTTGAAGCCCACAAAGTCCACTTCTCTTCTTGCGAATTGGAATTTCTCCGGCTTCAGGGAGACACCCTTGGCTGTGCATGTTTCGAGGAAGTCGTAGGCATGCCAGAAAGCCCCTTTGATGCTGTCGTCGTAGAACAGGGTGTCGTCTACGCACTTATATTTCCTCGGGATGTCCTGGATTGCGTCGTCGAATCGTCAAGTATACGCATCGCCGGCGGAGCAGTGCCCCATGGGGGTACGACTGCAACAAATTCTCCCCAAGGGGGTAATGAATGTAGTTAGGTCGCAACTTTCTTCGTCTAGCTCCACCTGGTGGTATCCCCAGTACGCGTCTGCCACAGTCTTGAATGTGTGCTTTGGTACCCCGGACACCATGTCGAATAGGGCGGGGGTGTGGTGTGTCTCCTGCAGACAGGATGCGTTGAGGCGCTGGTAGTCGACTGTCCTGACTTCTTGGCGACGACCACCATACGGGGGCACCATTCGGTTGGCTGCCCGGCAGGTACCGGTTCTATGACGCCACGGGCGACATCCTCTCCGAGCTGGGCCTTCACTTCCTCTTCCCAGTATTTTGGCACCGATGGTGGGGTGTGGCATGCGTAAGGCGTGGCTCCTGGGAGCAGGTGGATGTGGTGTGGTTCCCCATGCATCACTGGCAGTGGCTTCCTGGCTGTGTTGAATGTCGTCGTGGCGAAATATTGCAGGAGCCAGGCTTCCAGCCTGGCCGCATGTTCCTCCTGTGACGGCAGGGGCACCTCGGCGTGTCGGGGTGGTACCCGGGTGGCCCGTCTGGCTGTGCCATCGAAGAGGCTCACGTGTGCCACCGCGGGGGAGGGGTGGGGGAGATCCTTGGGTACCAGCGTCAAGTCCCTGTAGGCGTCCAGCGACAGGAAGAGGTGCTTTGCCTACTGCACGAAGTACACATCCTGCTCCATGGTGGGGCCTTGCAAGGTGACGTGGCACACGGCAGATCCAAGGCACTTCAGGGGGAGGTTTGCCACATCCCGCTAGCCGGCACGGGGTGTAAGGGCTGCTGGGCGGACTTGGAGGTGCGATAGCAAGGAGGGGCCCATCACACATACCTGTGCCCCGGTGTCCACCACTGTGGTGACAGGCACTCGTACTCCTGTGTCGGTGTGGACGACTGTCACCTCCGCTACAGGGTGGCGGGCGAGGTTAGCTCCCGCAACAAGCACAGCGCTAGACACAGCACTAGACACGTCTGTCGGGGATCCTGTTGATTTTGCCTGCGATTTTCTGCAGCATTTGTAGTAGTGGCCCTGCTTGCGGCACCCGTTGCATACGGCGGACTTAGTGGGGCAAGAGGCTCGGCCAGAGACGTGGCGGCCACTGCAGTTCCCACAGGAAGGGGGTGGGGGACCCCTACCTGTGCCAGCGACGGTTGCACTTGGATGATCTGCCTCGGGTGTCTCGCTGCCAGCCGCGCAAGCAGTTTCCCTGCAATTGCATTGGTGCGCAGCGGCGTCGACGCGGGCCGCCTCGTAAGCACAGCAACTGGCCCTAAGGGCACCAACACTATTGATGTCGTTGCTACATTGGTACACATGGCGACGCATAGCCTCATCACTTAGGCCCACCATTAACTTAGGTAATAATATATATTCGGCTAGATTAAACTGACACTGAGGGCACTGGAAATTGCAATCAGAGGCCTTTTGAGAACACTTTAAAAGATAATCACTAACACTTTCTCCTGGGCCTTGCATCGCATTGAAAAACTCCGACCATAACACAGCACTGTTTGTGGAGCGTAACACAATATCACGAATAAAATCCATGGCTTCCGTAGCGGTGAGGTTACTCCATTCCTGTGAGGTGAATCTAGGGTCCAGCGCTCGTTGCAGAGGGGGCGTGCAGTATAGCCTGATGTGGTGGATGACCTCGTGGGGCCGTAGTCTGCACAATTGGATCCAGCATTCCATCGACCTCCTCCAGGGCCTGACTGTGGCGGGCTTCAGCTCAATTTCACACTTCTCCTGAGCTGCAGATGCAAGGACACGAGGTGCAACGGTAGCATGTGTCGTAAGCCGGTCGCGGAGGACATTGATCATTTGTTGCTGTGCTGCCATGGCCTGCCTGGTTTCTTGCAGGGCAGGGACGAGCCCACGGGGGACGACGGGGCCTGCGGCTCTTGGGGTGGACTGCGCTGAGCAGCGCTGGAAGGGCATGGTGAGGGTCACTTAGGTCCTCGAGAATCACTGCGCCTCGAGAATCACTGGATGTCAAGGTGGGACAAGAGATACACGGTGGTGGAGGCATGTGGTTTATTGTGCCCTGAGGTACAGACTAATCACAGTTGCTCTCTGCAACCAGCACACTCACTTGGCGCCTGCCCGCCATGGGAAAACATATCGTACTTGCAAGTACTCCATCAAGTATGGATTACTGAAGTCGTTACTATTTTCTAAAACTTCGATCGTAAAATATGCAAAAAGACGTCACTTGAACTAACAAAGACCTGACTTGGGCAAAGGTTTCCACGGAAAAGGGTTTGTTGGAAGGGGGGGGGTAGAGAAATATTAACCCCCTATGCAAACTTTAGATACGTATGGGTTCGTGATTGGTTAACGGAAAAGCAACGGAGACTAGAGTATACATGAATGAACGAGAATGGGAAACTTGTCCAGAGCAAGTATTTATGTGAAATCTGGGAGTGACAAGGTAATAACAAAATGTATAAAAGTAAAATAGAAAGATAAAATGGAGTGTATGATAAATAATATTTGATGGGTATATAAAATGAGGTGATTTTATAAGGTATCGGATAATAAAACGGGTAATACTTGGGGCAAACGTAATATTTATACGAAGGTATTACATAACTGATCAAGTAATAGACCTGAACAGAGCTGGTAGGAAGACGAATAGTTACATTTCACGATTTGAGAAGAAGAAATCCTATTGTTGGAGGAACAGTCTCTGCGCAGGGAGGCAGGGTTTTTGCACTGAAGGTCGGAACCTGCTATGTACAAACGCACGAACGGGAGCGACTACAACCGGCAAGTAGAATGAGAAAAATTAAATGAAAAACACTGCTAATGTTAGCTTGTTACGCTACCATTTGATCTACATCACACGATGGCAGCTCTGGTTACCGAATTTTTTCATGAGACATAGCCTTTGCAACGGCGCCTCCAAAGTTTATCCAGTTATACTGTTTTGTCTTTTCCTCCGTTTATTATACATCCAAGAATGTAATGTATAGAGAAGAAAAGGCTTGTTTTACGATTATATATTGTTTCCCCAGTATGTTTTCCCCACCCAAAACCCCGAGTTCCCACTGGGGATCCCCTTTATCGTAGGATATAGATATATATATATTTCTGAAACTATTCATTTACGACGGGAACGAGTGTCATTTTCGAAGAAAGCGTAATTTTTTCTATAAGAACAAGTAGTTTTTTTCCTAGGTTACATTGCCCTGTAATACAGTAAAATATTACCGACGTGGAATTATTTACAAATGAAATATGAATTCCGTTATTTTTTTATATACTCATTTCAGACTTTCATTTTCAATACAATTGTTTTTAAACGGTGGTTATATATATAGCTTTATTCCCTGACGTCCCGGCAGAAATTCAAAACTCGCTGCAATCGCAGATTGAGTAGCCAGGTGTACCACCAGCGCGACCTCTCACGAGGTACCTGGAACCATTCCATGATTCCTCAGATCTTTCCTGCCGCCATCGCCGGCGACATCGTTGGATATTCACTCGTTATTAACCTGGATTTTTGCAGTTATCTTTGGTGATGTACTACTAAATTGGTTATTGGCTTTCGCTTGTTTGGATTTGCTTTCGGATTTTCTTGAACATTTATTGATTTTGATTATTTTGACCCTTGCTCGTTTTGATCTCTCTTCTTAAATATTCAAAATGTCTGACCCTTCTTCCTCTTATAGAAAGTGTGTGAAAGGTTGTAAGACCTGGCTTCCTAAAGCCTCTATTGATAACCACTCCATTTGTGTTAAATGTAGAGGTAAAGTATGTGAGTTGGGGGATCGGTGTGACGAATGTATTTTGTTGTCTGAGAGTGAGTGGCTGGAATTTGACCGCTACACTCGTAAACTTCAGAGAAATAGAATTAGACGAAGTTCTTCTCGTTCTAGAGAATTTTCCTCTTCCCGTGTCATTGAACCTAATCCTTCCCCTGTAGTGGTAATTTCAGATCCCACTACTGTTACCGCTGAGGAATCTACGCTAAAGAACATCATGATCGTTAGGGTTGAATCGCTTGCTGCGGACAGGAACCAACTAATGTCCGATGTTGATCAATTAAAAAGTGCCAAGTGTCAGTGCGAAAAGTGCGATTAATGTGTTTAGTGCAGTGGAGAGTGCGTCTGCTTGGACCTGTCGTTCACCTAGCCTTAGACCTCTTCCAAGCTCCCAACCCCTGGGAGAAGGAATGTCGATCGGCGAAAGGGAGCGAGAGGCGTTATCGCTCAAGCAGACGTCCCCTCGAGCTTACCTGTTGACGCTTCACGGGACGCTCGCCCTCACCATGGGAAAGGTGAGGTTAAAGTGTTTACTTCATCTTCAGATGACACAGCGCCCAGTCAGGGCTGGCGTCAAGCTTCCAGACCTCTTAAGAGGAAGATGGATGCAGTAGATCAGCGTCGCGCCTTGTCGCCGCAAGCGCCTGGTTGTAGCCATTGGAGCAGTCCGGAACGTTTTCCTTCTTCTGAAGAAGGTTCTCCTGCTAAACATCCTGTAAGGATGTCGGATTCTGACAAGCGTCCAGCCCAGCCTGTTGCAGATCAATTTCCTGAGTCTGGCATCACTTTGGTTCATGCTCCGCCGCCACCATCTTCTGGACACTGCGCGTTACGTGAGCGACGAAGAAGGCGAGTTTGTGGTTTTAGTAACTTCACCTGCTTTACCACAAGTTGACCCGAATTAGAGTACAGTATGCTGCAAGATATGTAGCTGAAACTCTCTTCTTTCAGGCAAACGTATCAACCTGCGGACAACAAGAGAGTGGCTCGCCAAGATCCTGAGCATCGGGAAACTTCGCAACTTGACGCTAAGCGTCGTAAGGCGGCTAGTCAAGAAGCTCTTGACAACGGACAGCTTTCCAAGCGTCAAGCAATTAAACACGGCGCTGAACGACGTGATAAGGTTTCTGTGAAACGTCGAAAGACTGATCCACTTGACACCAAACGTCAAGCGTCCAGGCGTGACGCCGAGCATCAAGCGACCAGACGTGACGTCGATCGGCAAGCAGCTAAACGTGACGCCGAGCGTCAAGTTAGACGTGACGTTGCCGTGACGCCAAGTGTCAAGCAGATGCCGAACGTCAAGCAGTCGGACGTGACGCCGTGCGTAAGAGCCTCGACGTCATGATGACACCAGTCGTAACGAGCGTCAAGATCACGGACGCCTTAGTTCCGATCGTAATGATCGCGAGCGACTTCTTTCTGAGTGTCGAGCGTTGCATCAACGTGACGCCGGACTTGATGGCCCTGCACCTGTGGATGACAGAAGTCAGGCCTGTAAAGACGTCTCTACTTCAGTTAGAATTTTGTCGGAAGAAGAGATTGATGATCACCTTTCCCCGGCTGAGTTTTTAGAAGAATTCTCTGAAGGAAAAGAGCCTAAGACCCTTCATCATTCAGTTGATCTTAAGAGAATTATGAAAGTTTTTACAGAAGAGTTTCCAGATCATTTTGTTCCTGTTGCTCCACGTTCCCCCCCTTCGGCGTTTACCCTAGGGAAGGCAGCGAAGGAGTCTCTTTTCACTAAGATGGTTCTTTCTCGATGATCGAAGAGAGCTTTAAGGATGTTGAGAGACTGGATGCAGTCCAAAAAAGACCAAGGCAAGACAGCCTTCTCTTTTCCTCCAGCTAGACTAGCCTCCAGGTTAAGTGTGTGGTACGAGACGGGAGAAGTTCTCGGCTTGGGAGTTCCTGCCTCTGCCCAGGAAGACTTTTCAAGCCTAGTAGACTCTCCTTGTCGGTAGGCCATGAGAAGGACCAAAATTCTCTGGTCTACTTCTGAACTCGATCCTCTTCTCGAAGGCGTCTTCAGAGCCTTCGAGGTTTTCAACTTTCTGGATTGGACTCTTCGAGCCTTGGGGAAGAAAGTTTCGACCTTAAAGGATATTGACACTGATAGTTTTATCCACATCATGTCATGTGTGGATAAAGCCATTAGAGGCAGCTCTAATGAGTTGGCAGCCCTATCCTCGGCTGGAGTTCTTAAGAAAAGACCACAAATGTGTTCATTTCTTTCCATGGGGGTCACACCCTTTCAGAAGTCTGAGTTGCTGTACGCACCTCTTTCTCCCTCTCTGTTTCCTCAGGAGCTAGTGAGAGAGGTTGCTTCTGCTTTGACCCAGAAGGCCACTCAAGATTTGGTCTCAAAGTCAGCAAGGAAGGTCCTACTGACTTCCTTTACTAGCCGCAAACCGAAAGAAGAAACTCCATTCTTTCAGTATTCGCAGCCTTTTCGAGGGAAGTCCCTCAGTAGGGGTAGTTCCAGACCTGACGGGAGGAGAGCAAGAAGGAGAGGATCCAGACCTGGGCGAAGCAGTCTGACTGCTTTTGCCTTCAGACAGCAGTAGGAACCAGACTGAACAACTTCTGGCGAGCTTGGGAGAAAAGGGGAGCGGACCCTTGGTCCGTTCTTTTACTGAAGGAGGGATACAAGATTCCTTTCATAAGGAAACCTCCTTTACTTTTAGATCCGATAGATCTCTCTCCCAGATACAGAGAGGAGTCAAAGAGGCAGGCTATGCATCTCCAAATGTCTGTCTTGTTGGAGAAGAAGGCAGTAGAGAGGGTAGGATACTTGCGGTCACCAGGGTTCTACAACCGCCTATTCCTGGTTCCCAAGAACTCGGGGGGATGGAGACCAGTCCTGGATGTAAGTACCCTCAACGCCTTCGTTCAGAAGACAAAGTTCTCCATGGAGGCATCAAAGACTGTGCTAGCAGCAGTAAGAAAGGGCGACTGGATGGTCTCTTTAGACCTCCAGGACTCTTACTTTCATATCCCCATTCATCCGAGTTTCAAGCGTTACCTGAGGTTCGTTTACAGGAAGGAAGTCTTCCAGTTTCGGGCCTTGTGTTTCGGCCTCAGCACCGCTCCTCCAATATTCACGAAGCTTATGCTAAATGTAGCGAGCATACTGCACTGAAGAGGTATCAGAGCCTCCCTGTATCTGGACGACTGACTACTCAGAGCTCATTTCTTCAATCGCTGTCTGGAGGATCTGCAAATGACATTGAGGTTGTCAGAGGAACTGGGTCTTCTTGTAAACACAGAAAAGTCCCAAATGATTCCATCCCAGAAGATCCTTTATTTGGGGATGGAGATTCAGAGTCTAGCTTTTCCGTCATCCTCAAGGATGGAACAAGCTCTCCTGAACCTTCGTATTTTTCTAGAGAAAAGAAAATGTTCTGTGAGAGAGTGGATGAGTCTGCTGGGAACCCTCTCCTCGCTGGAGCAGTTTGTTTCCCTGGGAAGACTGAATCTCCGTCCTGTTCAATTCCACCTCAATCATCATTGGGACAAGGAAAAGAGCCTAGAGACGGAAAGCATTCCCCTTACGGAACCCGTAAGAAGTTGCCTCCAGTGGTGGAACAATCCGGGCAAACTTCAAGAAGGTCGCTCACTGGAACAAAGGAGCCCAGACCTTGTGTAGTGTTCCGACGCCTTGGACTCGGGGTGGGGAGCAACACTGGGCAAGTTGGAGATCTCTGGTCTATGGACAGAGATCAGGAGAGCCTCCACATCAACCAGAAGGAGCTGTTAGCAGTCCTGTTGGCCCTCAAAGGTTTCGAAGGGTCGGTATTGAACAAAGTGGTGCAGGTCAACGCCGACAACACTACAGCATTGGCTTACATAGCCAAGGTCCCTTTACGAGACTGCGAAGGTTCTTCTCGTTTGGGCAAAAGAGAGGAATGTAACCCTTCTAACAAGGTTCATCCAAGGAGAAAAGAACGTGATGGCAGACAGCCTCAGCAGGAGAAATCAAGTTCTGTCCACAGAATGGACACTGCATCAAGAGGTCTTCAAGAACCTATGGCGGATTTGGGGTCGTCCGTCCATAGACCTGTTCGCAACCCCGAAAACGAAGAGGCTGGAGACATACTGCTCCCCAGTGCCCGATCTCAAAGCAGTCCACATAGATGCTTTCCTGCTAGATTGGTCTCACCTGGACTTGTACGCGTTCCCCTCATTCAAAGTTCTGTACAAAGTGTTGCAAAAGTTTGTGTCGCACGAGGGAACCAGATTGACTCTAGTTGCTCCCTTTTGGCCCTCAAGAGAATGGTTCACAGAGGTACTAGAATGGATGGTGGACATCCCGAGAAGCCTTCCATTAAGAGTAGATCTTCTCAAACAACCACACTTGGAAAGGCACCATCAAAACCTCCAAGCTCTACATCTAACTGCCTTCAGACTATCGAAAAACTCACAAGAGCTAGAGGATTTTTGAAGGAGGCAGCTAGGGCTATTGCTAGAGCAAGGAGGGTTTCTACCATCAATGTTTACCAGTCCAAGTGGGAGGTTTTTAGAGAATGGTGCAGAGTCAACTCAGTTTCCTCATCCAGTACCTCTTTGACTCAGATTGCTGACTTTCTTTTAATTTAGACCTTGGAAGAAAACGCAAGTTTTCTTCCTCTACCATCAAGGGGTACAGGAGTATGTTAGCGGCCATCTTCAGGCATAGGAACTTGAACCTCTCTAGTAATAAAGACCTACAGGATCTTCTCAAACCCTTTGAGACATCTAAGGAGCAATAACAGGAGTCCCCAGCCTGGAATCTGGATGTTGTCCTGAAGTTCCTCATGAGTGACAGGTTTGAGCCCTTACACTCTGCTTCTTTTAAAGATCTCACTTTGGAGACTCTATTCTTGGTTAGTCTGGTGACAGCTAAAAGAGTCAGTGAGGTTCATGCTTTTAGCAAGAATATTGGCTTCAGAAACAGCAAAGCTATCTGCTCCTTGCAACTTGGATTCCTGGCCAAGAACGAACACCCTTCTCATCCATGGCCTAAGTCTTTCGAGATTCCGAACCTTTCCGATGTGGTTGGTGAGGAATTGGAGAATGTCCTGTGCCCTTTAAGAGCACTGAAGTTCTATCTGAACAGAACGAAAGAATTACGAGGCAAGTCAGAAGCTCTTTGGTGTTCGGTCAAGAAGCCCTCGTTACCGATGTCAAAGAACGCCCTATCATTTTTTATCAGGCTCTTGATAAGAGAGGCTCATTCACACTGCGGTGAGGCAGACCTCAAACTGCTGAAAGTGAAGACGCATGAAGATAGAGCTGTAGCAACTTCTGTAGCTTTCAAGCAGAATCGATCTTTGCAGAGCATTATGGACACAACCTTTTGGAGGAGTAAATCTGTGTTCGCCTCACATTACTTGAAACGTGTCCAGACTCTTTATGAGGACTGCTACACTCTGGGACCATTCGTAGCAGCGAGTGCAATAGTGGGGGAAGGATCTACCACTACATTCCCTTAATCCTAGTACCCTTTTTCTTCTCTTGGAACTTTTGTATTTTTATGGTTGTTTGTGGAGATTGGTCGACAGTCTTCCGCAATCATTGATTTTAGTCAGGTGGTCAATTTTGTTCCTTGAGAGTGCCCGGCACAAGGGTATTGGAGGAGGTCCTGTCACATAGAGGTATTTATACCGGTTTGACAGCTCCTAGAGGTCTTCAGCTCCCTGGGTGGATCGCTGGATCTCATAAGGAAAGCGGACATAATGAGGCAGAGAATCATTGAAGTCAGCTTCCTTATCAGGTACAAACCCTTAAGCTTGTTTATTAACTCATAAGTAAAATTCCAACAATGTTGGCTGTCTCTGACCCTCCACCAAGGGTGTCAATCAGCTATATATATAATCACCGGGTAAGTCAGATGTTTAAAAGATGATATTTTCATAATAAAATAAATTTTTTAACATACTTATCTGGTGGTTATATATAATTTAATTCCCCCTCCTCCCCTCTAGAGACCTATGGGCATGAAAGATCTGAGGAATCATGGAATGGTTCCAGGTACCTCGCGAGAGGGCGCGCTGGTGGTACACCTGGCTACTCAATCTGTGGTTGCCACGAGTTTTGAATTTTTGCCGGGACGTCAGGGACTGAAGCTATATGTATAACCACCGGGTAAGTATGTTCAAAAATTTATTTTATTATGAAAATATAATTTTTCCTTGTCGCATTTCATTTTTGCTGATATTTACCGTTTAATTGAGTGTGTTGTACCCCAACGTGTGTGTGTGTGTGTGTGTGTGTGTGTGTGTGTATGTGTGTGAAATGAGCATTAAGAGTTGGTAACTTGGTTTCTCTGTATCATAGTGTTGTAATAAGGGTATCGTCGTAGCCTAACGTAGAGTATATATTTACTCTAGCCTTACGTAGTCCTGTGGTTAATGTATCAGAATGTCACCTGTACTGGGTACTTCTGTTACGTGAAGGTAAATATTTGCATGCAAATTAGCCAAAGGTAAATTACATATTTTAAATGACAGACCAATGTTATGCGTTCGTTAGGATAGGATAACTTGGCAAATATTGCTATTCAACATAGGGTTACGGAAAGTTTAAAGGTTGTTATATTCTGTTGACAAATTTGGATTGTTGAATCTTGGCCTTTTTATGGGGTGGGGTTATTATTGTAGCGGACAGAAGGTCAAATTCGGTTAAATCACATTATTTACTACAGGAAAACATATATTTTCTGTTTGAAATGTTTCCCTCCCGTAAATATAATCATACCTTTGATCTTCTATATTTGTGAATATTATTGTTAGTGCAAATCTACTAGTTTTGCATTGTTCATACTCTATCGCATGCATCGCAAAATGGGGATGGTGTTTTTGGGAATTGAGATAGTTATATAGGAGTAAACCATAAAACAAGGTAATTGCACTCATAGTTATCTTCTATAGGTAGGCTATAGTGAAAAACATTTAAAGAAAAGCAGCTGGAAATAAATTTTCTTGGCTGCTTTTAGGTAGAAACCCCGAAATACATTGCATCATAAAGATCAAAGATGTCACAACACCAATTCCAGTGACATGCATCACATTAGGAAACCTAACCCAATGGAATCTGGTTTAATTGTAGAACATTGCAATATCAAATAGGACATTGGAATTTGAGTAATTGAGCAGGTGTTTGTAAATACACTATCTTCAATCCTATATACTACTGGCAAAAATCTCCATTAGCTAGGTTAAAGATTTTATTTAAAAAACCCACTTTGCTCCTATTGCTATCTTAGCACATACCAGAGGAGTCTCCATCCACCTGATGGCTTAGAAAAAGACTGATAGGTGGTGCTTCTGTTCTATGTTACAAGTTCAAACAGAACAAAGAACCCAACATTTTATATTCTAAGCCTCTTGGTTATGTATTTTCATTATTGGAATACACAATGTAATTGCTGCTCTTACTTTATTTATCATATTAATAATGAAAGGTTTTGGTAGGAAAGTGTCTGTGATATATTTAGTCCGATAAAGGGAAAGAGAAGTTAAATCCTTGTTCAAACAGAGGTTGGAACGCAAAGCTACAACTCACCCCTTTGTAAAGTTTGTATAATTGCTGATTAACGCCGAAATACTAGTTCACTGGGCTAATGCGTAAAGCGAAACATGTTTCGCTTCCCAATACATAGGATCGATGAGATAATTTTTAATCGCAAGCAAAGCGAGCTACGGCAGAGCAAAAACCAACAAATCATTTTGGTAATTATGTAAGTAGACATTCGTAGTATGCTGAACACTGCTACAAAAGACTCCATAGAAAATATGATGGAAAAAAAACATGTTTTCTATGTATCTAGAAATCCTTCCAATAAAAAGCTCCAGTGTTTTTTACAGTATTTCATTACTATTATTCGGTTTGGATTACGGTAACTTTTTTATGATGATGACTGGTAGAAACAACAAGGTTTAAGAAATGTAATTTGAATATCAATCAATGAGACTATTACACTGTATATTTTCAGGTATATCGAATGTAGTTTATGACGATACCTAGCACAAAACCATAGCTTTTTAGTTATGGTATTCGACCCATCATAATTTAAATACCATGAATTTCTTCCAGAAATCATTAATAAAACATTTTAAGAACCACAAAATACATTAAAAAAAAAAACAGTATTATTTTCTATAAACCGTTTATTGTACTGTTCTATAATTTTACCGAGAATCTTACGTTAGACACCAAATTGTATCTGACCAGGGGAAACTTGGCCTTCCTCAGAGTTTCAGACCCAATTTTAATATTGTATTAAATGCTGCAAGATACAAGAATAAGTTTTAACCAGGGTGGCTTGTGTAGGCATGTATGTACAGTATTGTGGAACTGCAGCTTACCCTAATTCCACTTTATCCATAGAATTCAAAATAATGTCCCTTTTTTCTTTAATTTTTTCTTAATAATTGTACTGTACATTATTTAATCCTTAAGCTTAATATCAGTAGCCATCTCCTATATTATGCACAAAAAATTACAGAAATCCCTTTGGGATGAACTCAGAAAATAGCTTCGGCTACGTTTCGCAGCTCGCAATATATGATGCCTGCTCCAACCTGAGCTTGCTCAGCATGTTGAAGGTGCACTGAAGGAGCTCCTCCCCCAGGTGAAGATCATCTGTCTCAATTATGAGCAACACGCCCTTCTACTGAGTGGTCCCCCACCCCCTGCCCCCATATGGTTCCCACAACCATGTGTTTGATTTGTCGATACCTTCCTCTAGCTTTTCTGAGATTCGATGACAGTGGGGTTAGGTGGCTGTTCACAGCTCCCGTCTTTCGCTGGCATATCCGTAGGACACTACAAAATATTTGCCATTTTTTAAGGCCAGTTCCTTTGTGATCTGTACCTACTGTTCTGCCTATGTGCCAGCACATAGCAACAGCCCAGCCTTCTTTGCCTCCTTGCGACTGAATCCCTCCTCATGTAGGAGAGAGTAAGGCTGCTCTTCAACCTCGTGCGGGGGAAAGGACGAGCAAGTCTCTTGTGTTTTTTTTTTTCGTCCCCATCCACCAAGCATTAGCGAGGTGGGATAGTGAGCTCCTCCGCCTGACTAAGGTCTGTGCACGATAACTGCTGCTCTCCATGCTCTCAGTAGCAAGTTTGCGAGACCTTTCTTGCCTTGCTGACCATTCCACCCGGTCGTGTTTGCCCCTTCTTAGGAATTACACCCAAACCAAGGAACCACTCTAGTGGCGCCCCAATGTACTCCCTCGCTTTTACGAAAAACGCACCATGGTTTGCTGACCTGGTGCAGGCAGTTTGGGAGGTGGTTTATGGACCAACCCACATCCTCCAATGTTACTACCATAGGGTGCGCTAACGATCCCTTTGGAAGTTTTGAAGTCCTCTGGAAGGAATAGTCCAGCTGACCCTGGGTGCAGAAGCAGTGCTGTTAAGCAGATTCCTCCTCCAGTCACTCCTCACTCTCCTTCCCCTCAGCCATACCTTAGTACGAAGGCTTTGAACACAAGCTGGGACCTTGAGTGGGAAAGGTTTGGCATTATTTCAATCAACCCATAGAAGAGGAAACAAGATCACCCAGCGTCTACCCCTCACCCAGGTGACAAAACCAGCAGAGGCTCGAAATCTCCAAGAGACGTCTCGTTTACACCAGTAGAGTGGGATTGCCACCTGCAGAGGTTTCAGTTCCTTCTCCCATACCTTCTGAGGATGTTCTGTCTAAGAAACCTATGAGGAAGGAGACTACTTTTCTAATCATGGAAATGTTGCGGCCTCCCTCCGGGGTCTGAAATCTCTGCCCACAGATAAGCTGATGACCTTGACCCTCCCAAGCTCCTATGGATGAAAGCTTGGGATTGGAAGAGCCATTGGACAACGGTTCTGAGCCTTCTGATGGAGTGCTGCCTGTATACGCAGCCCGAAGATTTCTCTTATAAAGCAGAAAGACTCCGACCACATCTTTTTCCAGGCCCTTTGTGTCAATAGGCGTAGGAGATGATGATGATGATGAATTTTCTGAAATAACCTATTCATGAGATATTCAGATAAAAGAATCGGAAGGTTTTCTAAATAAAAACTTCTTTATTTTACAAGAAACACATGACATGACTCATATCTTACCTTTTATGAAATTGTGGAAATGCATGGTAAGATCATTATTTTGATTTGAGAATAATTTTCATCCAGAAATTTGCTCTCTTTAATCGAGAATGAGTTAATGTTATCAATCTGAAGCAAGTCAATGTTTCAACAAGCATTTTGCATCCTTTGATTAAGGATCAGGTAATGATATCGGTCTAAAATGATAATTCAATACTTTACCTAATAATAGTATGGGTCTCTTTATCGTCAAGGTTCAGTTAAGGCTGTTAAATCACACAGATAAATCAATATTAATTTTCAGGAAAGCTAATCTTTTAATGATTTGCCAAGGTTAAGATGATTTTAATTGTTATGAAAGATATGTTTATATTATCAATCATCTAAGATTTTAAATGTTACTAATCCCAATCGTAAATTAATGTCAAACTTCACTCTTAAATAGTCGTGTTTCTCGTATTGTATGCATGTTGATATATAGGGTTGCCAAGGAACAGTAAACTAATAATAAGTTAACTGTATTTAAGAGAAATTACCAGTTTCTGTTATTACTCAACAAGTTCATATTAGATTTCTGTTGTGCTTCATGAAGACTGATTCATTTCTTCCAACTCCTAGGATTTGTTAAGGTTGAAATTCAGAAGATTTTCTACATATCATTCATACGTAAACGCCCTTGGATAATTCTATCCATTCAGTACCATTTGATGCATTTTACATTCAGTAATTTTCAGTTTTTTATCTTTTATTATGTATTAGGATGAAAAATAAAAAAAATAAAAACATTTAATTTTTATAAAGTGAAAGGAAACTTTTTCATTTATACGGTAATAGAATCCTTGCTACGATGAATTAAGTAAGAGATTACTTAAGCAGCTATTGCTTGAATGTCAAATTTGTTGGTGAGGCAGTGGCATTGAAAAGCTATCATTGAAAAGAAATCTAAACATTAAGAATAGACTATATAAGATAAAGAAACAACAGACTAACTACAAAATAAAACATAACTTATTCATCAAAGGAGCAATTACACCAAGATTGAACATAATGGTCACAGCTGGAATGAAACTTCATGAATAGGTAGTAGGTTGGCCAGTGCATCAGCCACTTGTTGAGATACTATCGCTGGAGTGTTATTGGGTCCTTTGACTGGCCAGAGAGTACTACATTGGATCCCTCTCTCTGGTTACGGCTCATTTTGTCTTAGCCCACACAGGTACCAAATAGTCTGGCCTATATTTTCCACATTCTCCTCTGTCCTCATACACCTGACAACACTGAGATTACCAAGCAATTCTTCTTCGCTTAAGGGGATAACTACTGCACTGTAATTGTTCAGTGGCTAGTTTCCTCTTGTTTAGGATAGATGAGACTCTTTCGCTATGGTAAGCAGCTTTTCTATGAGAAAGACACTCCAAAATCAAACCATTGTTTTCTAGTCCTGGGTAGTGCCGTTGCCTCTGTACCATGGCCTTCCACTGTCTTGGGTTAGAGTTCTCTTGCTTGAGGGTACTCTCGGGCACGCAGTTCTATCTTATTTCTCATCCTCTTGTGTTTTTTTAAGTTTTTAAAGTTTATGTATGAAAGATCTAATCTAATGTTGTTACTGTTCTTAAAAAAAATTATATTTTGATTATTTCATACTTTTTAAGTACACGTATTGTTTTGCCTTGTTTCCTTTCTCAATTTTTGTGTAGTCCATGTATTGTATTGCCTTGTTTCCTTTCTCACTTTTTGTGTCGTTCATATATTGTATTGCCTTGTTTTCTTTCTTCACTGGGCTTTTAAGTAATTTACGAGAGGGCCTCGGATGGGCAAGGGGCCCCCAAGAATCCAAATCAGCAAGAGTACCAGGTTCTCCACCTACAGGCATACCCCTGCAATAAAAATTTCAAGGATGAACACTATTTCATGATAGAATCATAAGTCTATTTACATATGTGCATGACTAATCAAGGTTATATAAGGCTGCATTATCTATTATTAGTACTGAAGTATTATCCTCAGCAACATGATTATTGTTATTGATATTATTATCATCAAAATTGATATTCTAACATTAAAAATAGTCTAAATGCCCATGCAAATAGAAATAATAAAAGTAGGGACAAAATAGATCTTAAGATAAAAAGAACAAAGTATATATATATATATATATATATATATATATATATATATATATATATATATATATATATATATATATATATATATATATATATATATATACAGTAATGCTTTCGTTTTCACGGGTGTTCTGCTTCAGGTACCCCAGCAATAGCTGAAATTTCTCAAAGTAAATACAGAAATATTAAGAAAAAGTCCGCTTGTCTCCTTTGCTATAAGACGGCTACTATAATGTATGCTTATAAGGCATACAATGGACAAAAATCTTTTATTATGCTGAAAAAATAAACAGATATTTCTGTCCCTGAGAGAGAGGAGAGAAAGAGAGGTTTCATTTTCATCTTCAAAAGGTGTAAGGAATTGTTCTATTTCTTATATTAGTCCATAAACATTTTAGAGAAAGAAAGAGATGTAATATAAATTTTAGTTGAAGAAGTAAATGCTCATAAGAGAGAGAGAGAGAGAGAGAGAGAGAGAGAGAGAGAGAGAGAGAGAGAGAGAGAGAGAGAGAGAGAGAGAGAGAGAGAGAGAGAGACAGACAGACAGACAGAGAGTATAAATTCTAGTTTAAGAAAGAAATGCTCGTACTTGAGAGAGAGAGAGAGAGAGAGAGAGAGAGAGAGAGAGAGAGAGAGAGAGAGAGAGAGAGAGAGAGAGAGAGAGAGAGAGAGACGTAATATAGATTTAGTCATTAGAGAAATACATCCATTCGTTCTTCTGTTGCCCCACGTAACGTGTGACATGGGTGCCAATTGAACAATAAATTGGATAATTCCAGATTTCGATATTTTAGGGTCCTAGAAAAAGGAAATATGCAGGTCACTCTTGCATGTCAAATACTGTGTAGAATATCAATAAAGGCAAATAATTATATTAGGCTAATTTCTGCTTGTAAAAGCATTGGACAATACTAATATTAAATATATATCTTAGTATATCTTAGAGATGAAAATATAATTATTTTGTGGAGATGATAGTTGAGAAAACGGAATGAAATTAACTAGTGTCTGTGAAATGCAAGTAAATTTTGTAGGAATTTGGAAATTTATTACAAGATAAAAGGAAGATTTATATGGATTGAGATAATTTCAGGTAATTATTCATAATATGGAGATAATTGATGTAATTTTAGATATAATTCTGTGATGGAATTCAATCAAACAACCCTCTTAACAAGAGAACGCCTTGATGAAGAACCATGATTCAACAGGGAATATCATTTCCATGTAGAAGCATTGCGACGGGCAACAGAGCCCTTGAACCTGGGGAATCTGCTCTCTCAGTTCGAATCTAAATTTTTCTCTCATCTATTTCTGCTTCTCAGTATTATTTCGACCTCCTCGTAATTTTATAAAAATTCTTTCGTCTTGCTGTCCTAACTCTATTAGTAAAGTTTTCCTTATCTTTCTATATACTTTTTGTTTATATGTTCACTTATTTTTATGTTTGGTTTCTTAAATGGCGTAGATATTTTCACATTCGTTATTACTGCCTGCTTAGATGAATGGAAGAAGGGATTACAGTTGGGAGATATTTGCTTTCAAAACTATATGTGAGAATATTGGATGATCTCAGCTATCCCAGAAATGGTTTGGACCTTTTTTGGCTGATCTATTCTTAAGGGTTGGGTCATCGGAATCCAGGGGTAGGGTGCGGATCCAATCCTTGTGGTAGGACTTTTGGCTTATAGCTGGAAGCCGATCATTACAGATATGGAGAGGATGATTCCATATTTCCTTGGTCTCAGTTTAAACAGGCGGTTTTAGCTTAAACTTGTGCCTCTATATCTGTTTTTTTTTTGGTAGGGTAAGAAGGGGAACTTCTGGGAAGAACTATCTCTCTGTGCCTCGTAGAGAATTATTATTATTATTATTATTATTATTACTAGCCAAGCTACAACCCTAGTTGGAAAAGCAAGATGCTCTAAGCCCAAGGGCTCCAATAGGGAAAAATAGCCCAGTGAGGAAAGGAAATAAATAAATGATGAGAATAAATTAACAATATATCATTCTAAAAACAGTAACAGCGTCAAAACAGATATGTCCTATATAAACTATTAACAACGTCCAAAACAGATATGTCATATATAAACAATAAAAAGACTCATGTCAGCCTGGTCAACATAAAAGCATTTGCTCCAACTTTGAACTTTTGAAGTTCTACTGATTCAACTACCCGATTAGGAAGATCATTTTACAACTTGGTAACAGCTGGAATAAAACTTCTAGAATACTGTGTAGTATTGAGCCTCATGATGGAGAAGGCCCGGCTATTAGAATTAACTGCCTGCCTAGTATTACGAACAGGATAGAATTATCCAGGGAGATCTGAATGTAAAGGATGGTCAGAATTATGAAAAATCTTATGCAACATGCATAATGAACTAATTGAACGACGGTGTCAAAGTTTAATTTCTAGATCAGGAATAAGAAATTTAATAGACCGTAAGTTTCTATCCAACAAATTACGATGAGAATCAGCAGCTGAACACCAGACAGGAGAACAATACTCAAAACAAGGTAGAATGAAGGAATTAAAACACTTCTTCAGAATAGATTGATCACCAAAAATCTTAAACGACTTTCTCAATAAGCCAATTTTTTGTGCAATTGAAGAAGACACAGACCTAATGTGTTTCTCAAAAGTAAATTTGCTGTCGAGAATCACACCTAAAATTTTAAAAGAGTCATGCAAATTTAAAGAAACATTATCAATACTGAGATCCGGATGTTGAGGAGCCACCGTCCTTGACCTACTTACAATCATACTTTGAGTTTTGTTAGGATTCAACTTCATACCCCATAATTTTCACCATGCACTAATTTTAGCTAAATCTCTATTAAGGGATTCACCAACCCCAGATCTACATTCAGGGGATAGAATTGATGCAAAGAGAGTAGCATCATCTGCTTATGCAACAAGCTTGTTTTCTAGGCCAAACCACATGTCATGTGTATATAGTATGAAAAGTAATGGGCCAAGAACACTACCCTGTGGAACACCGGATATCACATTCCTATACTCACTATGGTGCCCATCAACAACAACTCTTTGAGATCTATTACTTAAAAAATCAATAATAATGCTAAGAAACGTCCCACCCACTCCCAACTGTTTGAGTTTGAAAACAAGGGCCTCATGATTAACATGGTCAAAGGCAGCACTAAAATCAAGGCCAATCATACGAACTTCCTGACCACAATCAAGGGATTTCTGTACAGCATTGGAGATTGTAAGAAGGGCATCACATGCTCCAAGGCCTTTACGAAAATCAAATTGCAAACTAGGGAATAGATGATTACCTTCAGCAAACCAATTAAGACGTTTTGCCAGAAGACGTTCAAAAACTTTAGATAATATGGGAGTTATGGAAATTGGGCGGTAATCAGTGGGACTTGAGCTACCACAAACACATTTACATAGAGGAGTAACATTACCAATTCTCCAACAAGTGCTAAAAGCTCCTCACCTTGCTAACTTGCGCAAAATAACAGATAACTTTGGAGCTAAGAAATCTGCTGTCTTTATAAAAAAAACAAAGGAAAAATACCATTTGGGTCTACACCTCCATAATCATCAAGGTCCACCAACAGAGCTTTAATCTCACGAGATCGAAAAGCTAAACTAGTTAGTTTAGCCTCAGGAAAACAGGAATGAGGAAGTTCAAGTTTCTCATTACTCTGCTTACTGTCAAAAACATCAGCCAAAAGGGTTGCCTTTTCCTTTGGACAGTGAGTGACTGAGCCATCTGGTTTAAGTAAAGGAGGAACTGTTGCATCTACACCAAAGAGTGCAGATTTAAGGGTAGACCACCATTTATGTTCCTGAGTTGTACCAGAAAGGGTTTCTTTTATGGTTAAATTGTACTCCTTTTCAGTTGAGGCATAAACTCTCTGAGCAAAAGCTCGAAGCTGAGTATAGTTGTTCCAGGGCAAATCTGATCTGCTACCCTTCCAAAGATGATAGGCTTCCTGCTTCTCCAAATAAGCACATCTACAATCATCATTGAACCACAGTTTGTCCTTCACTTGGTACCTTAGCACACGAAAAGGGATACGCCTGTTAATTATGTTGACTATATTCTCATTCAAAGGGACAACAGGATCTACACTACTATATAATTGTGACCAATTCAAGCACGAAAGATCATGCAAAATCCCATTCAAGTCTGCTTGGGATTTCATATAAATTTTACAAGAGTATGACATATCAGGGACAGGCTGCTCAGTCTTCACTACTAATGAAATCAAGGCATAATCAGATGTCCCGACTGGAGAACCAACCTTACTCGTTTTAACGCCAGGGTAGTCAGTGTATACGAGGTCCAAGCAATTACCAGACCTGTGAGTAGCTTCATTTATGATTTGCTCACAGCCTGATTCAGAGGCAAAGTCTAAAGCTCTTAAGCCATGGCGATCGGTAGGAGAGATAGAACTTAACCACTCCCTATGGTGAGCATTAAAATCACCAACAAAGACAAAAGAAGCCTTTCTATCATCTTCTTGTATCTTAGCCATAATGGTAAGAAGACAATCGAAGATAGAATCATCCATGTCTGGATTCCGGTAGATCGAACATAAATAAAAGTTGTTATGCCTGCCATAAACTTTTATTACCTGAATCTCATGACATCCACATTAATAGCAGGACTTATGAGAAGCAGGGTACTCGGTCCTAATATACACCGCCATTCCCCTGGCCCTTGGGATGGCATCAAGTTTCAACATTATTGGCTTCTTAAAACCAGTTATAAGGAGCTCAGATGAGTGCCTCATATTAGAAACCAAAGTTTCTGAGCACAAAAGAATATCATACTGTCTGGACGCAACTGTAAGGTCCTGGATATTTGCATGAAGACCACGTATATTGCAATACAGAAGACGACATTAACGAAATCTAGGAAGTACTGGTCCCGGATTTCGCTCAATGTCTCCAAACAGCATAAGAATAATTAGAAATAAAAAAGAGACGTCATACTTAAAAACTAGATTAACAAGAATTATAACAAAAACAATATGTACAGAATCATAAATAAAGTGATTGAAGGTACCCATAGACTATAGTAAAAAGTCGGAAAAACTGGTCAACATGGAGGAGCCGATAGACCATGCAAGGCTAAATACCCTCCAGGATAGCCACTTCAACTGAAGGGAGGACAGTAAGGATGGTTTTGAGAAGAAAAAGAATCAGAAAAAGGAAAAGACAACCTCTTGATAAACCACCAGGCATCCATGGCCTTTCTATTAAGCCTGCCCAACACACTATTTCAAAAAAAACAGGAGGAAGAAAAAAAAAGATGTGTGCTCGAGTGTACCCTCAAGCAAGAGAACTCTAACCCAAGACAGTGGAAGACCATGGTACAGAGGCTATGGCACTACCCAAGACTAGAGAACAATGGCTTAATTTTGGAGTGTCCTTCTCCTAGAAGAGCTGCTTGCCATAGCTAAAGAGTCTCTTCTACCCATACCAAGAGGAAAGTACACTGAACAAATTGCAGTACAGTAATTAACCCCTTGGGTGAAGAAGTGTTAAGTATCTCATTGTTGTAAGGTGTATGAGGAAAGACGAGAATATGTAAAGAATAGGCCAGACTATTCTGGTTAAGTGTAGGCAAAGAAAAAATAATCCGTAACCAGAGAGAGGGATCCAATGCATTACTGTCTGCCCAGTCAAAGGATCCAATACCTCTCTAGTGGTAGTATCTCAACGGGCGGCTGGTGCCCTGGCCAACCCACTACCAGCAAAATATCCTTTCACACGCATGATACTTTGTTAATATTTGGCATCAGGTAAATCACCCTAACAACCAAACAACAAACAAGACCCCACCCTTTATTATGGACCCTTCAAACAATGATGGCCCATCACTTGGCAATTCCTTTAAAGAAAATTCCGTTTACAGTCTAGGAACTAAATGTTATATGACACGATCTGGTCCAATAGAAATAATGAAATACCTGAGTTTGTACCAAACGTTGAAGTAAAGAAAGCATCAAAAGGCATGAAAAGAGGCAAAGAAACAGGAGATGGTCTAACAATCAATTTAATAATAGATGGAGATTTCATAGTAGTAAAGCTCTCTGGACTTTACACCAAATCTCAGCAAGAATGCTCTATACCTACAGCTTGGAAAAACTTTACTATTATACTAATTCACAATAAGGGAGAAATTGGAATTTGATAGATTCTAATGATACAGTTCCAGCCTTCTACTTCATATTATTTCAAATTCAAGCATCTACCCTCGCTTGCCTGTACCTGCTGGGTGGCTGTAGCAAATGTACTTGTGGGGATGCTAAGGAGCTTCAACCCTGGTTAAAGTTCTTATCAATTTTCTTGTGAACTCCTTAGTTCACTGAAGGCCGTAACTACACAAGATTACACACAATTGCTTAATGTAGATAATCTATTCACAAATTTCTCCGATGCTAAACTCATCAACATGATGCAGAAAATGGCCATGGAATTAGATATAGCACCTTGAATATTGCAGAATATGTTCTTGTATTTTTCACTATGGCATAATCACTGCTCTGAAGGAAAGATGCTCTCACAAGTTTATAAAGTATCCTTTCCTAGGGCTCCTAAGTCTTCCATTAAACTTTTGTTATATAGCATCAGTAATTGCTGGGAGCTCCATGATCGTGTATCAGTTCCCCTTGAAATCCCTCCTTGATATCACCACATAGGTGAGGATAACTAATTGTCCCTTTCCACAATAAGATCATACAAATAGAAGAGAGCTAGTTTCCAATGTCTATAGAATGCAAGCTATCCTATATTGGGATAAGGATCAATGCTTTGCTCGATTTCAGTGTATACCAGAATTTTCATTTAGTAATAGGTTTTTGACTGGCAGAGCAGCTAAGTAAACAGTTAGTAAGTAAATAGAAACCAGACTACATAATACAACTTGTAACCACCTGCAGGTATTAAAACTGTTTAGAAGACCTTTTGGGTAATGAGTTTTGTTGGGTTACCTGAATGGAACATTGTTCAGATTGATACTTATAAAATTGATCAAGAAAACTACAATACACAATTAGTTATTCATCAATTCAGTCCATACCAAGTCATATGGTAAAACACAGACTTGTGGAAAAATATTACAGAAAGGTGTTAATAAGAAGTTATCATAACTGGGATTTAAAAAGAATTCTTTCCAGAAGCAGATTTATCCATGTATATCTTTAAGACCTCTCAAGGGCAGGACTGAAGTGGTCTGAACGTCAAAAATAGTTTGAAGGAGAATTTGATTGACTTAATTATCAAAAGGAAACAAGGTTGTTTGTCCTGACAGTTAAAATAGCAATTGGGAGACGGAAAAAAAATTAACTTACCATTCAATTTTGAGACCTGTGATTTCCTCTTTCAATTGGATTTGTTGTGAACTCGGCAGGACGATTGAATCGCGAATTCTCAGAGACCCCATCTTCGATATGAAGCTTCTGACATCTTGGCCGTGTTTAATTTTCAATCGCGGGAAGAACACATATGCTAGTTCTCTGTTGAAAAGTAAAAGAACTGTCAGTTTGATATGTTTAGTTGCACATGCAGTTGATAGTATAGAACAGTGATTCCCAACTTCCTGGCCACGACCCAAATGAGAGTAGCAAGGATTTTCTGAGGATTGCCGTATGGTCTTAGAAAAATAATAATAATAGTTCACACCTGGTTCCCAATGTTTCCGTGAAGTGTGATGATCGATCTGAGCAGATAATGCCTTGAGGTGATTGTAAATGTATCGCTAAGTAGTAATGTGCTCTAACAATAAATATAAAAAAACTACTTTGGAAGTCTTATAATTTGTTGTAGTCTTAATTTCAATTTGGTCCTTGGTTATTCCCAAGGTATCTTACTTGATTCTTACATGAGCCATTTTTTATCATATATAATTAATTATATTAATATTATGAATCACTTAATTTAAAAAAAAAAAAAAAAAAAATATTACTAGCCACTAAAGAAAAGCTTATATTTTATTATGATACACAAGTACAAGTTCGTGTTTTTTCTAAAACTTATTTACTTTTTCATTTCAAATTTATCAGAATCAGTTGTGTTAGTCAATATAAACTTATAAAAATAGAATAACGTTAACAAATACAGTTGCAAGTATAACTGTAACATGAAATGGGTTGGATTTTTTACTACATTTGTGAATCCCTGGTTCAGGTTAATGATGTATTTTGGGTTATAACTAAAATAATGTTGGGAAACATTGGGATAAATGAATGGGAAATGATGATGAGGAGGAAAAGGTGAAGGATTATTATGATTAATTTACTTTCCATTACTTTGTTCCTATTTCAGTTCTTAAAAATATTTCTACTTTTATTATTACAAAACAATTAACCCGAGTATTTTTCAACAGACATGAGAGATGATTTAATTGATAACAGAGGAACAAAAGTAGAATTTAATAATAAGAAAACGTGAATAAACCCAAGAACAGTTAAAAACTTAACCAGGAGGGTCTGGCAGAGTTAATAATTAGAAAATAATCGGTAATATAATCTATACTCTGCGTCAGACAACTGAATTTGACAAGTAAATCGACTAATAAACAACACAATAGGCAACTTGTTTTAGGAATATACTAAAGACCTGCCAAAAAGACTTCGAACTTACTGGTACCTAGTTGACGACGTGAGCATGTTGGCAATTTCGAAGGCTTTCAGAACGTCTCCCTCGGTGGACACGTTGGGGATATACAGACTGGGCAGGCACTTCAGGTTATCAGGTAAGGGCCTGATAAGCGACGTGATCAAATTAAGGCTGACACAAATACCTAAGAGAAGATACAGGATTGAAAGGGAGAACCAGAGTCAATGGAGAACAAGTCTGGTATAGAATGGCGCAGAGGCTGTCTGTCTATTTCACTTTCAAATACTGTATTGTCATTCATATATATGTATGTTTATATATATATATATATATATATATATATATATGTATATATATATGTATGTATGTATATATATATATATATATATCTATATATATATATATATATATATATATGTATATATGTATATATATATATATATATGTATATATATATATATTATATATATGCATATATATGTATCTATATATATATATACATATACATTTATGTATATATACATATATATATTTATATATACATATATATATATATATATTTATATGTACATATATATATATATATATATATACACACACACACATATATATATATATGTATGTATATATATGTCTATATGTATGTATATATATGTATATATATATATATATATATACAGACGCACACACACACACACACACACATATATATATATATATATATACTTACGAAGTTGGTCTAACACAAGAGTTAATATTTTATTCATATATTTTCATTAAGTGTCAAAATTAAATATTCTTATAACTCAATTCCAATGAAACATGTGATTGTATAATTTTTTTTTCAAAGCATCTTTCCTTTGTCTTAGTTCAGATTTGATATTTCGAGTGATTTGTTTTTTGGCGTTAATTCTTAGGAATTGCTGTTAACTTTTTTATAGAATATATTTATTTTTGTAAAGTGTGTATTATTAAATCACTAATATTTTTTTCTTAATGCTTTGCTCGTATTCCCTGACTCAGAACTGAAGTAAGAGGTTGGTATTGGAATAGTTTATGTAATTAATCACCCAGTTTTGTTTTGAATGTAACATAAGAGACCTTTGGATATTCAGTGTACATATATATTGCCGTCTGAGAGTAATATTCTCAGAGCTCGGGTATTTTTTCATGTGTAACTGACTTATGTAATATAATCAGGTGAGTTTTGGAGCTCGGGAATTTATATAATTCGTCAGCCATAATATATATATATATATATATATATATGTATATATGTATGTATGTATGTATAATGTATTTACATATATGTACCCACACACACACATATGTGTGTGTGTGTATATATATATATATATATATATTATATATATATATACACATATATGTGTGTGTGGGTACATATATGTAAATACATTATACATACATACATACATATATATATATATATATATGTATGTATGTATAATGTATTTACATATATGTACCCACACACACACACACACGTACGTGTGTGTATATATATATATATATATATGTATGTATGTATAATGTATTTACATATATGTACCCACACACACACACACATACGTGTGTATATATATATATATATATATACCGTATATGGAGAAGCCCATGTGGAGAAACGAGAAACGAAGTAGATTTTATTCTCAGCATAAAGTTTCAATTTAGTTAAAGATGTAAGTGTTCAACAAGTTAAAATCAAGCGACCATAGAATGGTGAGAAGTAATATTTGTATAGAGCTAAGGAAAGAAAGAGGAAAACTAATTGTTTAGAAAGAGAAAAACTAATTGTTTAGAAAGAAAATAAACGCTTCTGGAATGCAAAAAAAAAAAATCTTATAAATTTTGTTTATCAATAAATAATAAATGCTCCCAGCTACATGATGAAATGGAACCAATTTATGTAAAAATGAACAGTAATTTATGAAAATATGTTTTAGAATGAGCACAAGAGATAGGTGGAAAAGTTCCTAAACAAGATCCAGGAAAAGTATCAGATCAAATCCTTAATAAAGAAAGGATTAGAAATAAGGGTAAAATACAAGAGATATTAAATGAAATTAACAGAACTATCCACAACAATAAACAAACTAAAAATCCAAGACATTCGTAAACACAATCAGACTATTTTGGAAACACTAAAGAAAGGAAGCTGCATCAAATTGATGAAAAGAAGACTTGGAACAGGGTGCCGACAGTTATTTGCTTTAGAGGATTAAAATGGAAATATTATCAACAAGACATGGAATGGTGAAAATTGCAGATTATTTCTATTCAATGCTATAAGATAGTAATATAAGAAAACTCCGCCAATATATATAATGAAACACGTGAGCTGGTACTAAACGTAACAGTAGAAGTAATGAAAACATTTAAAATGCATGAAACGATGAAATGTAGGAGAAGATGGCCTAGAAATTTATTTATCAACAAATAGAGGGGGTTTCATAGTAGTTAAAGTTGCTGAACTTTACAGGAAATGTCTGCAAGAATGCTCTATACTTACGGCTTGGAATAACTTTATAATTATACTCATTCACAAAAAGAGAGGCTCAAAAGATCTGAAAAATCACCGCCCAATAAGTTTACTCTTAATCATTTAAAAAGATTGTACAAAAAAAATATCATCATAGGCCGAATTGAAAGACAGCTAAACATTAATCAGCCAAGAGAGCAGGCAGGCTTTAGAAGGTGGTATTCTATAACTGACCATATCCATGTAGTTAATCAGCTAGTCTTACAAAACAATATGATTGATATTTATAGACTATGAAAAAGATTTTGATTTTGTCGAAACTTCAGCAGTAATGAAAGCACTTAAAATATAAGGAATAGATGAATCTTATGTTAGAATATTTGAAGATGTCTATATGGGAAGCACAGCAATCTTCAAGATTATATAAAGATATTGAGAAAATTCTGATTAAGAAAGGAGTTAGACAGTGAGATCCCAAGTCTCCCAAATTATTCACCGCATTCCTAGAAGAAGTTTTTAGGAATTTAGATTGGCAAAATAAAGGAATTAACATTAATAGGGAATACCTTAACAACTTAAGATTTGCAGATGATATACAGTAGTTCTATTTAGTGAATAATGGGAGGAAATGCAAAGGATGATAGAAGACTTGAATAAAAGAAGCAGTAATGTAGGACTGAAAATTAATATGAATAAAACCAAAATAATGGCCAATGAAAATACAGAGAAGCAATAAATGAGGGTTATTGATGAACCTCTAGAGATTGTAAATGAATATACATACTTAAGGCAGCGTTTCCTAGGACAGGAGACTGAAATCAAAAGGATGATAAAAATGAGATAGTGAGCTTGTAGGAAACAAAATAAGATTTTAAAAAAGAAAAAGGCCACTCGCTAAGAAGAAAATTATTTAATTAGATGATCCTATTTAGGCATCAGAAACTTGCAGCCTTACTAAAGCCTTAGAACATAAGCTATATACAACTCAACAAGCTATGGAAAGAATAATGATGGGAATAACACTAAGAGACAGAAAAAGAACAACATGAATTCGAGAGCAAACTACAGTAAAGTAGAGGATGTTCTAACAAATTGTGGGAAAAAACAAATGACAAATAATTGATGGATATTAGGAATAACTGAATGTGTCTCTGGAGATTGCAAAAAAAAGCAGAGGAAGAAAAAGAAGATGATGGTTTGACGTGCTTAGAAAATTTCTGGTAATAGAAAAGCATAAAAAAACCATAAACAGATGCGAGTGGAAGCACATATGTGAGGCCGTTGTCCTGCTGTGGACTTCTTATGCTTGATGATGATGATAACTATATAGATAGATAAGATAATAGAGGGATAGATATTAAACTAACAGGTACATTCAAACACATATACTGTATACATATATAATATAGACTAAACTAACAGGTACATTTAAACATATATAGTGTATAGATAGATAATTAGATATATATATATATATATATATATATATATATATATATATATATATATATATATATATATATATATATATGCATTGTGACGACAATAAGGTGAGCAGAGAGAGACTGACAATTTACTGAACATGCAACGGTCACTATATTACAGAGTACGGACGGATAAGTAGCCTGGGAGGGAAACATTTCCAACTGCCAAAATCATTTGTGTTTTCATTCAAATATAAATTATAAATATCAAGGTGGTAGCCTAATGAAATATACATTATTATACATGAAAATGAAGCTCTTAAAGAGCGCAACATTATTATACAAAAATCCACTGTGTGGAATAAATAATAAAGTTACAATATACAGAAAAATGTCCAGGGAGAGGAAACACGGCTGGTAAGATGATGTCTTTACAAGTACTCCCCGCCCCAGACAGCGGGCATCGGAGATGGTTGATGCGATTAATTCGTGTATCGTGGAGGGCGACGTAATTCCCCTTTGGTACTTTAGCGTAGGAGAAGGTTGCGCTGCTTCAGAGGAATCGTTTTCCCCTGTCGTTGCGTGGTTTTCTCCAGTCTGGTGAATGATTTGTTCTGAGGGGGAATCCTGGGTCTACCAGGGTATGCGGTGATCTTCTTGTTGCTTTCAAGGTACGCTGGTTTTAATCGGTCGATCATCACCCAATCTTCTTGTCCGTTGACGTTCAAGAGGAAAGATTTGGCTGTTCTTCTGACAACCTCGAAAGGGCTGCGGTAAGGTCTAGTCAGGGGTTGTTGGTGAACATCGACCCGGATGAAGACGTAGTCGCAGTAGTCTAGGTTCTTGGGCATGAAGTGTCTGGTCTTGTCCTCGTATGTTTTCAGGCATTGTCTTAATTTCACGGCAATTTCTCTCAGGTGATCCTGCTTGGTGTCGTCGGTAGTTGCAGGGAAGAACTTGCCAGGAACTGTAAGTGCCTCGCCGTAGATCTCCTCCGCGGGAGAAGGTTCGCTCTCAAAGAGAGCAACATTGTTATACAAAAATCCAGTGTGTGGAATAAATAATAAAGTTACAATATACAGAAAAATGTCCAGGGGGAGGAAACACAGCTGGTAAGATGATGTCTTTACAAGTACTCCCCGCCCCAGACAGCGGGCATCGGAGATGGTTGATGCGATTAATTCGCGTATCGTGGAGGGCGACGTAATTCCCCTCTGGTGCTTTAGCGTAGGAGAAGGTTGCGCTGCTTCGGAGGAATCGTTTTCCCCTGTCGTTGCGTGGTTTTCTCCCGTCTGGTGAATGATTTGTTCTGAGGGGGAATCCTGGGTCTACCAGGGCACGCGGTGATCTTCTTGTTGCTTTCAAGGTACGCTGGTTTTAATCGGTCGATCATCACCCAATCTTCTTGTCCGTTGACGTTCAAGAGGAAAGATTTGGCTGTTCTTCTGACAACCTCGAAAGGGCTGCGGTAAGGTCTAGTCAGGGGTTGTTGGTGAACATCGACCCGGATGAAGACGTAGTCGCAGTAGTCTAGGTTCTTGGGCATGAAGTGTCTGGTCTTGTCCTCGTATGTTTTCAGGCATTGTCTTAATTTTCCGGCAATTTCTCTCAGGTGATCCTGCTTGGTGTCATCGGTAGTTGCAGGGAAGAACTTGCCAGGAACTGTAAGTGCCTCGCCGTAGATCTCCTCCGCGGGAGAAAGTTTGCTCTCAAAGAGAGCAACATTGTTATACAAAAATCCAGTGTGTGGAATAAATAATAAAGTTACAATATACAGAAAAATGTCCAGGGGGAGGAAACATGGCTGGTAAGATGATGTCTTTACAAGTACTCCCCGCCCCAGACAGCGGGCATCAGAGATGGTTGATGCGATTAATCCCTGTATCGTGGAGGGCTACGTAATTCCCCTCTGGTGCTTTAGCGAAGGGAAAGGTTGCGCTGCTTCGGAGGAATCGTTTTCCCCTGTCGTTGCGTGGTTTTCTCCAGTGTGGTGAATGATTTGTTCTGAGGTGGAATCCTGGGTCTACCAGGGCCCGCAGTGTTCTTCTTGTTGCTTTCAAGGTACGCTAGTTTTAATCGGTCGATCATCACCCAATCTTCTTGTCTGTGGATGTTCAAGAGGAAAGATTTGGCTGTTCTTCTGACAACCTCGTAAGGGCTGCGATAAGGTCTAGTCAGGGGTTGGCGGTGAGCATCGACCCAGATGAAGACGTAGTCGCAGTCGTATAGGTTGTTGAGCGTGAAGTGTCTGGTCTTGTCCTCGTATGTTTTCAGGCATTGTCTTAATTTCCCAGAGATTTCTTTCAGGTGATCCAGCTTGGTGTTGTCGGTAGTTGCAGGGAAGAACTTGCCAGGGACTGTAAGTGCCTCGCCGTAGACCTCCTCAGTGGGAGAAGGTTCGTTGTCTGCCCTAGGAGCGATGCGAAGGCCAAGGAGGACCCACTGGAGATGCGCTTTCCAATGTTCGTCCGTACATCTCGCCATCAGGGCTGCCTTCAGTGTGCGATGAGCTCTCTCGACCATGTCGTTCGCTGCAGGGTTGTATGCCGTGGTGCTGTGGAGTGTCGTTCCCATCAGGTTTGCCAAAGAGAGCCAGATCTCTGACAAGAAAGCGGAACCTCGGTCCAGCATGATATCGTCGGGGACACCGAAGCAGCTGATCCAACTCGACAGGAGAGCTTCGGCGCAGGCATGGGTGGTTGCTTCGGACATTGGAGTTGCTACTAACCATCTAGTGGAGCGGTCGACGATCATCGGGAGGTATCTTGCAGAACCTGAAGGCGGCAGAGGTCCCATGACGTCCACATGGATGTGTCCGAATTGTCTCTTGGGTTGGGGAAAATCGCCGACTCCCAACTCAGTATGGTGGTTGGCCTTACTCATCTGGCAGTTAATGCAGGTTCTCGCCCACTCACGGGCGTCTTTCTTGATTCCTGGCCAGATAAATTTCTCGGATAAAAAACGGACTTTAGTGCAACCCGAGGGGTGTGATAATCCGTGGATGATGTCGAAGATCTTCCTTCTAGAGGAGGTGGGAATCCATGGGCGTGGGCGCCCCGTGCTGGTGTCGCAGAGGATGGTTTCCCCGGCTGGTCCGAGGGGAATGTCCTTCATCTGTAGCGTTGATGCTGTCGTATGATAGTCTTGGGCCCCTGGGTCGTTCTGCTGTTCTACGGTGAGGTTTGCGTAGTCGATCCCCATGTGGACCACGTTGATCTCAATCCTGGAGAAGGCGTCGGCGATCGGGTTCTTTTTACCTGGTACGTAGCTGATAGTGCAGCCGAATTCTGCGATGGCTGCCAGGTGTCGTTGTTGGCGAGAGGACCATGCGTCTGAAGACTTTGTGAAATCGTGGATCAGGGGCTGGTGGTCCGTTACGATGGTGAAGGGGGTCCCTTCAAGCATGTATCTGAAGTGGCGGACGGCGAGGTAGACGGCGATGAGCTCCCTGTCGAACGTGCTGTACCTGATTTCCGCGGGTTTGAGTTTCTTGCTGAAGAGGGCCAAAGGCTGCGGGTATCCGTTGACGATCTGTTCGAGGACAGCACCGCAGGCGACGTTGCTGGCGTCAGTGGTCAACTTCAGGGGTGCACTGTCGTCATGGTACACCAGGGTGGTGGCTTCGGCTGAGGGCTGCCTTCGTCCTGTCGAAGGCCCGTTGCTGCAGGCGACCCCAGACGAGCTTCTTGGCTTTTCCCTTCAGGACGCTGTTGAGGGGAGTCAGGATGTGCGCGATGTTGGCGATGAAGCGACAGTAGTAGTTTACCATCCCCAAAAACTCCTGAAGGTGCCAGATGGTCGTTGGGGTTAGGAAGGTTTTTACGGCGTCCACCTTGGTTGATGTGGGCTTTACGCCCGCTGCGGATATTTGATGTCCGAGGAAGTCCACCCTCTCAGCGCCAATGTGCACTAGTTGAAGCGCACGATCAAACCGTTCTCAAGAAGGCGTTTCAGCATGGCCCGGACGTGTATCCAGTATTCCTCTTTCATCCTGGAGAAGATTAAGATGTCGTCCCCGTAGCAGACGCAGAACGGCAGGTCCCCCAGGATGCTATCCATCAGTCGTTGAAACGTGGCCCCTGCGTTGCGTAGGCCGAAGGTTGAATATGAGAAGGTGTAGGAGCCGTAAGGCGTCATGATGGCGGTCTTAGGCACGTCCTCTGGGAACACAGGAACCTGAAAGTATGGTTTAAGAAGGTCCAATTTAGTAAAAATTTTTGCCCCATGAAGGGCGCTGGTGAGGTCTTGCATATTCGGCAGGGGGTAGTGGTCTGGCGTTGTGATGAGGTTAAGGCGCCAGTAGTCACCGCAGGGCCTCCTTTTCCGTCCGGTTTCTTTACAATATGGAGCGGAGACGCCCAAGGGCTGGACCCCTTCTTGCATATGTCCATCCGTTCCATGTCTTCGAAGGCACGTTTGGCATCTTTCAGCTTCTGCGGAGGAAGGCAGCGGAACTTGGTGTGTGTGGGAGGTCCCGTTGTGTTTATGTGGTGGTAGACCCCGTGCTTGGAGGGAAATCCCGGCGATTGTCGAAGTTCCGAATTGAAAACTTCGGGGAACTCTTGAAGAAGGGCAGCGTAGGGCTGCGCTACGACGGCGGAGATTGGTGTGATACCCGGACCAGCTCGTAGTGGGCGGGTTCGGCATGTCCCGGGGTCAATGAGGCGTTTCCCGGCAACGTCGACAGGTAGGCCATGGTGAGCCAGGAAGTCAGCGCAGAGGAGCGGGTGTCTGATGTCAGCGATGATGAAGGGCCAAGAGAAAAATTGGCCCATGATTGAGATTTTAAGCACCCTAGTCCCGTAACACCATATGGGAGATCCGTTGGCGGCGATGAGCGAGGGGGCATCACTGCTAGGCACCCGGTTCAGGTCAGCCTGTGAGGGAGGGAATGTTCATTGCATACAGCTGGTATCAACCATAAGCTTGCAGTTGGATACGGCGTTGAGGTGGTAGACTCCGATCTTGCCGTGATTTGCTACTGCGGCTACGGTTGATGTCAGCGGTGTCTGGCATCAGAATTTCTTCAGGAACTTGCAGGGGGGCCTGCACTTCATTGCGTTGCTCCCAAACTGTTGGTGGTAGAAACACCAAGTCGAGTTCAGTCTATGGTTCTGCTGCATCGGCTGCAGAGTTTTCTTCTTCATCAGGCCAAGGATTTCGTCGTTGTCAGCAGAGGGCGCCGCCGAGGAGTCGAGGGATGAGTAGCTGAAGGACGATGATGCGCCAAGACGGGAGACCTTGGAAGCTTCGTATAATTTCTGTGCCCTTGACAAAAGGTCGTTCATCGGCAAGGTGTTGGGTGTTGGTGATCTGGGCTCTCACATCCTGCGGAAGGTGTCGGAGGAATATTTCGCGAGATAGGCTTATCTCTCGTCGTTGTCCATTGGCGTTGGTTTCTGGCAGCATGAGAAGTCCAACCATTTCATCCCATGCTTCTATGGGAGAGCTGTTGCCCATAGGTCTATTGCTGAGATCAAGGACCTTCTGTGCCGTTGCCGAGACGGAAAGCGAGTATATATTGATTAGTTTGGTTCGCAGGTCGTCGTAGGATACCTCACCGGAGTGGGCGTCGAGCCATGGAGAGATCTTGTCAAAGACCTCCTCAGGGATGGAGGTCAGGATGATATCAGCTTTGGTGCAGGGGTCGTTTAGCTGGGCCAACCTGAAGAGTATGTCCGCCCTCAGGAACCAGGAAACAGTGTTGTGTTGTGAGAACGGTGGCAGCTTGACTTTGGGCACAGCTGAGTGGTTGCTTGGCACGATGGGCTGGGTGGTTTCGTCATGGTCAGTTGATGCATCAGGCCAAGGGCGTGAGCTGGTTATGTCTGATATACTCATCATTGCTGTCTCACAAAACTAAGTGGGATAAAGCCAAAAGACTTCGTTAAACGTTAATGACAAGAAGAGATATACGAAGGAAACCCAGCTGTAATTAGTCCGTTAATGGCAAGCCAAAACTGCTATGTGTTTCTAACATCTCCAGGGTCCCCAGTTGTGAGGACAACAAGATGAGCAGAGAGAGACTGACAATTTACTGAACATGCAGCGGTCACTATATTACAGAGTGTAGACGGATAAGTAGCCAGGGAGGGAAAAATTTCCAACCGCCAAAATCATTTGTGTTTTCACTCAGATATAAATTGTAAATACCAAGGCGGTAGCCTTATGAAATATACATTATTATACATGAAAATAAAGCTCTCAAAGAGCGCAACATTGTTATACAAAAATCCACTGTGTAGAATAAATATTAAAGTTACAATATACAGAAAAGAGTCCGGGGGAGGAAACACGGCGGGTAAGATGATGGCCTTACAATATATGTATATGTATATATATATATATATATATATATATATATATATATATATATATATATATATGTGTATATATATGTATATATATATATATATATATATATATATATATATGTATATATATATATATATATATATATATATACAGTATATATATAAATTTATATATATATATATATATATATATATATATATATATATATATATATATATATATATATATATACTGTATATATATATTCTTACGAAGCTGGTCTAGCATAGGGGTAAATATTTTATCCATATATTTCAATTATGTATTTAAGAGATGTATAGTTAGCTCGTAAGGTGAGTTCCATTAATGTAAGTTTAAATAATGCATGTAGATTACATAAGACTTTCGTCATTCATTTAATTGTATTTTCATTTAATTCAGTATGTGTAAATTTACGTTAGTTTTAAGAATTAACTTTTTATTTCTCGTAGTTTTGTTACGAAGTCTTATGTAATCTCATTTAGATATGCTGTATGCTGTATGACACACAAGGTATGAGCACGAGGGATTATGTCATTTTTTATGTTTCCACGTGGTTAGAAAGTGCATGAAAATTCTGGAATTAGATTTATTCTTTTTTTTTTATTATTGTTATGAGAGGTAGGTGGGCAGAGTTAGCTGGAAGAGGATTGCCTTGCAAGCAATGTTAGTACTCCTTCTTCAAATTACTTCGTTGGCAACCTTACGCTGCTATAGCCATGCCCCTCCACGCTACGAGAATAATCTACTAGAAAATTCTAGACGAATTAAATCAATAAATAGAGACCCAGCCTATCCCTTAGAAAGATCCAACATCCGCTTGCCCTCTCTCCTCTCAAGTGCATGTCCTCTCAAACATGATTAGCGATTTCTACCCAACATATATTGTGTATAGTGCTGTTCAAACGTTGGTGAAGTTATTGGGTGTTTATTCAAGTGTAGTATGTTAATGTAAGTGCATTTTAACATAAATTTTTGTAACTGGCCTTGTGAAATTTAGGTTAAACAGTGAAGTGCATTGAAATTTTTTGCTTAACTGTTCTGTATCCTTGTGTGAACCAAAAGGCTTAAGTGTAACAGTAACCTATATGTAAATTTCATAATTGTATGTTCATTAGAGTGTTAAAGTGTTAACTTCTTTTATTAATCATCAAAATTAAATATTTCTATAAATTAATTTCCAGTGAAACAATTGATTGTATAATTGTTTCAGTGTCTTTCTTTTGTCTTAGTCTAAGATTCAGTTCAGATTTAATATATCGAGTGACATTTTTTTTGGAGTTAATTCTTATGAATTATTGTTAACTTTTTATAGAATATATTTATTTTTGTAACGTGTGTATTATTTTGATCACCAATATTGTTTCTCAGTACTCTAAGAACCGAAGTAAAAGGTTGGTTTTAGAAAAATTCACATAAGTAATCACCTAGTTTAGTTTTGAGTAACGTAAGAGGCCTTTGGATATTCAGTGTTCATATATATTGCCATCTGGGAGTTGCGTGATATTCTTAGAGCTTGGGTATTTTTCAAGTATAACAGATTTATGTAAAAATAAGCAGATGAGTTTGGAGCTTGGGAGTTTATGTAATTCGCCAGCAATAATAATAATAATAATAATAATAATAATAATAATAATAATAATAATAATAATGATATATATATAATATATATATATATATATATATATATATATATATATATATATATATATATATGTATGTATATATATATATATATATATATATATATATATATGTATGATATATATCATGATGAAATATATTGGGAGAGAGATAGAGTACTCACTTAAAGCCTGTAATTCATGTCCATCACTGAGGTAGTCCATGAGTTGGATGTATGCAAAATTGTCAGGAACGCCCGCCCATAAGCTCTTCAGAGTTAGAGGAAGCTGCAGCCCTCTGCTAATCCTCCCCATATACTTATCAACTTGGCACCTGTTAGGGATGGAAGCAGTTTGAAGGGCCTGACTCTGATGATAAAAAAAGCATGTAAGAATGCCTTTCATCCTTTAGATTTTGAATCAAGGATGAACTCTCCGTGCGGAGAATTTCCACAACGTCGGGTGGTTTCTGACTTAGGAAAAGGGATCATCGCCAGGTAGTTGGTTACTTCTGCAAATAATGTGCTACTCCTCTTCTGTCTGTATATAGGTCTATCAATGACTGGTTATTATAATGCTTTGGATATATATATATATATATATATATATATATATATATATATATATATATATATATATATGTATATATATTATATATATATATATATATATATATATATATATATATATATGTGTGTGTGTGTGTGTATGTATGTTTATGTTTGAGTGCATTTTGTTTTTGTGTACATCGATGGGCACAGTGAAAATTACTTATGGAAATCCTACAGTGAATGGTAGCAGTTTATCTGAACAGAAAATGGTCACCCAGTCACCAGGAGCTGTTGTGATCCTTCACTATTGTTAACATTGAAATACCCTTACTCCTTCCCTTCATCAAAGCCTACATCACATTTCTTTTGAAAAAAAAAAGAAAAAAAAAACTTATTATATACAAACATCTAAAAAATTGATGCCTCAGAAGATAAAGTACATTTATAACAAAATCTATATAACTAATCTAACCATGCCTAGTTGTGACCATTAGAAAGGTATCCTAGTTACCTTTAGGTTAATAATTTTTGCATCTTCACATTACAGTAAACAGAACTGATGTCAAATAACAGTAAGGCTATGATACTTTGAATTATATAAAGAAGTTCCTTACTCTTCGAAAACGACGTTAAGAATGGTGTTAGATACCGTTGGTGCTGGGGGGTTCTTGAAACCGGAAAAAAGTTCTATGTTTACCCTGAATTTATTTCTTGCTAGTTGCTGAAGAACGACGTCAATACCTGATGTCTTTCTACTTATGCGTACATGAACTGTCCCTTCAAATGAGTTTTTATCAATCTCTTGGTTATTGATCTCTGTCAAAAGGTTTTGTTTGCTTAACAGACTAGCAGCATTTACCTGTAAATTCATTCGTACATTGCTTTTATATTCTGGTAAATGTTTAAGCTGTGCCAGTAAATTTAAACAAGACTTTAAGTTTGAGTCTGTTATGAAGATGTTCTTTACGCTTATTTCGTGGATACCGATAAGTCTGAATAAATCATCTGTGACTGTTCCATCGTAACTGATGGCAATATTGACGCTTGGTTTATCGTCATTTCTACATTGTGGAGACAAAGCTCTCAGGATATGGACGCACAAAGTTATGTTTGAATCATCTATTGTGATGTCTCTTATATGGAAGCTTCTAATACTGAAATCTTTTTTTCTTATTTCTATTATCAGCCTGCTAATGGCAGTTATGTCCTTGTCGATATCCAAGTGCATTTCAACATTACCTGATGTCGTGAAGGTCCTTGTTATGCCTTCTAACATTGCTGTGTAAGTATTGAAATTGTGTTCTGTCACCAGAAATTGCTTAACTATGAACTGATTAAGACTTATTAAGTCAAGTAAGTCATTATTTCCTTTCAAGTCCTCATAAATTTTAATATCTATGCAAGTTTTATTTGCATGATCTAGGAGTGCTGGCATTTTCTTAAAGGTCTCGACATATTCGTTAAGGCTCGGGTCGTCTATTTTAATATCCCTGACTTTAAATACACTGATTTGAAAGTGGTTTTTCTTGATAAGAGTCATTAGAGGAATGAGATTCCGCAAATCTTCATCAATACGTAAGACGATTTCTAGATTTCTTTTGTCTCTCAAAGACTTGGTCATCTTTTCCAGTTGGGTCATATACTTTTCAAAATTATTTTCATTTACCAGGAGTTCCTTCACTTTGAAATGATGACATGCGAATAGTTCCAGGAGCTCATCCCCACCAGTTAGATCACCAGTGATCCCAATTTTAGCACTACACTGATTAGCTTGTGGTGACAACTCTGGAAGCAACTTTAGTGTTCTTACATATTCGACAACATTTGAATCAAGAACCTCAAGATTACATAATTTTATTTTCCTGACTTTAAAATTACGTTTTCTCACTTCACTTAGTAAGTTACTGATCTTATTCAAGTCTTCATCAGCAATGATATGAACTTCTATCTCATTTTCATCTTTCAGAGATGATGACAGTTGCTTTAACATGTAAGTGTACTCCATGTAATTTTTTTCAGTTATAAGCAGCTTCTTAATTTTCATTTGAAAGGAATTAATTAAAGAGAATAAATCATGAGCTCCCACTAGCTCTCCCTTAATATTGATGTCTATCTTGACTGTGCTGGCATCCTTGAGAGGTGTCTTCAAGGCTTTCAAGAGAGCAATGTAAGCAGATACTGATGAATCTGTTATTTGAATGTTTCCGATGAAAACTTTATTTTGTTTGCTAATGAAGGCAGCAGTATGTTTATCACACTTGACGGAATTAAGTATTCTGATCCACGAATCTCGACTTGTCATGCCAGTCGACTGAAGAAGCTCTAAGGCTTCTAATTTCACATCCTCGCCAATTTGAGCCTTTTCAGAAGAAAACATACCAAACAAACAAAAGAGCATATTCTGAAATTTTCCTAATTCGTACTGAGAAGAACCATGAATATCATCCAACAGATTTCGAATAACCTGTGTTCTGAAGCCTAAAAGTGGTTGTAGCATCGACTTAACAGCTGTTCTAAAACCTCCTCTTTTACTTATTTGTCTATTTGTTATCTCATCTTTTACTGTCCTTATAATGGTATGACTCACTTTTGGTGAAACTTTTTTTTCAATGAGGCATGCGGTGACTGCTTCCATTATATCATCTATTTCATACAGATGATCATCACCAGTTATTTCTAGGAAAATGTATAATGCTGCGAGAAAATCTTGGAGTCCTTTATGGGGAAATGAGTATATTACATCTTCACTGGGAACCCGTCTTAGGAATGCGCTAATCATCTCTTCAATGGGAACTTGTATGTTTATGCAAACCTCCTTCAGTCTTTCATAGGCTTGCTGTGGTAGGTTGATATGATCATTCATTAGTCCCCTGAGGGATTCCTTGCTTAAACTATACAAGAATAAGTCAACCTTTCTACTCAACAGAGATTCATCAGCTGGTGTGCTATCCTGCAGCCTTTTTTTCAGTTTCGTTTTATACAGTCTAAATATTTCACTATACAATTCAGGGGCAGTGTTAATTTTAAGAACATTCATGTGGTCAAAAGCCCATAGTATACTTAACAGAGAGAGGTTATATGGCAACCTCCACAAATCTGCTAGAATATGTTCTGTTCTTTTCAAGTATTCCAATAAGCCTTGTAAGTCTTGTGTATGCTGATATTTCTTAGTGATCTGAACATAATATCCAGTGATAAATTCATCCCTTCTATCCAGAGGAATTCCCAAAAGCTGGATGTGCTTCAATTGGTTGGAACTCACCCTCTGCTTCAGGAAGTTCAACTTTTCAGGTCTTGTTGTGATCAACAATGTTATTCCAAAATGTATTCTAAAGTCAAGAATTTCCTTCAACAAATTGTCTGAAGACATATTTAGTTCATCTAGACCATCTAGTATGACCAAGACCCTCTGGGCAAGTACCACATTTTTTAAATCACCAGGCTTGAATATCTTGGATATCCTTGGCATAAGGTGGTATAGTAAATCCTCGAATGACTTTATGGCTGAGTTTCTGCATTCAGATTTTAGTAAAATGTCATATGTGTCTAGGTATTTCATGTTACTTTCCCTCACTCTCCAATCATGTACAATCTTTTTTGTCAACGTAGTTTTGCCAACTCCAGCTTCCCCATCTATGACAATAATCTCATTTGTTTTCCTTGAACTCTTATCGCACAAAACGTCCTTATAAGAGACAGCAGCCTCCTCTCCAGATGATAGCCCTTCTATAAGTTTCATCTCTGTATAAACCTCACATAAAGGGAGTTTCAGCTCGACTAAATGGTTTACAGTACTTATTTCATTTTCGAAAGCCATGTCATATTGTTTGAGCATTTCCTTTACGCCTTCGTCATTGACCAGTTCTGATTGAGCTTCGAAGAATAGTTCTTTCTTGTATTCCTCAAATGTCTTTGCTTCGAATTCGCCATAAAGGTATTTTAAGATTTCACGTTCTACATCAACAATTTCACGGTCAATTATTTCTTGGTCAAGACTGTATATCTGTCCACTAAATCTCAGAATCCTAGTCAAGACATCTTTAGTCTCCTGTGCCTCCTCAAAGAGCTCTTCGTTCGTGTAGGACAATTTTTCACCATGAGCAAGATCATTCCTTTTATTTTTTGCTATGGTTATAAGAGATTCTATGCCTGCTATATCAATTTGTTGTGCTTTCCAGCTTTCTTCATCCTTGGCCAGGCCATGACTCCCATTGCGAAGACACTTGTACAAAAGTGTAATATCAAATGTCTCTCCTTCGCAATCATTCTGGATTCTTCCCCTCTGAGGTGCAGAGAGACCCTTTTTAAAGTTCAAAATACCTTCAGCATTGTAGTAATCTAGCAATGTCGAGTATTTGGATCTACCAGGAGAACCCTTCTGAAACACAAAAAGGAAGACTTTAGTTGTCACGTTCCTATGAATACAACTTAGACGTGTCAGGTTCTTTTCTTCGGTGCCGTACACTTGTGATTGCATTGGGGATGCTATGATGGAGAACTTGGGGTCCAGAATCTGAAAATAGAAAAAAAGAAGCTGCAGGATAACTGGATATTACTTTGCAAAGGTTTAGATATAAATTTTTATCATAGGGCTGCAACTAAACCAAAAGTCAGATATTATGTTAATTCTAAGTACACACACAACACACATGGAAACATGCAATAGTAATACCAATAGCTAAAACAGGAAAAGATTCCATTAACCCAAACAATTATAGACCGATTTTGACTAGTTGTGTTTGCAAATTACTGGAAAAATTGTAAATTATAAATTAAATTGGTGTTTATAGCATAACAATATTTCATCAAACATAATTTGGCTCCAATCAGAGCTATCTGCCTTGAATTTAGTTCCTCATTTGGAAAATTATATACGTAGATGTTTTGAATGAAAGCAAATACCAGTAGTCATTTTTTTGACATTCAGCAGGCATACAATACTACCTCGAGGCATTCAATACTAAAATCCTTACATGATCCTGGTTTTCAAGGGTACCTCCTTTGTTTTATTAGAAATTTAATTAGTGGAAGAACATTCCAAATTCGTATAAAGAATGTTTATTCCGAAACTCACAACCTAGACTGTGGTGTCCCCAGGGGTATTGCTTCAAATGGCACTTGATGACATAGTTGCTCAAATGCCCCGAAGAGTGCAAAGCCGCTTTACGTAGACGCTTTGCAATGTAATACTCGTCAAACAGTCTTCATCACCTACCGCGTATTTTAAACAACTCCATTCGAAAAATATAAGTTTGGACTGCATCTGTTGGTTTCAAACTTTCTGCAGGAAAACAAATCAAGCAGTGATGTTTTATAAGAATGTTAGATTGAAGAAAAACAAGAAATAAACCTCACATAAGGTGACACTCAAATCTAATTCGAAAATTAGGTAAAATATTTGGGACTAATATTCAATACACACCTCAATTAGAAACCTCATGTATCCTACATCAAATCCAAATGTAATAATGCTCTAAACCTAATGAAAAAGTTGTCAACTTTATTGATAATCTATAAAGCATTAATGTTATCGAGACTAGATTATGGTAGCCCAATATATGGATCAGAATTTGAAGCTACTTTAAAGTCTTTAGATTAATTACAGACTGGAAGCCTAAGACTTTGTAGTGGAGTCTTTAGATCTTGTTGAATGAATGCTCCACTTTTTAGCACCTTAAGAAATAGACATCTGTTTGAAGCTCGAAGTGAGGATGGCAAGTTCATTCTTGCCAAGATTCTCGGGTAAGATGTGTTATACACTGTTAGTGGTATTTTTATGTTTATTTCAGAAGCAGGTCTTCTGAAAGCTTTTTAAATTTTATAAGAACATCTTTGCATTTTATGGTTTTAAATGGAATGCCCTTTTATTCTTTATAACGAACAATATCAGCGTCAAAAACCTTCGAGGTCATGATGCCAGAAAACTCCAAATCAATCTGAGTGCTATGTGAAAGTGGGGAACCATCCTTGTCCCTACATCGAGATTTTGCAACCATTTGCATTAAAGATCCTATCCCCCAATTCTCTAAACAAGAAGCTCTTCAACCATGCTGATACATTTATGAACAATTGTGAACCACCATTTCCAATAAGAGCAAATAGGCTAGGCTATTACAATCTACGAACACCAGAATGAACATTATTCAACTATATCTTTCTCCTCCACCTTGGACCTTAAGGAAAACAAAAATGCGCACTTATCTTTATAATTTTTTAAAGAAAAATAGCTATGCTCCCAGTCACCTTAAACAACATCCCTTGGAACATGTTCAAAGGAAAGTAATTTATTATGCTATTGATACTGATGGTTCTAATTCTTCAATGGGTGCTGACTGCGTTGGACTGTCCCCAGACAAAATGAGTAACCTCTGATTACCCAGTGAAGCATCAGTATTTACATCTAAACTATCAGTCGCTATATTAGCAATGGAGAAAATAAAAATAACTGAAGATAAGGAGAAACATAAGTTTGTGATTTATACTGATCCAAGAAGTGTCATAGAACCTTAATTGGTTTCACTCATAAGAATAAATTGGTTTATAAAATTAAAGACCTCGTTGACATGTTCTATTTCGATGGAGATTTATAGAAATAAGTAGGATTCCTGTCCATGTTGGGGTTTTGTGTAATGAAAAGGTGGATGGTGCATCCAAATCCTCAATTGATTTGCCAAATCAAGCTTTTAAGCTACTTTTGAAAGATTATGTAACCCACTTATACATGATATAGCTTAAAAATGGCAAATTTGATGATAAGTTAAAAAATAATAAAGCCAAATGTTTCTCTATTTGGAATCTTCATTACGAAAAGAAAGGAGAATTGAAATGATTTTAGCAAGATTGCGTATAGGTCACACAAAATTGACACAAGTATTTGATTCGCACACCTCATGAATCCGTTTAATCTTTTAAAGGCCAAACATGGATGGCAGAGGCAAGGGACAGCGATATTGCCCTATCAAGCAGGACACTACCATAGAGACTGACCATATACAGTATATATATATAATCAGCGCCCGAGACCCCTCTCCACCCAAGCTAAGACCAAGGAGGGCCTGGCAATGGCTCCTGATGACTCAGTAGATAGACTTATAGGCTACTCCAAACTCCCCCATCTTTAGTCCACAATGATGAAGAGGTTAAAGGAATTATCAAGCTTGAGCGGGACTCGAACCCCAGTGATTGTAAAGTTTCCAAAAGAGAGATCACTTTATGTTTTGATGAGAAAAGTTTTATTGGCCTTTTTATCGAAATCTGAGAATTTTTGTTATTAATATTTTTCAAACATAAGTTTTATAGATGAGATTTAAATTTCTATCTATTGTCACAGATTCTACCTCATAATTCATTTTTTTAATTCATATTTACTATATAATTAATTTTATGTATGTTGTACCATTAGTATGAATAATATTTCATCACCTTTTGATTATAATAATTAACCTGACATTAGTTTGAAATTCGTGGGAGAAGAGAGAGTGAAAACGTGTATTGGGTGAGAGAACTCATATCCGGTTGAGAACCCGACTGATAAGAATTTCTTCTTACCGAAATCACCAACTGTTTATCTTTCTTATTTGAATTTTTTTTTTTATCTTTTGTTATGAAATACACATTTACAATCTTACATTTTATAACATATACATTATAGTATATTTACATAAATATCTTTTTTATTTTACATAGTGTATTTACAGTTGAAATTTTTATTATTTATCTAAATATGTTTTTCTTATTATATCCTAAACTGGTACCACTTTTAGGTATATTCAAAACTTCCATATCTGAACTATCCTCGATTTTGTTAACAATTAATATAATTAAAACAATTTGTTATCTATACTGATTCAGGAAGTGCCATGGAGGCCTTAAAAAGTTGTGCTCATTGGAAATTATATTTTTTAATATATTTTATAATTCAAATTTCACTCCGGAATTTAGTTGAGCTTGACCCATTAAGCTGGTAAAACTCCTTTTAATAATCTTATTGTTTCTTACATGGATGAAACCATCTTAATGACTTTAACAAAATCATATACAGTCTCCGACAGCAGAAGATAACTTATCTTATTAAACATAAAGATTAGGATCCAGTCAAAGCAACACCCTTTTTTCAACACACATTTATGAAAAAAATTGCATCTGTATTCATCCTTTATTCATTTGTTCTTCTTGAATCATGAAGTGTTTGTGTTTGAGAGAGTGTTTAGTGATATAGCTTGCTTTAACAGCCATGAAAATACTCAACAATAACAGTAACAAAATAGGCAATTGAATTATACACATCTTGGCATTAGATTCATGCAAATCTGATGAAAATTGGCCACGAAATAGTAAAAAGACGTTTTTTACCTTTTCGTTACCTTGACCTTAACCTTTGAGGTAATCCCTCCCAAAATCTAAACAAATTGTCCTTGAATCATGGTCAATCATCTCGCCAAATTTCATGAGATTTGGTCAAAGAGTTTTGAGTTATGCGAATCACAAACGCACAGACAGACATACAAATATATGCCTATCAAAATATAACCTTCGCAACGAAGTTGGCGAAGGTAATTATCACAATAGCTACAATAAACAATAACACCAATAATAATAGAAATGATAATAGTAATAAGGCTCAGAACCATTTATTACAAAAAAAAAAAGGCAGGTTTTTATTTGCGAATTGCAGAACATCTCAAGACCAAATGGCAGGATTTTATAAAACTTGGCAGATGTGTTCACCACTAGACCTAAAGATGAATAAAACAGATGAATCATCAGATCAGAATGAGAATGAGTAACACGATAACACAACTTAACACTAAATGGGGACACCGCTCAAAATGTTACATAAACCAGGAATTCCAAAAGGGTTAATCAAATTAGGTTAAGCTATTCTTGAGATTTACTGTTAAAAACATACGCAGCCATTGCATTACCTTCTTCGTTGGCAGGATGAAAGCGTAACTTTGCGTATCCCAAAAATGAATTAAGTTTCTTTCCCAGCGGACCACCTTGCACCCTTATCTGTTGAAGAATGTCACTGAACACTGAATTACGAACAAGTTAGGAAATGGACGTCATCTAATATCTCTCTCTCTCTCTCTCTCACTCTCTCTCTCTCTCTCTCTCTCTCTCTCTCTCTCTCTCTCTCTCTCTCTCTCTCTCTCTCTCTCTCTCTTCAAGTCAGGAAGTGGGTAATCCCTCTCTCACTCTCTCTCTCAAGTTCTATATTTGCGGCTGAATGACTACTACTATACTAATGGAGTTTCTCCTATTTTTAGACTACACTAATTGAGAGAGAGAGAGAGAGAGAGAGAGAGAGAGAGAGAGAGAGAGAGAGAGAGAGAGAGAGAGAGAGAGAGAGAGAGAGAGAGAGAGAGATGGTGCTGCTGGCGGAAATGTGTGATGTGAGTGAGACAGAATGATGATAAAAAGAAAATGAAGAAACTCTTTAAAGGAGAGGCGGTGTATGATATCCGGCTGTGGGATTTTTTTTTATAAACAACAACAAAAGTATGCTTGAAAATTTAGTTGAGAGAGAGAGTATGACACCATTTCACTGTTGTTATATTCCTTATCCAGTTTATGCTACTGATAATTTTCTTATTGTAAAAAATAAACATAGCTGAAAGTCTGCGATAGCAACAAATTGTTTCTTTTAAAATTAATGAAATACATTCCACAGTAATAAAAGTGAGTAGAAAATAAAGAAAATCATTTCTAGTTCATTCATTCATGAAAAATGTCATTAATGCCTTTCATTTACAAGGATAGTTTTAAAGCCGTACGAAATGTTTTACATAACTAAGAATATAAATCGATCAAATGGTGATAATAAATGAGTTATTGAAAAGCAAAATGAACATTTTGAAAAGTACACAGATAGATATCATTAGTTATCTTTCATATATTCAGTTGTAATTTTGCAACGAAGACTAGCCTTTAACGCATTGAAAGTCCGCAAAGTAATGTTCTTGTCTCTTAATTTGAATAATCAGTAAAACGTTTTTGTAATGATAGACTTTGAATAATTCAAGGACGAAGAAAACAAATACCCCAAGTCAATCGAAGACTATAGGAGTGCCAGTATTCTCATACTGGCACACTGGCACTCGTGCTGAAATTTTGGGCCTCGCATTCCAGGGGTGGACCGGCATTCTGTCCGGTTTGCCTGCCACTGTGATTTAAGTGGGGATGGTTGTTTTGTTTTCATTGTGAAGGAGCTCAGTCGCCGAATTCACGAGTGTTCACAATGTAGACTAGAACAAATCATCACTGGAACAGCAAATAACAAACGCGTAACCTTTGATGCAGCCAGGAAAAAGTTTATGGGTAATAATAATGTCCAATCCACGCTATTCGACTTCCAATACATGCTATTTCAAGTAGGGTGCAAATATTAGGGAATATAGATGGTAGCAATTTACACTTCAACTTCCATCTTTTCAGCTCCTGTGGGGTAGTTTTGGTGAAAGGAGATCATCCTTATAAAGTTCAGTAGCAGGCATTAAACCCATATATATGTTATCATTGCACTGGACTAACGGTACAAACCAAGGAGGTTTGATGCAGTTTGGGAGGGGGGGGGGCGATCTTTCTTCTAATTCTATGATGATATAATCAAGAAAAGGAATTGCTGAATTGTGCAAGTAATATTTCTTCACTGATGAAGAGTCAGCATTGGCTAGTGCTGCTATCTTCCTGCTGGTCTTCATTTGCTTAGAAACACTTCAGCTTTTGAAGCCATATTCACAGATAATGTGAAGATTCCATCAAAATTATTAGCAATGTTCTCTCTCATAGGTGATGCTAAAAAAACCTTTATTTCATCAGGCTTGCTAAAGGTTTGTATAATATCCAGGTACGAACTTTGTAACTTGACGGTGATACTGTGACGATGCCGAGAGAGGAGTTGTGAACTCAAAGGCAGATTGGAAACGACTGAGTTATATATTAAGGAACACTCTTCTTTATATACAAAACCTCAAGGCAACAGGCCATAACATGTTCGAGAGACAGACAATGTTCAGAGCAAAACAGCAGACATGAATTTTCATGTTCGTTTGAGTGCGAGGGAAGAGCGAAGATACAAGCATATTATATACAAAAGGAATTATGTACAATTGTGTGACACACGGTTGGTACATGGCTCCCCCTCTAAAAATGACATACTGAACATGTTAAATAGGTGCCCTGAATCTGGAGAGGTAGTAGTAAAAACTGCGCCGATTAGCGACAGTGAGTGGCTGTAGAAGTCGTTGGTTTGGGTGCGAGCGAGTGGTGGATGATGGGTGGCTGTTGCCGCTCCGGCTCGTCACGGGGTAGGCGAGTGTGTCCTACGGCATTCATAGGCGTGTGTGTCCTATGGCATTCATAGGCGTGTCCTACAGCATTCATAGGCGAGTGTGTCCTACGGCATTCATAGGCGTGTGTGTCCTACGGTATTCATAGGCGTGTACTACGGCATTCATAGGCCTACGGCGTTCATAGGCGTGTATGTCCTACGGCATTCATAGGCGTGTATGTCCTACAGCATTCAAGTCAGCTTCGGTTGAAGTTGAATAGGTGTCCTCTTCGTCACGAGAGGAAGCGTTGATGGAGGTTTTGAAGGTCATGAAGTGGCTGTCCATAAGGGCACGGAGCAGGTTCACCTCACGATGAGAGCTGTCTGCGGCAGGTTGCAGGCGAGTGATACTGGTCATTTTCCCGAGGGTGAGCGAAGCCCTTTGGTCTCCCAACGGTTGTTGAGAGAGCTGAAAAGGCGTTGCTATACGGGCGGCTGGCGACGGCGAGTACTGCTGCAGAAGGTATGCGTTGACAGCGTCATAGTAACGGTGAGAGGTGGAGGGTGGGGGAGGCGGGAGGAGCGAGTCACTCCGGGGTCACCAATGTGACGGTACCGAGTAAGGGTGTGGACTCAAAGGCAGGATGTAATAGACTGAGTTATATATTAAGGAACACTCTTCTTTATATACAAAACCTCAAGGCAACAGGCCATAACATGTTCGAGAGACAGACAATGTTCAGAGCAAAACAGCAGACATGAATTTTCATGTTCGTTTGAGTGCGAGGGAAGAGCGAAGATACAAGCATATTATATACAAAAGGAATTATGTACAATTGTGTGACACACGGTTGGTACAATACCTTCAAGGCAAGAAAGCAATTGGTAGGTCAAGATTATGGTTAGAGAACGATAGATAATTGGCATGTTAGTGATCATGCTCCAATTATTATAAACACCATCAATAACCCATCCTCACAGAGATCGCCACAATGGAACCTTAACAAGGCAGATTGGAATAGATTTCAGGAGCTGAGTAAAATTGAAAGGAGTGCAGAACAATTTGAAAGTCTCGATGATGCAATAGACTTACTGAAAAGAACTCTTCATACGGCAAGAGGCAATTCAATTCCCAAAACCACAGGGTTATTCAAACGATGGCAAGTTCCGTGATGATCTTCAGAACTAACTGCCCTGCACAGAGCCTCATGAAAGTCTTTAACTCGATTGCATAGACACCGTACAGAGGATAATTTAATTGTCTACAAGAAAAGTAGAGCATGGTTCTGCCGTAAAATGAAGGGAGCTAGGCGCCAGTCTTGTATATCTTTTGTTTCCTCAGTTAACAGTAGACACCACCTTCTTCTTTATGGAGGAAAGTAAAAAAGATAGCAAGCAAATTTACCCCCAACCCACCACCAGTGTAATAGGCAAGTGTTCAGTATGTGACTGGAGCAACTGAGATTAGGAATGCCTTTGCCAATCGTTTCTCCAATGTATCATGCTAGTGTGAAGGAGCTCCTAGTCACCAATATAGAAGCATTGAAGAATGGAAAATGCTAAATTTTGAAAAAGAAAAGGAGGAATTTTATAATGATTCTTTTACTGAAAGGGAATTTGATTCCGCACTTGCTGCTTCTAATGATACAGCCCTTGAACCCTATTGAATTCCATATGCAATAATTAAACATGTACCTGTTAATACTAAGTTTTTTTTATTTTAAGCATTATTAACCGAATATGGCATGATCATAGTCATCCAAGTGTTTGGGTACAAACACTTTTTAAAGCTTGTTAAGGATACGCATTTAGCAGCAAACTATCGACCAATTACATCAATAGCTTGTTTATATAAAATCATGGAGAAGATCGTCAATGCAAGACTGATGTGGTATATGGAGAAGAAAGGCATTTTGTAACTTATCCAGTTTGGATTTATGAAATGCACTAACGATTGGTGTGTTGTTACGACTCAAGTCCTCTATTTGTGAACCTTTGCTTCCAAACAGCACCATGCAAGTCTATTTTACTTTAAAAAGACATATGATCCTGCAAGGGGATATGGTATATTTGAAGACATTTATAATCAGAGATTGAGAGGAGAGCTACCATTCTTCGTTCAATCATTTGTTCAACGTAGATTTTTTTAGTTAGAGTGGGTGAAACTCAGTGAGAGAGGAAATGTCAAGAAGAAGGAATTCCCTAGGGTAGTGTGCTATGTGTAACTCCATTTGCATTAGCCATAAATGGGATATCTTCTGTCATTCTCCAAGACATTCTATTAACACTGTTTGTAGATGATCTCTCCATATCATTAGCATTTTCCAAGATATTCTCTCAATACTGTTTGTAGATGATCTCTCCATATCATTAGCTGGAGCTAGAATGGCAATGGTTGAGAAAAAAACTGCAACCCTTAATTGACAAAATTACTCATTGGGCTGATATGAATGGGTTTAAGCTTTCGATAAGCAAAACTGTTGTTGTCAGTTTCTGTCGTATTCGGGGAGTACATCCCGACCCGGATATGTATATCAAAGGTCAACAGATCTCATATTTCATTGCAGACTGACATGTGTTCCTCACTTGAAAACCTTAAAAGTAAAATATCTTGAGGCACTGAATACGAAGAAGATAGTGCACAAACAGTTGGAAAATTCCATTTTTGTGAAGAAAATATTGAAAATAAGAAAAGTGTACTACAACAAATGTGGATGAAAAGAGAAAAACTAGTGAAAATAAGGAACACACAAAACTAAAAGACACAGAGGCGCCGTTGCAAAGGCAAATCTTCAACTTGGATCTGATATGATCTGATCTTAGAAGATCTCTTCAATTATATTTGATTGTAAACCTCTCTGGTATGTATTTTTTTTTTATATATTTTGATGTTTGTACATGTAATTATTGCAAGTTAAGTATCTAAACATAGGTATAAAAATAATATCCGGGTTTGTAACCTGTGGCATCCTATATCATGGACTCCTTTGTCGTTAACCTTTCGTCTGTTAAAAGCAGGACTTTATCAATCATGCAACCTGTTGGGTAATAATAGAACATTAATTTTACGATAACCACATTCATTTTATGATAACCACACACACACACACACACACACACACACACACACACACACACACACATTACGGTAAAGTTTTACTAATGTATAGAGAAGAGAAGGCTTGTTTTACGTTTTTATATCGTTTCCCCAGTATGTTTTCCCCACCCAAAACCCCGAGTTCCCACTGGGGGTCCCCCATTATCGTAGGATATATATATATATATATATATATATATATATATATATATATATATATATATATATATATATATATATATCTGAAACTATTCATTTGCAACGGGAACGAGTGTCATTTTCGAAGAGAGCGTAATTTTTGCTATGAGAAAAGGTAGTTTTTTCCTATGTTACATTGCCCTGTAATACAGTAAAATAATACCGAAAAATCTTGTACAACACGCATAACAAACTAATTGAACGGCAGTGCGAGAGATTAATATCTAGATCAAGAATAAGAAATTCAATAGACCGTAAGTTCCTGTCCAACAAATTAAGATAAGAATCAGCAGCTGAAGACCAGACAGGAGAACATTACTCAAAACAAGGTAGAATGAAAAATAAATCAAAACACTTCTTCAGAATAGATATCACCGAAAATCTTAAAGACTTTCTCAATAAGCTAATTTTCATGCAATTGAAGAAGAGACAAAGCAAATGTGTTTCTCAAAAGTAAATTTGCGGTTGAGAATCACATCTAAAATTTTAAAAGCCATACAGAGTTAACAAAACATCATCAATGCTGATATCTGGAGCCACTGTCTTCGACCTACTTAGAATCATACTTTGAGTTTTGTTAGGATTCAACTTCATGCCCCATAATATGCACCATGCAATTATTTCAGCAACTCAAGATCTACATTCGGGAGATGGAATTGATGCAAAGAGAGTAGCATCATCTGCATATGCAACGAGCTTGTTTTCTAGGCCAAACCACATGTTATGTGTATATAGTATGAAAAGTAATATGCCAAGAACACTACCCTGATGTACACCAGATATCCCATTCACATACTCGCTATACTTGTTTTCGTTGTTAATTAGTCTAGTTTACAAAAATAATTGTTAGCTAACCTGATTTTGACCCTTTACTAAAGGGGTTCACGTTATCTTGACACCCTAGTCACTTATAATGACATGATGTTTTCATATCTAATATGTGTAAATTGTCGTTCCAACAACTATGGTCATCGACGCCATTATGATCTTCATATTAATAGCTAATCACTTGGTTGTTCAGATTAATTATTGCTCTCGACATAAGTTATTTTTCAAGAAGGTATTTATTTGTGCTCTACCTTAATTGACTGTAGCTGCGTCTGCCACACTTACTTCCCTCCACAAACCTGACTTGTATATGCCACAACATTCTTCACGTTCAAATGTTTTAAAGGCCACTCATGAATGGCAGAGCAAGGGAGAATGCCATTTTCCTAGCAAGCAGGAAAATGTCCTAGAGTGACCATATATCATATTATCAGCGCTCAAGCCCCCTCTCACCTAAGCTAGGACCAGGGAGGGCTAGGTAATGGCTGCTGATGACTCAGCAGGCAGACCCCTAGGCTCCCCCCAAACCCCCAATCCTTAGTTCACAAGGAAGGTAATGTTGCAGAAACTAAATGAACTAACGAGTTTGAGCGGGATTGGAATCCCCGTCTGGTAATCACCATGCAGAGACGTTAAGGCCACAGCAACTCTAAAAGAAAAATCTAAAATAAAACATGATCAGTAAATACTGTAAAAGTCAGTTGAAATACTTCGAAATACCAATACATGTGATGTACGATGGAAATTTAAAACTCAACCGGTCTTGCAAAGAATCCGCTCAGCGCATATATGATCATTATTTATAAGTTTTCCATGTCATTGGTTGTATCGAAGCCATATGCGAGTGTCTATCTTTTGCTTTTCAAATATTACATGGGGTAAGATGTGCACTTAAACATAATGAGGGAAACCTTATGAGGACAAAGGCTAATCCCTTGTGAAAAGTTTTTTTTTCCGACTTTTTCCATGTTTTTCATTTTCGCTAAAATATTTTATCCTCGGCTTTTCGTTGCTCTTCGAACTTTGTTTAAACTTCTGTTCTTGATAAAAGATGAAATAAGTTTTATTGGAACTTTTTAAGAAATTTACGTTATGTTACTTTTCATTTTAGCTTGGTAAATTGTCCAATCAAACTTTTCGTACCAAAAAAGGTTAACCAAAAGTCCAAAGAAACAAAGATCCTAGTGATTGTGTTTGATATCTCTCCTAAAACTGCAATATCACCATCATCCTGGTTAACTTTTAGAGGCTTTTCTGCCGTCCCTTATTTGGTCTATCAGAAAGGCGTTTTCCGGATCACTTATGCGAACAATTTAAATCCTTTCTTCTGCGTAGAACTGCTTATTAAAGTAGCATATAGTAATAAAAGATAAGAGGGTCACGATGAGGATGAACCTGTAAAATCAAGTGTTAAGTATGTTGGATATCTTTTTATTGAAATCTCCTGACATTCGTCGTTAATAAAAAGTCTGTTACAGAATAGAGTAAGATGTAGCCGAAAGTAAACTGTAATCTGTTTCATGAAATTCTTCTTTATATCCCGTGCCTATTGTTGTTGTTTTTCGTATTTATGATTGGCTATTTAGAGAGAAGATCATCATCATGAAGTGAATGAGAGGAGCTTATCACGGAAATTTTGCTGTCTACGGTCTTTACCACGATTCCCCCTCTGATGTTTAGTTCACCATTGTAAATCTTCCAGTTTAAAATCTGGCAACTGTGTAAACACTCATATAGCTTCCTTTGCTCTAAAATTTAATGAAGTTGAAAGGTTTCTTATCCATTTTCATGAGGATTATGATATCGATCCAGTAATTTTACTTTGATTGCCTTTTATGGTGTTTTCCTGGTTGAGGTCGTGATTGCTAAGAGGTGACAAGTCTATTACCTGTATGACAAAGATAATCAGCCACCAGAAAAATAGATCCCCCTCCCTCCATCATTAAAAATTCGGGTCTCAAAATATCGACCCTATGGAATTGAGATTAACTCCCTTTATTCATTATCATCAAATTATCAGCGTTTGTAATAAGGAACCAAAATTTTAATATAATTCGGAGATAATAGCTGACATGAATATTACTAATTACTTTATAATGGGCATTTTAGATATATTTCAGAAGCAGGTCCTCTGAAAGCTATTTAACTTTTATAATGACATATTTGCCTATATGGTTGTAATAGGATATTCTTTTAACTTTTATTTATAATAAACGATATCGGCGACAATGACCTTTGATGTTAGAAAACATCAAATTATTCATTCATCAGTTTCATAGCTGTCCACGGTTAGATGATAATACTAAATTACTTTACACAACCATATTTGAAGAAATTTTTCAATCTTTTTTCCGGTTTATCGGGACATTTCCCTCTGACCTTTCTTGTGCTGCAATCAGGATTTTTTTTTGACTAGTTGCAGAACAAATCTATCATCATCCTCATCTTTTTGTTTTTTAAAATCTTTCTGTCCCTTTTTAGTTGTTCTTTCATTGGCCCCATTAATTTGTCATCGAAGTTTGGTCTCCTTGAAACACTTGTTCATCATCATTAGTATCATCCTCCGTGTTTATTCATGTTATAAGAAATATATGCGCAAAATATATCAATAACTGTATCATAATGCATTTACTTGTGATATTAATGCCTTAGATGTTTCCTAAAGGAAACATTGACATATTCTGTGTATTCAAACTTTCACCCACTTTGTTCTGAATAGAAGTTGAAATAAGAAATAATTCATCAATTTATATAAAACCCCTTTTTTTAAAGGTAAATCGTGAGATTGGTGATCCCCTGACTATAGCACACCATTTTGTTAAACACATTGGCAGTTCACATGAGAATTCCTATCAAAACTGGATATGAATTATCAACAGAGAGAATTTCCTTAGGTATCATATAAAGGACACTCATATGATATGTGTTTTTCTTCTAAGAAATTCTGATCGAAGGATTTTACTCCTTAGTCGAAACGATTGTAGCTGTGTCGTAAATACTGGCCTACTCTTTACATATTCTCCTCTGTCCACATACACCTGACAACACTAAGATTAACAGACAATTCTCTTCACCCAAGGGGTTACTGAACCATAATTATCAGTGGTCACTTTCCTCTTGGTAAGGGTAGAAGAGACTTTTAGCTATGGTAAACAGCTCTTCTAGGAGAAAGACACTCCAAAATCAAGCCATTGTTCTCTAGTCTTGGGTAGTGCCATAGCCTCTGTACCATGGTCTTCCACTGTCTTGGGTTAGAGTTCTCTTGCTTAAGGATACACTGGGGCACACTATACTCTTATTTCTCTCCCTCTTGTTTTGTTAGTTTTTATAGTTTATATAGAAGATATTTATTTTAATGTATGTTGTTACTCGTCTTAAAATATTTTATTTTTCCTTGTTTCCTTTCCTCACTAGGCTATTTTCCCCGTTGGAGCCCCTGGGCGTGTAGCGTTCTGCTTTTCCAACTAGGACTGTGACTTAGCAGGTGATAATAATAATAATAATAATAATAATAATAATAATAATAATAATAATAATAATAACTGAAGTCAGAATTATTCCCTTTGCTAAATCGTGGAAATTTATCTTGGTACCGGCCACTCAGCAGATCACTGCTTTTCCATATTTATTAAAAATATGTAATGCAATATTGACATTATACGTAAGTGTGCCTGACACCCAACTAGTGGAAGCCTGTAATTACATGCAACTTATTTTTATTTTTTATAACATATGTCACATCTGGTGTAGGATCTTTAGCAGAATAATTACTTTTCACTACCAACTCTCTCTCTCTCTCTCTCTCTCTCTCTCTCTCTCTCTCTCTCTCTCTCTCTCTCTCTCTCTCTCTCTCTCTCTCTCTCTCTCTACGCACTATTATCAGTCCTTTTCTTTTCAATAAAAGTAATGAGATTACTTCAAGGTTCGCAGTTTTATGAAACCTCCATTATTGAGATCTAGAACTTTGGAAAAAAATTTTTACATTCATCAATATTTCTTCTTCTTTCATACGAACACTATTTTTACAAGTTATTCTAGGAAGTATAGTATTGGCTGTCTACATCGGACTACTGAAACTTATACAAAAACTTTGCTATTATGCAGGTCCTTTTTTCGTTTATTCTGCATATTTATTGCAAAGTTTTGCACTCAGGTCTCAGGTTATAGCACAGTATTACGTAATCAGTAACACCTTGACCCTGCCAGTCACACTAAGAAAGTATTGCGAGGAAGCACATTATGTAAGTCCACTAAGGTCAGCCGTGCAAAAATAACTTTGAGAGGCTTCATCGATGTATTGTGGAGAGGGGAAGACTGTTTTCGCATCAGTCCAAGTTTTTGCTCTTCGCAGATTTCACCTAATAAGCCCTCGACATTGATATCAGTTCGCGCTTGTTTGTGGATTACTGACTCATTGTTTTGCTAAGAGCGCATTTCAGTGTCATCAAGATAAGACAACGTTTCAATTACAAAACTTAAATTTTGTTCCTCTCTGAGGAGCTCAGGATTTGTTTGTTATTCACCAGGAGTACCTGACGACAGCGATGGTGTCGGACTTGGATTCAGTGAAAGAGATAAACATAGACGACATAAAACCGGTTAATAAGAACACCGTTTACACTTATCATGGTATAAAGAAATTAGTTAAACGGAAAACTGAATCGTTTGACCTCGATGATATTATAACCCAAACTGCACCAGATAAAAATCGTAAAATCTGTGAGAAACCAGTTAATAAAAAACGCGTTAGTGTTTCTCATACAAATAACACTGTTGGTCAGAGATCGGTTTCCACAGTGGTTCAAGATGGTCATGTCCTCGGTGATAAACCAAGTTCAAGAACCCCCAAACCCCGAGAAGGTGATTCTCATAACTTATTTCTAGAGTTTTCTTACTGCAGGGAGTGCCACTTATACCGTGCCTTACAGAGCACACTGCATTTGGCACTAAATGTCCTTTGCCGTATCAATAAGGACCCATATTTATCCCTATTTTTTCCTTTAGTTTTTATCCTTTCCTCCTTCCTGTTCCTACTTAGATGTCACTTCTTTAAATTTACCTTGCTTTAATTCTCACCTCCGATTTCAAAATGGATCTTTGAGACAAGTCTTGTGAGTCTATGATTCTGAATCAGAAGTAATTAGATCAGTTTATATCAATAATAGTGCTTCATTTTCTAATCACTACTAGAGAGCTTCCCTTTATAGACCGTATGACTTGAATGTACTGTACGAAGGTGTCTCAGGTGACGGGATGATGCCTCCATCTTTTATTTATACTTTTTTTTTTTTTTTTTTTTTGCCAAGAAACGGTAATTTTCCTTAGAATATTTTCATATTGTAAGAAGATCAACCCTCATTACATTGACAGTCACATTTACCACACACTCCTCTATAAATTCTAACTGGTATTTGCTTTAAACAAATAATGGCCAGCTACTCCTCTTCTAACAATTACATTCATCAACCCACTCAATCATTTAATCTGTGCTAATAAATAATTTGATAAACTATCTTCCCCTCATATTTTTTCTCCCAATTATACTTATTATTATTCTTCTTAGAACCCAAACACATTTCTACCAGACTCTCCATTCTCATTTACTTAAGATACTCTGTATCTGATAATAAAAATTTTTTTTTTGTCTCTTTTGGATTCAAATCTCCTGCATCAACTGATTAAGTTTCAGGCTTCAGATAAAAGCACCAATGCAAACGGTTAGTTCAACTTATATTCCACTCCAGGTCAACAAGGACCAATTCCAACAATGGCGGGCCACCGAATCTCCGCATATACCCCACAATGGAAGCAGTCTGTGTTCATATTCCGGAATACTCATCTCTTAAAAAACATTGCCATTTTTTATTTCTACAAAATACTTAAAGGTAGAAATTTGTCTGCTTCAAAAAATCTTATGGTATTAAGCTTGCATACATAGTCTATTCATGAACTTGAGGTTATATTTTATGTAACATATAACTAAACAAAAAGTTCTCTGAATGAGGAATAATTGTCACATCGGTCGCTGCAAAATATTTAATAAGACGTAGGCACAAAATCAGTACATATGGGCGATAAACAAAATTGCACTGCTGATTTGTTATAGGTTTAAGAAAATGGCACAGAACAAGAAATCTTGCGATTACAGTATTTCATGATACTACTCAGTTAACATTCGTCCATAGTAACAAAATGACTCATGCAAGCATAGCATTCTCACAGGTCAGCAAATTGGTACAAAATGTCGGCTTGAATCTTGGTTCAACATCACTATGTTTAGAGTTACACAGGTCCTCGAATGATACCTTCATCAGGTGGCCTTCCAGACGGCCACTCCTTGATGTGACACTGATTGTGAAGAAGGGGACTCCTATTCTGACTCTCCTCTATGGACGAATACCGCTCTTAAATTTTCTCAACAATCTTGGCTGGCATCCACAAGCAGTTAGATGGGTCTTACACATGGATTTGCTGACCTACATGTAACAGCCTTGACATTTCGGGACCTGCTCGGTGATTATAGTTGAGCTTTGACACTTGAAAATTCATTAGTGAGTGATTAATGTCACAATGCCGTCTCTTCAGGGTTACTGGCATGTCCGATTCAGCTTTTTAGCCTATCAATAACTGCATCAGAGATTGTATATTCTCAGTATTGAAATAGTGTGTAAAAGTAGCACTACTATCCCAGTGCCTGCCTCTGTCTTCCTGATGGTTATTCACAATGTTTTTCATGATACCAAGCATCCTCTCAGACAACCATTTGGAGAGAGGAGGTAATGTTCTGGCACATCCACTAACCAGTGAACATAAAGAATTTGTGTAACATGTGCTGCTCATTGTTATCACTATGCAACACTTTGATGAATCAAAATATACCTAACATGTTTTTTAAGAATGTGCTGATTACATTAAATAAAAAAGGGGATATATGAACTGGTCCACCACCAGGAGGCACTCCCTTCCCTCAAGCTTAGTGAAGTCTGTCTCCAAGGTGTGCAAAGGCCATAGGGTGACTTCCTTGGCCACCAGAGCCTCTTTCATTTGACTTTTGGCAAATTGCTGACAGAGGGCGCAATGAGTCACGTAATCTTTAATGTCTTGTGATATCTTGTTACATTATAGCATGATGTAGGCATGAAGGCAACATTAGTCATACTGGCAAGTATTGATAATTTGTGTGTTGACTTGCCAGTATTGCAGGGTTTATTGACTAAGAGATAATCACCCGATCGCTTCCCTTGAGGATGACTCCATCTTTTCTGGCTGTCAGGCCACCTGACTATAAATGCGTCACTTAGAGGACTGTGTTCGTGGTCTTTGGTGGTCACCTCCTGAAGCTTATACACCTTGTCATAGCCTAAACTGGATCAGGTTTACTTGGGTATCAAGCTCAATCTGTCCTGTTAACACAGAACCCAGCAAACATAAGAGTCTATCAGTCAGTAGAATTGTCTTACCAGGCTGGTACTTGATGCCTATATAATAGTTCTGAAGTACCAACTGAAGATTCTTGAACTTTATCATCTCGATAGGCTTATAACCAGTGTGAATAGTGGATGGCTTACCATATACGTATCTGTGGAACTGATATCACCTATGTACCATTGCCAGCAGTTTGGGTTCAAAATTCTCTTACCTAGACTCTTCAGCAGTGAACTATTTGCTCATGAATATTTATGATTTCCTTTCTGTATTGAGACTGCTCCTAACCCTTTTAATGAGCTGTCCACTTGGATAATGCTCTCTTTCTGCATATCGAAGTATGCTAAAGTAGTGTTGTCATTTATGATCCACTTCACTTTATTGAAGACTTTCTTGTAGAGTCCTGCCAAAGGTGTTCTCGCTATGCAAATTTTAATGAGATGGGCATAGTGAGAATGGCAACCTGTGTGTTGCATTACCGAGAAATTCCTGTAGTTTAGTGATGGTTTAGGTAAACAACTGCTGAATGACAACCACTGTATCAGAGTCTGGCTGTACACCACTTGAGGATGAGATTGATCGGAAGAAAGGAATTTCCAGTTATTTAATCAAGCATTTGTCTGAATTAAAGATCAGTCTGTCTTCCTTGGCCACTTCCATTAGGCTCAAGAGATTACAATTGTGCATCTCTTCGCTTGCATTAGTCACTGCCATGCCACATGCAATGTCTGTACACCCAAGACATCCATTCTCCTCTGGAATACATCTTGCGACACTGCTAAGCCAAATGATAGCCTCAAAATTTATGTCTCCCGAGAGGAGATTTAAGTGTAGCCAATTTAGAGCTCTTCTCATCCAGCTGTACTGAGTAGTAACTGTTGTTTGCATCTATCTTACAAAAGAACTGCACATCCATAAACTGAGTAAGGGTTTTGGGAATGGGCCTTTTAAGTTCTTGCTTTAAGTCTTTTGGGTCGAGATATACTCATGTGCCTCAATTCAACTTCTTTACGAACGACATGCTCGAAACCTGGGTTTACTGTCAAGTGACAAGTACCATTAAAGCCTCTAATGGTGTCAAACTCTGCTACAAACCTCTGTTACAGATTATTTAGTGTCGTCTCCATCTTCGGTGTTGCCTCACAATATATGTTATTGATAATCAGATTTTCATTGGACTTGAGCAGTACCAATTCCATCTCTTTGTAGATAGTCGGCTCAAGAATTTTGGAGCCTTCTGGCTATGCTATGAAGAAAGGCACTTTCAACCACCATGACTGTTTGTACTGACATGCGATGATTACACTGCCATGCTGTTCTATCATCTTGCCATTGTGAGGGCTCAAACCGACTTGTACTTCACCCAATCTCATGCATCCAGTAAAATTAGTTTTCCTGTGAATATGTAATGAAGGAACATAAGAGTTATAGGTTTTGTTCTCTACCCGCATACAGTTTCAGTCTCAGCTTATCCCTAATAGTGAAATCCAGTAGTTTTAGGTTTACGATTATATGCACTTGCATATAATTATGTTGTAATTAGCCTGGTAGAACTTCTTGTCTATGGATGCTTCGTTTCCATCTACCATGCACACCTTGCAGTTATGACTCTAAGCTTTCACTATCTCTTTTGTATACACTACCAAGACCTTTGCTACATCTCCCTTTAAATTGACTGACATTTATGGTCATGATTATTTTTGGACATATCCTTGCTCTCCCACATTAGTCTTTACCACAACAGCTATTGCATTCCATCCCTTTAGAAAGACATACTTCACTTCATTTATGCCGATAACCTTCGCAGTTTGACCAGTTATCCTGTGATTTATACTCTCGTACTGCATGGGCTTGTGTCATCCTATGAATTTCATGGAACACTTGCTGGCGATACACAGAGACATAAATCCAGCAGGTTTCAAATACCTTTGCTAGCATGTAACCATTGTCTTGCACAGGGAGAGATTTCTTTACTTTAGTGTTACCATCATCATCAGCCCTAACTAGTCCACTGCAGGACAAAGGCCTCAGACATGGCCTTCCACCCCCATCTGTTTATGGTGTTTTTATGTTAGTCTATTCCGGAAAATTTTCCTAGCTTGTCAGTCCATCGTCTTCTCTTTCTTCCCCTGCTTCTTTTGCAATTTCTAGGGACCCTTTACGTTATGTTTAATGTTCATCTATTACCTGCGATTTTCATTATATGTTAGAATATCCTCTACTTTAGTTTGTTATAGTATCCATGTTACTTCAGTATGATTTGTACCAAATGTCAGTTGTTCTATCAACTGCTTATCCTTACCAGCAAATTAGCACTTGTTTCTTGGTAAGCCACCAAATCCCCTGATATACCCCAACACTGGGAGCTGTCCGTACTCGTACTGTGACATCAATAACTTTTCTTGTTCTCAACACCCACCCATATATTGAAACTCTCCCAAAATTATCTGTTTGTTGTTTCAATTTGTTCCATTCCTGGACCAAATGCAATTAATGTCATATGTTTTATTCCTGCCATACTTTTACTGAGGCTTACCAAGATGATCCTAGAACAAACACATTTGTACTTTTATCACCAATCTCCCAATTTTCCTGACACTACAAAAGCTTCCTTTCCATTTTTGTTGAATTTCTCTGATAGCAGTCTTGTGTGATAGGGCCGATAAAGTTTGTTTGCTTTTGTGACAACTAATTTATTTACGTTACCTTATAACGTTTAGATTGTTTACGATTAAGAATGGCTATATAAGTTGAGTACTTGCACGTAAGTACTCGGTTCTTAATTTGTATGTTCCCCTGTCTTGATGGACCTGATATTTATTTATATACACACACTTATATACTATATATATACATACATACATTATATATATATATATATATATATATATATATATATATATATATATATATATATATATATATATATATATATATATATATATATATATATATATATATATATATATATATATATATATATATATATATTATAATATATATATATATAGGGAATATGCTGGTGAAGTGCGTTAAATTTTATGAAAAGTGAACATTATTCATCTTCACTTATATGATAGAGAGTACTACTCATAAATATGTATAAACGTAAATGCTTCATATTTATATGTGTGTGTATGTGGATGTTTGTTTGTTGTTTATGTGCATATCACGTAAAAAATAGATAGTAAAATGTTTCCTGTTGAAGGGATTCAATACAAGCACAAAAAATTAAACGTATAGGGCTTTTATCCACGTGAATGGTAGAATGGTCTTGGAAAAATCTAATATAGCTACGGGAAACTTGAAAAACACCATCACGCTATGTTTTTTTTTTTTTTTTTTTTTTTTTTTTTTTTTGTGTGTGTGTGGGGCTTCTCGACCTTGGAAACACCTCAGTACAGAGTAGCGTGCAAAGATATTGAT
>NC_090739.1:37696274-37718774 GCF_036898095.1 Palaemon carinicauda | reverse complement strand
ACAACAAATGCAAATTTGATTTTGTATCTTGCACAATTGTAGGCTGACCCTATTGTAAATTCCCAGAGGTATAATTTTGGAAAACAGCATTTGAGTCAAGTTACCGGAATAAAAAGCACATTATATTTTTTATTGTAATATGTTCATTTTGATAATGATGTCTGAGGAATGGATAAAGTTAGGAAAATTGATATTGTTAAGAAAGTGATAGAGGTAATGAGTTTATTTTTGGTGAATTCCCCTTAGATAATAATTATGCTTTTTAGGACATTATGTTACTTTACGAAGAGAAACGGAAATGTTGTTCGGAAGGACTGTGTTTGTTAAGAAAATGTCATTATATCAGTTAACAGAATAACGTATAATAATGCACTATAAGATTTGTTAGATAAAAGTTTTGAGACAAAAGAAAACATGGAGTTGAAACTAGGGTGTCATGCAGACAGGTCTCCTGTTCTAGACTCTATGCAGCCATTAGAAAACAAACGGCAACAACAAATGCATCTGTTTCTAGCCCAATGCAGGACAAAAGCCTCAATGTCCTTAGTCATGTCTGGGATTTGGCCCTTTCATCACCACGCTAGCCACTGCGGATTGGTGATGGTGAGACTATAGTCTGATCGCTCACAGCAAACCAACCTAGTATTGGTGGCCCTGACTAGTACAGCTTTACTGATCACGGTGAAACACAAACCTTTTCACTTAGTTAAGGTATCTCCATTTTAGTATGAGTGTATCGATGAATGAACAGTGACAATGGTATTTAGTCAAATAAAAAAATAAAAAAAAAAAAAAAAAAAAACGAAATACCGGTGAAATTTAAGGTAACAAGTTTGTAACAAGATTAACCCAAAACTTCCTCGTTTGAAATTCTATATGAATGATTCATTGGATGAAATAAAGATACTAGAGGTAAAAAAAAATTGCTCTGGATAACTGGCCTGACTTGGAAGATTAGTTTAGACTTAAATGCGTATTATGACTTGAATACTACCCTCAATCGTTAAAGAACATTGTTGAAAAAAAAAGAAAATAAGAATATGAATTATAGTTCATTGTTTGCCTTTGTTGTTAGATAGACTAACATATTTTTAAACAGTGAACTGTACAGTATAGTAGAAATCAGATTTATTTTAGGCGAACGTGTACTTTTCTCTAAAAGAAATAACGTGAATCCTTTTTCCAACTTCGCGAGTCTATGGGCCATATCTTTTATTAGTGTCTCTCAGCTTGGAACAGTATAAATAAATGAGGCAGATTAATCATTAATGTTGTCATTTGTATGTCAAATAGGTATCATTACACCATAGGTCATCGATACCGAATTGAATTGGTTTTTTTTTCTAATATATACATATTTAAACTTTTTTCTATTCATCCACACAGACCACGCCTGCCCATAAATGCATAATGTGTAGTATGCAGGTTCAGTAGTTCAGTGTTCTTTGAATTTAGAATACTTATTGGTTTTCTGTGATATCTTTCTTATGAAACCAAAACTCTTATTAGTTGAATGTCTCACTATCTTCAGTTTTGCAGTTTGTGTGTTGAGACGTAGCTATTGATACTTATTCATAATAATTTCATATTTTTATTTTTTCATTTTCCAACATCCCATCTGAGGTTTATCCCAAGTAATCCTCACCACGAAAGAGATATAAATAACCAAATGATCTCTTTATCAATTCCATTTATTCACAGGTTCATCTGTACAGCCAAGAACTCCAATCGAAAATGCAGAGGCTCAATTTCACAGCGAACCTCTCCCAAGTTCGCAACGAGGTAGTGGGCGCTCACAAGACCATCATGATTCGAGCCCCTCCTCCTGTGCCGAAACTGGCCCTCGACCACATGATCACGGCATACTTCGATACCACCTTCCTATGCGACCCGAGCAGAGCCAAGTAAGTGCATCAGTGTGTTTAGTCATTAGGTTTATGTATCTCCAGATTTCTACGCCGATGCCGCATGAAATATTTTCATAACAGTAAAATCCAATGGTAATGGATAGTTGGTTTACCTCAAGATTGAATTGGTTTGGTAATTTTACCAATTTCCATCTATTTTCCGAACATTCTAGTCTGTTATAAGTGATTTCCACAAGCATAATTTCTTTACTCAAATGAGAACACTATAATTTGATAAATAGTAACAGAAGTGACCTTAATATGTTTATGAAATCTTTTATGTTCTAATCTGTAGTTCGCTGAACGGCAGAAATTGTTCACAAAATATCATAAGCCTTTTACTTTAGTTAGTCTCTTCATTGAGTTTTTTTTTTTTTTTTTTTTTTTTTTACCATCTGATAGAAAGGAAATATCTTGATATTATGCAGGAATAACTCGTATATTTTTCATTGGGTCTCCTATCTCGAGCTAGCACGAGTAGATTATTATTGTTATCAAATGGGGAGTTTAACCAGGCCAATAAGTCAAGCTCGACTCTTACAGAGCTGGGCCGATTAACATCGGGAAAAATATTCTTTTTTTTTTTTTTTATATCAATGTTATATAAATAAATAAGATAGAATATATATTGAATATAATGAATAAAAATATATAGTAAATATAATGGATAAAAAGTAAATAAATTATGAGGTATAAATCTGTGATAAACAGAAATCTAAATCTTGCCTATAAAACCTATGTTACTTTAAAAACTTATAATCATAAAAACAGAAAAATGCTCAGAGCCTGATAAAAGGTCAATAAAATATTTCTCATTAAAACATAAGTCTTTCTCTTTTAAAACTAAATTATTGAAAATATGTTTTAGGGTTAAAATAGTCATACTCACTGCACATGGGTACTGCTTCACTTTCTCTGCACATCAAATACGTATATGTAAGTTTTGTGTGACTTATGCGCAATCTGATTAAAATGACTTACGTCTTTCTTTCTCTTTGCAATGATGACTTCCATAAAGAAACAACTGGCTTTATTTCTTGTAATTTGTTACCATCAGATTCATAATTCCACTGACCTTGCCATATTGTAGCTATGGAATGCTTTACGTGAGTGAAAAGGGTGAAATATTAATCCCAATATATCAATAGTCTTGATAATTGCAGCCACTCGCTTGGATATATCTTAAGATATTTCTAAATTTCAGTCTTTATCATAGAGAGATATATTATTAGAAATTTACTGATTCGACATACTATGATTACAATTAAGAGGTATTAAAATTTCATCCACTTGTTCATATCTATGGCAACGTGTGTACACATCTACGGTAATCTGGAAATGGCCAAAATTGACAAGTTTTAAGAGGCATTGAGTATGAACTGAAGCACTAAGCAGCCCTTGTATTTTGTTGATAATTGGTTACAAAACTTTAGGTTGGAATTTGAAACAAATCAATAAACCATATTCTCAAAACCAAAAGTTATATTCGAATGAACTTGGAAAGTAACGACTGTAAAAATTATAAGAGCATAATTGTGTGTAATTTGATTGATAAACTAAAGTAAACAAATGATGGAACTTGAAGAACTAATAAGGGAAGAACATTTTTAGGTTAAATAAGGAGGGTATGTAGAACACGAACGTTATGAAGCAGCTATACGTAAAGTTTTTTAGAAAGGGAAAAAGTTACGTGAAGTTATGAAGAAACTTTGTGAATAAAGTGTTGAAATGTATGATTACGAAGATTGGTTGTTGAGACTGATTAACAAAATTTTTGTTAAAGTAAATAGGTAGAATATGGACTGATTTGGTTTGAGGCAAAAGTTGTTTTGTATAAGCTGATAATCCAATATCTTTATGGATGGAGTGATGTGAGAGGTCAGGAAAGGTCAGTGAATTCAGGCCCAAAGTTGTAAATGGTTTTAAAGAAGAGTGATGCTTTGCAGATAATATTGTGCTGACTGGGGTCAGTGAGGAGAAACGGCAGAATCTGAGAAAAATTAAAAGTGTTTGCAAGGGGAGAAAAGAGAATAATTTTGAAAAAGACGAAATGGAAACATGGAAAATGGAGCAGTGAATGTTAATATGGATGGGTGACAGAATAAAGTGGATAATTCGTGTAAGTATGTAGCAGTATAAAAGACGTGGGTAAGATGAGAGAAGAGTTAGGTCACAGAAGAAAAAGAAGCAAGAAAGGTAGCAGGGTGTGTGCAAAAGATTGGGAGGAGAATTTAATTGTCTGTTGAAGTCAAATCAAGAATGTGTGGAGGAAATGTTAAGTCAACTCTCTTTTATAAAAGTGATGTACTGATTTTGAATGTGAATAAAAGAAGGGCTGGGACTGATGAATTGATCTGTTTGCATAGTATATGGTATGCTAGAATTGACTGGGTGAAAATGTAGAGATATATGAAAATTGGTAAAAGAAAAAGTTAGTGTATTTGAAAAAGAGTATTTTGATGTGATTTTGGTCATTTGTGAAGAATGTTCTACAAGAAATTATGGAAAAAAGTGAATAATTATTGAAGTGTTGGTATGTAAGAGGAAATGAAGGCTTAGAAAGGCTTAGATAGAAAGGAAAGGCCTTAAAATCTAGGAAGTCCAAAAGTGCATGAAAGTGTAGGTAAATGGCTTAGTGTGTATGGGAGGTGGATGTACTACTAATGAGCCTTCAGACATGCTTCGGCATTCAAACGATGAATATGGCAGTTACCTTTCTGCTTTTTCTTTCAAGACTGGAATCCTCTCTTTTCTGAGGAAATTTCTTCATATAATTTCAAGTATCTACATATAAATCTACATAGCATGTGCACGCACACTTCCCTTGCCTGAATATGCTGTTTAACCTCTTTATTTTTTTCAATAATTTCAGGAAAGGCCGACAGCAGGATGACGACTGGGAGGCCCCCTTCAAATCCCGAGCGGCTGCTACGCGCGCCGCCAACATGGGTCTCGATGATCCGTCTGTATCAGCGAAGGCTGGAGGAGGAGGAGGAGGAGGAGTTGTAGGGGCTAGAGATACTGCGTACACTCCTATGGATGTGCGGTCAAGAACAGCCATGTTCAGCCAAGGGGGCCCTCAAGGTTAGTGTTGGGATGCAGTATACTTTCTTTGATATTTTTGAGTGATCATGGTCTATGAAGCTAGAGAGAAATGACTGGGTGTTTTACCTAAGTGATAAGGAAAATAGTAAAATTACCAGTCTTGGTGTCCCATGACATACTGTCTCAGAACTTGTGGGAAATTAATATCCATAGAGTATTAATCTGTGGATCTTAGTGGTGTTACTGGAAAGTTAACAATGTATTACAAGATTTTCATTGTCAAGATTATGATAACTAATTTAGGTCATAGCCACACACAGCCAACCCCCCTTAAGAAAAAAAAAATAAAGATAAAAAAATAGATAAAAAAAGTTATCAAATACCATTTTGATCAGAAAAAGACATGCAGTTAGATATATGACATCCGTGTAACCTCGTTAATGGAGGCCAAAAATCATTAGCGTAAAATTCCTATTTCAGACATTTGTGGCACTGATAAGTGACCTTTAAAACCTTTCCATGTGTTAGTGTTGTCTTTGTTTAAATGAATAAGAAGTGTTTCTAGGAAAAAAAATATAATTGATTGGATGTTTTATTGTCCTTGACTTCAATTTCTAAATGGTATTTGTATGCACAAAATAATATGATATGAATTTATTAAAATATCCATGACTGTAGGTCAAGCAATTTAATGAAATGGGTCTTTAACAATTTGTGAATAATCTGATGTTTTCACTTATGTTTTCTTGAAAGTATTTTTTAACATAAAAGAAAAAAAATACAGGTGGAAGCACAGTATAAGCAATTTTCACAGAAAGATATGAATGTATTATCTCGTGTTAACTTTATAATTGAAAAAAAAATACATATATTGAATTATACAAGTTCCTGCATAGCAAGTATTTATATCAAATTCTTTAAAGTAAGCTTTTTCATATTGTTTGAATTTATGCTTAGGTTCGTCCTTTTCAGTCAAATATGTCCTCTAATTTTTTATTTTCCTTTTCTGGAGATTTCTAACTTTGTTTACCAGACAATAACCTTACACAAAACTTGATTAGGGGCTTATGAAACCAGGCAGTCGGGGGCTTCCTTGACCTAATTTTAGATAAGAAAAGGAAATATTAGATAACGACAATCAACCAAAATAACTTCTATGTTATTTCCTGTCCTCTCTATGCGCCATTAGTCATCAAATTCTCTTAAATCACCAGATGATATATAACAGTGTATTTTTTTCTTCATGATTACAGCGGATTACAGTTACAGCGAACCTGCCACAGGAGCCAGCTCGTATAACAGATTTGCTGGAAGTAGTACGCCTCGTGTAGCCCCAACTTACAACAAGTTTGCTGGCGCCAAATCGAGCTACGTTCCTCCTACTCAGTCCTACCTGAAACCTACAGCCCCAAAGACGCCTGTAGTGGTCAACTCCTGGAATGACAGACACAACGGTTACAGGTTGGTTATGACCGCTTGTAATTGTATCTTTTAAGATTTAGTATATCTAAATAAAGATAATTAGTCATATCAATGGGTTTATCCTACAATGTTTAAGTAAATTTGTCTCTTGGAAACAGGGAAACGCAACATTCCAGAGCTACAGAGTAGTTAAAGTTCCATTTGGGTCAGGTTTTTACATGCTTGAGATGCGTAGGAATCATTTGAGCTCTTTGATGACTTCTATGTTAGGATATACGCATGACATATGCTTTGCATATTAAGCAGACTTAACGTCTGTGCAGAATATGCTACTTTATAAACATTCTACTTTATCTCTGTCCCCAGAGATAACTTTTTAACTTATCTTATAACTTCAACTTTATAGTGATTTCTCCCAGTTGCATAACTATGCTGAATAGCCTCCCAGGCCCTAGTTCTGGGCGTAATTGCCAAAATTCTTTACATTCACCCATAATCCCTCTTTCAGCTTCCAATAATTTTCCTTAAAAGTGATAATGGAAATATATCAAATGGTCATATATGAGGTCGAAGGTCAGGTCTAAGATTGAAATAACTGTTTAAATGTTATAAAAGCAAAAGACCCAGTTTGTTAGAGATGCTAAAGGGCAATGGATTCAGATGCAAAAGTTAATAGATAGACTATTCCAAGCAAGAGGCAAGGAGGTTAAATGGCAAGAGTTGACATATCCTGTGGGAACTATGAACTGAGGTATTACCAAAACTACAGGCAGCGTCGTTCTAAGCATCAGAATAGTGAACAGTACGATATAAACTGTTTGGTGAATTCTTAATTTTCAGCTCTGGTTGGAAAGGGTTGATGAATAACCGTAGAAAATAATTTTATCATACAAGATTTATGCAAGGTTTTCAATACTATAGTCAGGAACATGTTGCCCTTTGTTCTTTTTCATATTTGATATGGTTTCCTTTAATATTTTTTTTTTTCTGACCATCCCTTGTTTCGCTCATTCAAATGCTAAAGTTTGAAAACTGTGTTATACACTTTCCTTAGCATGTGCCAAACATAACTGTCCTAATCTGAGTAACAGTGTATGCTATTTTTGACAGGCCCCTTGCTCTGTTAAACTGTAGAACAAAACTATTTACCTCCTTTTTTTCAAACTCATTAATTCCCCTTTTCAGTGGAGAGAACATTTATTAATGGTGATAGCGGGATAATGTATAGAGACATATATAAACAAAATGTGGCTTTAGATTCCAGCCACAAAAGGTGATGTCTCTTTAGATTCATTTGAAATATCCAATTTGTTCCCTTTTGCAGTGACAATAACTACGATGATGAGTCTCAAGGGACTCACGACTTCCGTAAGCATTTACGAAAGACAAATCGGTCTGCGATTCTCGAAATGGAAGCCAGAGCAGCCGGAGCTGCTTCAGATGAAGGGTCATTCAATTTCCAGGTCTGTAGGACTTTAAATTCGTCCTCTCAATTTAGTTTGATTGCACAAATGAGTAATCTATCGTAAAGATCTGAGAAGTACTGTATATTTCTACATTTTCCTTTTATTGGTTCACTTTCTTCGACGTTTGTCCAAATTGTATAATATAAATGTTTAGAATTCTCTTTTGTAAGTAAGCTTTTTTCGTAGTTTATCTTAATGCACAAAGTAATTTTCAAACATCTTGTCTTTTTAATATATTTTCATTTCTTTCCATTTAGTTTGTTCTATAAGTTCAATTTTATAAGAACCCTTTTGTAATTTACTTTTTATCCCAACCATCGTGGTTTTCCACCCAAGAACACAAGTACAGTAGTTTTTACGCCCTCTTTTATAAAACTCCCTTAATATCTTCATTTATAAATAAACCTCTTAGTTTAACTACGTGTATAAACCCCTTTTTCAGGTTATATTTTACATGTATGGTTATCTATTTACCAAAATTCTCTTCATATATGTACACTTACTTTTAAGCTCAGTTCTCATTTTATTTTTATTCGTATCCAACCCCCTTGGTTAACAGAATGATTAGTAATTTATCCTTTTATATTCAGAATTGGCATAAAGGATAGAATTAACTGAAGTATTTCTTTTATAATTGTTTTTTTAATAGGTGACATGATCAATAAATTTTTGCATATTGAGTATCGTCTTATTTTCAGGATGGATATATAAAAATTCTTATTCAAGTAGAGCTCATTCTGAATGCATCTGAAATTATTTTTGCCGTCAAAATTCATTAATCGAAGAATTTGAAATGATAATATTCCTACTATTAAACGAAGCTTCAATTATTAACTGACTTTAGCCATCACCCGACAGGGATAAATGCACTTCAATATAATAGTAATTTTGCTAATATTTCAAAAATACATGTTTTCCTTCACTCTAATTCATACTTTACTGCAGTTTTAAAGTAAGGGTTGAGTTTTTTTTAGGATACGGCACGAAAGTTTGGTGATAAAGGTGGTGCAAAGCCTCGTATTTCCCCAGTTCAACCACGGAAGGTTGGTCGGTTATCTTGTTATAAAGTCGTTTTCTTGAGGGAAATCTCAAAGTGTTTTTGGAATCTGGGAATCATTTACCTCAGTCGAGACTGTTTAGTGGATATTCGCGGACACAGGCCTTGGAAGGCTATGTTAGACTTTTTCTCCAAAATCTCAATATACTACTACCACTTGCAGAGCTGATAAATAGGATATTACTCATCTACATTAAAATGCTGAAATAAATTTAAAACGCAGAATGCAGAGGTTACATATTCAGAGATAACATGCTATCATTTATCAATGAAAATTGATTCATTTTTTTTTATAGAAAAGTCGGTTGTTAATTTAAGAACATTTACGTCTTCTTTAATCTATTATTCCAGATCCATGGCCAATTATCTTGGGTTAAAGTAAAATATAATTTGAAAATGTCAGTCAAATATATGATAAGTTAAATCAGTGCTACTTCTTAACTTTAATAAATATTTATCAGACAGAAACTTGAGAGCTAAAAATGTAATTAGCAATTAAATTTACTCATTTATTTCGCATCCAGATTCGAAACACTTCCTGAGATTTCCATCTTGAAATGTTTGGCAACAATTAGGTGACATATGATAGAAAATTCGCTTAAAGAATACTGTACTTAAAATGCTAAAGACGATTGTCCTTCCATGTGTCAAAGAGAGAATTGTCCTTTAGGTATCACCAGCGGTAAAAGAACTGCAAGATCTCGCCCAAAGAGACGGCGGAGATGGCTACACTCCATCCGATTTTCAGGTTTGACGTTTCAGAAATTAATAAAAGCGCTTTACGACGCGCCAATTTTATATGCTGGCTGCTTGCTCTGTATTGACTGAAACATGATATTGTATGTGAACAACACTATCTTGTTTCAGATTTCTCCAGCCGCTTTCCAAGATGTAGGCTTAGACTTGACGGGTTTTTATGTGCGAAATGATGATGCTTTCATTGTTAGTCCTTTTTGCTTTCTGGAATTGTCTAAAATAACCTGAGGTATTGCAAAGACATGATATTCTGGTGTCATGGTTACCTGTCACAGCATATGTATTGTATATGTTATAGGTTGAGGACCGTGTGGCAGGATTTAAAAGTGACAGTGTTTCGGTAAGGTTTTTAGTGTATGCATTATAGAAGTAATAGAGGTAGCAAAGTGTATTGATTAAGACAAGAAAGTAGGGCTAAAATCTATAATTAAGAATTTTTTTTTAGGCTTGGCAAGACATGGTTCATGAATAAAACCAACAACCTAAAGAAGGGAGAGAGGAGGCTAAAATACAAAGAGCATATGACAGGAAGCAAGAGAGAAGTCTGGAAGACAAAGATGGAAGACTACACTTCTATAAAGTAATTTGAAAGACTTGAAGAGTCCTAAAGACAGCTCTTATGAGCCTGGAGTGTTAAGACTCGAGGAAGAGAATAGTTGCTGAACTCTAGTGAAACATATAAACAACAATCAAAACCCTGGTTTTATGAGAAATACGACAATGTGGTGGGATTTGAACAGAGCCAATTAGGCTGTTTTTCTCAGTCCATTACTGACAGGTAAAGATCTATAATTCTTTTCTTATATACCCTCAAAGGAAACTGCAGACAATGCCAGACCAAAGAGAGCACTTTTGAAAGGACATGATAATTATGAAAAGATTTAGGTAGAAAGTCTGCAACAAGACTAGGCTAGAACAAAGTGAAAGATCTTACCAGGTTGTTTGCAAAGCTACAGAGATATTTCAGCTGATGAATTGAAATGGAATGGATGGGTTCAGTAAAGAGTATAGACCTTTAGCAAACTTGGTCACAATAAAGGTTTGTTAATGACAGTAATCCTGAGGAAAGGAGTACCACAGGACATTAGTGAAATAGAGGGAGTTTGCAGAGCATTATGGAATGTGAGAAACTAATGAAGAACTCTAGGCGGGTAAAAATATACTAGCGGACTACAAGATATCTGAACAGAACCAGACTGACAAGAGTGAAAGTAACTTCTTTGTATATCACAAGAAAGAACAATTAGCAAATGACTGTAAGTCAAAAGTAACGTTCCAAAAGAAACTTGAATCATTAATCAACCATTGTTGCAGTAGTGGAAGAACATAGGGTGGTAACTACTACCATGATAAGTAAGGACATCAACATAATTACTTTGAAAGACTATGTTGAAATTTGAAAGCAGCAGGTGTCAGATGAAGCCAAAATCTCTATTTTGTTTGAAGCATCCCTGTATATAGAACATAATAAAGGGCCCCGTAGTCTAATAGATAGTGGAATCTCTGTAGGCAATGAGAAGATGACAATACAGTGAAATACCAGTTTCATAAGTGCAATTACATAAATCATTTTTTTAGCTGAAGATCAATTTTACAATAGGATATGGGTCTGCGCACTGATTAATAAGAGTATTCATAGATATCCAGTAGCTAATGTTAGTGTGAATGCACCTTACCGCATAGGAGAACTGCATGCAATATGTGCCTAAATAACCTAAATTTTATTCATGCTCTTATAAATATTCCAGGCATAACATATCCAGAGGAATATGTTAGAGCCAATATTAAAAAGGTTGAGAATACTGCGGAAACATGTGCCAAAATTTAAGCTGAAGAGGAATGCACAAGGGCAGATTTAGAATAGTATGCTAATACCGAGACAGCATCAGTCATAATCAGAACCTAAGTATAGTTAAAGAAATGTAGCATCAGGCCACTGACTGTAGCTTCAAACATCCTGCTTATAGGAGCAAAGCAGCTAAAGGAAACCCATCAAAACTACCTTATTCTGGTCAAGCAGTGGGATAAAACAAAATGTGGTATAGAATATTGAACGAAGGGTGAAGAAACTTATAAATTAAAAGCTATCAACGGTATATTCTATCAATTTTTTTCAAGGCATGACAACTGGAAAAGAGTGACAAATCTTAATAGCATAGCTTTTCAGGCATTAAATGATGGAGTTACAATCTATGAATCTATTAATGAAGGTCATCTTGGAGCACAGAATTCTGTAGAATGAATAAACGTATGTTTTCATTAGCCATGATTGGTTTTGGTTGCCACCAAATTCTGCAGATCTTTCAACAATTACCAAAAGATTACACTGAAGGCCTCTACTTGCAAAGAAGCCTACCACTGAGGAAGATTCCATGGATGGAGAAAGTATTCAGTGTACCACACTGGATCTATGTTCTACGTTAAAAAGTAGCTGCCTATATGTTTAGATACTGGGGATTCTGCTATGAGGTATCCATACGTTCTGGTACTACTAAAGATAGAAAATAAACCATTAGCATCAAGGTACCAAGTTCACTTATGAAAAAGTGAAGGTGGTGAGCACAAAGTAACTGTTTACTACACCTTACAACCAAACATGTAACACACTATGCAAAAGACACTATGCAAAAGGAGCAATAGTGTACTTAAGTCCATGTTGAATATGCTCCCAAAGATACCAATGGATTAGGATAAGTTACGCACCAAATGTTCACCATGTAAATGGTTATATGGAAGAGCGGTGTGAGGACGAAATCAGTTTCTTGAGTATGTAATTCCTATTAGTATCACCTTGAAGAAATTTAACTAACAAGGGACTTTTTGTACGAAGTACAAGGAAGTCAGACTCATCATTATGACAAAAAAAAAAGGCCAGGAATTGTCATTTCAAAGTGGGGAAGAGGATATCAGTTCTGTTTCCAAGAAAAGCAAACAAACTGATGTAGCAGAAGAGAGGGACAGGGGAAGTAAAAAAGTAGTTCGGCATATTAACTACAAGATGGATTTTGAAGAAAATTGAAGACATTGAAGATTTTGACTGAAAATATCCTGAGAGCCTACAAATTCCAGGAAGGTGTTGCCTGAACCAAGAACAATGACCTTTTCGTCGATGGTGTATTAAGTAATAGAACACGAAGATACAAAATTTACATCTATTGTTGTTATTTTATGCGGTTAGCTCAAGTGCTGTTAAAAGAAAAGTATGTGATAATTTTGTTTTTGAATCAACAAAATTTCTAGAATCCTGGTGATTCCAAATGTGATACGATATTTTTTTGTGAAAATATATATTTTGTATTTTATTTGTTTCTTAAGATTTACAAAGGATTTTTTATTTAAAACGATAAGAATTGTACCGATACCTATTTTTGTTATATAGCTAGCACATTTGTTTGTTCCAATCAGTTCCATTTCCTTTGTGATTGTGTTGTGCATTCTGGTGAAATATTCAAGCTTTGTTATGATGTTATAAATTTCAGCCATGTGTGTATTGTAGAGTCTGATAAAACTGGGCATCCTAAGAGGACATATCTCCAGTATTGTCGTTCATAGATTCTAATAAGAAATAAGTTACATGCAGTATTAGCGTCCGCAACATCAGTATAAGTACTTTCAAGATTATAATGTTATACAAATTATTTTAGAAAATCAGTAAAAATCTAAAGACTTTATTGGCCTTCTGTAATACATTGCATTATAAGTACTGGAATGAATACCGTAGATTTTATATGAATAATGATAGTTTTTGATAGGACTTTACAAAGCCGTTGGCTACTATCACTTACGAATCTTATCTCACATTATTTATACTGATCCATTATCTATTGATGTAGATTAATCTCTTGCCATTTAACTTGCGTTAGACTGAACCATAATTTGAAAATGCGCAGGTATGAAATCTTTAGGTAACACATGTAGTAGAATATAAAAAAAATCATAAATTAAGATCATTTAATTCAATCGTACATTGTATTTTTGTTAGAACTTTATCAGAGAAACTTATGTCTACTAATATATTCAGCAATAAAATTTACTCATTTATATCATGAAATTTCACATCCAGATTCGAAGCACTTCCTGAGATTCCCATCTTATAATGTTTGACACCAATTAAGTGACATATGGATGCAAATTCGCTTAAAGAATAATGTGCCTAAAATGCTGAAAATGATTGTCCTTCCATGTGTCAAAGAAAGAATTGTCCTTTAGGTCTCACCGGCGGTAAACGAACGGCAAGAGCTCGCCCAAAGAGACGACTGGGATGGCGACACTCCATCCGATTTTCAGGTTTGACGTTTCGGAAATTAATAAAAGCGCTTTATGACGCGCCAATTTCATATGCTGGCTGCTTGCTCTGTAATGACTGAAACATGATATTGGAGGTGGACAACACTATCTTGTTTCATATTTCTCCAGCCGCTTTCCAAGATGTAGGCTTAGACTTGACGGGTTTTTATGTTCGAAATGATAATGCTTTCATTGTTAGTCCTCTTTGCTTTCTGGAATTGTCTAAAATAACCTCAGGTATTACAAAAACATGATATTTTGGTGACATGGCTATCTATCACAACATTATATATATATATATATATATATATATATATATATATATATATATATATATATATATATATATATATATAATGTGATAGATTGCGATAGTTTTGGCAGGATTTAAAAGTGACAGTGTTTCAGAAGAATTTCAGAGAAGTTTTTTAGTGTATTTGTCAGCGCATAAATGGAGGTAGTCAAGCTTATTGATTTAAGCAAGGAAACAGGGCTAAAAACTATCATTGAAAACGAAAGAAGGAAGAGAGGAGGCTTAAATACAAAGAGCTTATGACAAGAAATTAAGCCAGAAAGCAAGAGAGAAGTCTGAAAGGCAAAGATGGGAGACTGATACCTCGATGAAAGAATTTGAAAGACAAAGAGTCTCAAAGACAGAGGTCTCATGAACTGGAAATGTTGAAACTTGAAGAAGAAAATGGTTACTGACCTCCAGTGGAACATGTAAACAACAATCAAAATCCTGTAGGTATTGCAAAGTCTAAGTTACCTTGGTTCTTTGAGAAGTAGGACGATGTGGTGGGGTTGGCAAAGACAAAATATGCCAGGGATGAGGCTGTATTTCTCAGTCCATTACTGACTGGTGAAGATCTGTACTTTACTTATTTTCTAAAATACCTTCAAATGAAACTTTAAACTATGAAGACCTAAGGGGGCACTTTTGAAAAGGTACATGATAAATGTGGAAAGATTTAAGAGGAAATTCTGTAAGACTCGGCCAGAACAAGGTGAAAGAGCATACGATGTTGTTGCAAGGCTACAGAGATATTTCAGCCGATGAAGTGAAATTGATGGGTTCAGTAGAGTTTAAACCATTAGCAAACTTCCTCATTATAAAACAGTTTATTAATACTAATAAAACTGAAATGAATGCTATTGAGGGGAGTACCACAGGATATTAGTGAAATAGAGGTAGCTTGCAGAGCATCACTTAAACGCTCAAGGGCAGAGCATAATAGATTGTGAGAAGCCAATGAAGAAGTATATGGGTGGGGGCTAAAAAATACCAAAGGACTACATGATAGCTGAACAGAAGCAGACTGACGAGAGTGAAGGTAGCTCCTTTGTATATCACAGCCAAGTGCAATTAACAAAAGACTGTAAGTCAAAACAAAGGGCCAAAAGAAGTTCAAACATTGATCAAACAATGCTATAATAGTGGGAGAACATAGGGTAGTAGCCACTACCATAAATAAGGACGTCAACATAACTACGTTGGAAGACTACGTTAAAGTTGGAAAGGATAACTGAGATAGATTCCATTGATGGAGAAGCTCTTCAGGAGCGTATCAGAGCACCGCACTGGATCTATAAAATGTGGCTGCCTGTGTATTTGGATCATGGGGGATTTTAGTATGAGGTATCCAGATGTTCTGGCACTACCAAAGATAGAAAATAAGGCATTAAAAAATCACTATAAGAGTTTTCAGTAGGTTATGATTTCAGAAAAAATGCTGACCAATCAAGGTACCCAGTTCACTTCTGAAAAAAAGTGAAGGTGGTGAGCACAAAGTAACTGTTTACTACACCTTACAACCCAACATATAACACACTGGGCAAAAGGATCAATAGCATACTTAAATCCGTGTTAAATATGGGTCCAAAGATACCAATGGATTTCGTTCAGTATTTTCAAGTGATAGTTTTTGCATAACAAGAGGTGCCACAGTTAAGTACCAAATTTTCAACATTTAAATCTATGGAAGAGCAGTGTGAGGAAGAAATCAGATTCTTAAGTGCACAATACTTACTATTATCGCCTTGAAGAAATTTGGCTACCAAGAGAATGTTTGTACAATGCACAAGGTCAAAATCATTATTATGACAAGAAGGTCAGGAATTGTCTGTTCCAAAGTGGGGAAGTGGATATCAGTTGTCTCCAAGAGAAGCAAATAAGATGATGTTACAGAGGAGAGGGCTAGATGAAATCAAAGAAGTGATTCATCAAATGAAGTACAAGGTGGATTTTAGGAGAGAATTGAATACTTTGCTAGCAAATATCCTGGGAACCTACAGAGATGAGGAAAGTGTTAGCCAAAGCTCAAAAACACTGACCTTTTCGTCGATAGTGTGTTAAGTGATGCACCATTATAGGATGAGCACATCAAGGGACTCTATTATCTATTCCGGAGATTGAGGGAAGCAAAATTAACTATCAGACCTATTAAGTGTTATGATGAGTATAGCAAAGTTGAATTCCTGGGACACAAGTCAGCTGTAGTAAAATATCCTTAGACAAATAAGATTTGTCAAAAATACAAGATGGATTGTCACCAAGGGTCTAGATACAAGTGAGATTATCTCCTGTATTAACAGAATACTGACTTAGAAGGAACGATTGAACAAATTGGAGTGGAAGGAGTCTCAACAAAAGGTATTTTATGAATTGAAACATGTTTAAGGGAATGCAGCTATACTACATGCGCGAGACATAATTAAAGCTTTCATTGTAAGAACATATACATTTAATGAAAGACGGAGGCATAATTCTGCAAGAATTTGCAGAAAGAACACTTCCAACTGACTCTGCAACAAATAGCATACTAAAAACGGGAGTGCAACTACTGTATAATTCTGATTTTCATCAGAGGAGTTGACAGCAACTTTCTGATTGTAAAAGACACCACAACATCAGAAAATATCTTCCAAGAAGTATCACAAGCACTAAGAGACCTTAGATTAAGTTGGGACAAGCTCAAAGGTGCAATCATGGATGGAGCAAGAAACATTGGGAGAAGCGAAGTAGGATTTGTTAATTCTAATGGTGGCCCTCCTCTAAAGTTACATTGCATTATTCACTATGCAGCAAAGTCCTTGATTTGAAGAGGTCATGAAGCTTATTGTATCGTCTGTAAATTTGATCAGACACCATAGCTTGAATCATCGGCAGTTTCAAGCATTTTTATCTGAAGAAAACTCTTGAGTATGGTGATTTATTGTACCATACTGAAGTTCGATGGCTTAGCAAAGGAAGAGTACCCTGGGTCTTTTTTGCACTTCGTCATGACATAGAAACATTTCTTACAGAAAACGGGAAGCTACAGGAAGCATTTTCAGATTCAAACTACTAGTACTTTTTTTTTTCTTTCTTTTGGCTATCTGATATAACTGACTGTCTCAATAATTTGAACTTAAGACTGCAATGAAAAGGAAAGCTATTTTCATATATAATTACAGAAATGAAAGCATTTGGAAGTAACAGTTTGATTAAGACAACTGTGTCCACATTCCTAATTGTAAAGGGTTAATGAATGAGAAAATAATTAGTTCATCTGTCCCAAAATAAGAATGCAGCGAAGCAATCAGACTTCTAAAAGAGGAATTCTCAAATACATTTCAAGACTTTTATGATCATATGAAGGAAATTCAAATGTTTCAGAACCCCTTCAGCGTGTCACCAGATGAAATTCCAGGGCATTATTAGATGGAAATGATAGATTTATATGCCTTGGAAACAACTTAAAAAGAAAATAGCCTTTTTAGAATTTTATTCCGATTTACCTGAACAATTTCCATGTTTTAGAAACTTCCCTATTGGTATGCTTTCAGTTTTTGGTAGTAAGTATACATGTGAGCAAACTTTTTCTAGAATGAAATTAGTCAAATCTAGGCTTAGATCAGGGCTTACTGATGAGCATCTCCACCAAATGCTAAGACTATCTGTTACAAATATTGAAATAGATATTGCTCAACTTGCAAATAAGATGCAACAGCAATATTCTCATTTAATCTACTTTAACAGAATTAACCAAATTCTGTTTTTTTTTTTTTTTTTTTTTTTTTGTACAATAGAAATAAGCTACTATTAAATGCATTTTATTTCTTGGAACCTACTTAGCAATAAGTGGTCTACTCCATATAACTGGTTTTGAATAGAATAGAAAATGAGTCATTAAAACATGCGACCCTCTTATGTATTTGGAATGCCAATGTGGCCCTTCCATGGAAAAAAGGTTAAGGACCCTTGGACCGTTAGACTAAAGCATTTTTTGAAAATTTCGGTTGACCGCAGGTATCAAATCTTTAGGCAACGCATGTAGTAGTATATTATAAATAATTAAGTAAGATAATTTAATTCAATCTTACTTTAGGTTTTTATCAGAACTTTATCGGAGAAACATTTCACTAATAATGTAAAGTATTTAGCAATCAAGTTTACTCATTTATGTAAGAAATTTCACTTCCTGATTCGAAGCACTTCCTGAGATTTCCATCTTACAATGTTTGACAACAATTAAGTGACATATGAATGAAATATAGTATTGTGTTTTTAGTCATACTCTACATCACTTATAATTAAACTTAATAACATTTACAATCACTGAAATCTGATACAATGTGATATTGCATCAGATTTCAATACATGTAGCCTTATTGTGTTACATTACATAATATATAAATACATAACAAATGGGTAAAAGAATACTGTGCTTAAAATGCTGAAGACGATTGTCCTTTCATGTGTCAAAGAGAGAATTGTCCTTTAGGTCTCACCAGCGGTAAAAGAACTGCAAGAGCTCGCCCTAAGAGATGGCGGGGATGGCGACACTCCATCCGATTTTCAGGTTTGACGTTTCGGAAATTAATAAAAGCGCTTTATGACGCGCCAATTTCATATGCTGGCTGCTTGCTCTGTAATGACTGAAACATGATATTGGAGGTGGACAACACTATTTTGTTTCAGATTTCTCCAGCCGCTTTCCAAGATGTAGGCTTAGACTTTAAGGTTTTTTTTATGTGTGAAATGACAATATTTTGATAGTTTCGCTTTCTGGAATTTTCTAAACTAATCATAGGTACCAACATGAGATTCTGCAAACAGGGATATCTCATCCAATCAATTTATTTTTCTTTTGTAACGCTTTCTATATATGTTACTAGTAAGCAGGTGATAGAATCAACGATTTTATTTATGATTTTCATCTAACATTGCTTTTTGCTTCTGTATGTATAATTTTAACTGGTATGTACAAGTCTATCTGTAAGTATGTTGAAACTTTATAATGCATTATGAATATATATATATATATATATATATATATATATATATATATATATATATATATGTATATGTATATATATATGTATGTATATGTATTTATATGTTGTATACATATATATATATATATATATATATATATATATATATATATATATATATGTTTGTGTATGTGCGGATGATTCTTTGTGGATTCATTTGAAGAGTTAATGTTAAATAGAAAATGAAGACGATTGAGTGGTTAAAGGGGTATTAAATTCCAAGAATTAAGATGAAGGAGAAGAGAAAGAACTAGGCATTGTAAAATAAATCTCCTTTCTCTCTACTTCTCTATCCCTTCTCTTTCCTCTCCTCCTCCTCACCTCTTATCTCTCCTATTCTCTTACCCTCCTCTCCTCTCTTATCTCTCCTCTTCTCTCAACGCTCCTCTCATTTCCTATCTCTTCTCTCCAATCTTATCTCTCCTAAATGGAGGCGAAAGTGTGTTAACTTCCAGGAGCTCAGTTCGACAAGCTAATAAAGATCCTTCGATGTAAACATTGCAAGTGCTAACGTTGTGGGGAGATAGTTGCACATGAGGTTCATCCTTATCTTTATAAGTTGCTAAATCGGTTATTTTTATTATTTTGTTTTTCTTTGGCTCTAACTGTTAGTAATGAAACTTTATATCTAAAAAAATATAGTGTACTATATATGGAATATTATATAATTTTAATGTGTTTTGTTTATATTTTTCTCAAGCATGGTAGGCTACAGCTATGAGCATTTTCTTTCGGACGTTTTTAAATATATTTGCTTTGTAGAATGCAATTGCAATTTTAGAGTTTAAGTTCCCAGATAAATGCAACGCGCTATATACTTGTTTGCATCCAAGTATGCGCACGCAGACCTTAGGTTGTAGTATGGCTGTTCTGAAAACAACCATTTTGGTTCAATTATATCTCTGAAGTTTTTATCAGATAATTGTGTCTTATAGATGATACGTGGCCCTAAAATACCTGTCTATGGCTATTTGTACTTCCTTTATATCCACTGTTTAAGCAGAGAAGAGGATTCCGTGAGGTAACATACAGATTATTTCTATTATTTTTGAAAGCAAAAGGAATTCTTTACTCATGCATTATTATTTTTACTAATTTCTGTATTCGGTCAGTAGATCTTTCTCCAATTCAAGGATGCACTCTCAACATTTACTTAATTTTCCTAAGGGGCTTTTGTAGCTAGTTGTCATATTTTTGTAATCGAAATTACATATTTTCAGGGTATGCTCCGCAAAACCGGTCATTCCCGCCAGAGCATGAAGAGGGGAGAAGGAGACGATTATCGCAATGGTGGTGGAAGTGTGACTCCAACGTTCACCGAAGAGACGGAAGAAGCCATGTTGTAAGAAGGCGCAGATCAACATCTCCTAAGAGAGACGCATCAAAATGAAATAAAAGAGGTGATAATTGCACATCAGAATAAAAGAAGTAGAGGATATCTATAAGGACCGAAGTTCCGCAAAGATAAGATAAACAGTAGGAAGCTAATATAGGCGCCATATATGTATTTATGGTTTGCTACAGCAAACGTCTTGGCACTACTGATATCGATTTTGTTTACAGAGGGAATTTCTTGTGATTAGTAGGCCTATAGGTTCTAACATTGTCCTTTGATATCGATACAAATCTAACAAATGCAGTTATATATGATGCTACAGAGAACAAATTAAATGTTAGATGTAAAGGATTCTTCAATATTCTGTACATTTAGTTCTCTTGAAAGAATAAAAATTGAATTGGACCCCAAGTTCTAGGACAATTTGTTCAACCTATGTAAAGTAGAAGATATTGTTTATCGTAGATTGAAAGCATTTTGAAACTTATTGTATATTTTTTACAGAATATCAACCAACAGTATTACTGAATTGCTTTTGTTAAAATTATCCATAACTTCACTAATTGTAAGTTATCTTTGTTGATAAATACTACTGCTCATAGACGAATTAAGATTTTCCTTTATTGAAATTTATTGTATGGACTATATCAAGCTTAGTATATTCCATTTGTGTAGATGTAGGTAATATTATACACTTATTTCATATATTTCAAGTGGTATGGTATGCATTATACATTGCAATGCGTTGTGCACTTTTGAGAGAAAAAATCATTACAAAGGCACCAGTTGTACAGGGGCTGTTGGAATTATTTCGAAGGTGAACTATAATTTATTCCAACAAGAAAGAAATTTGTTTTAGGTTTTTAATTATTTCAAGCTTCTTTTTTTGTAATAAGAAAGTAAATTACCGGGACTAAGAAATTATAAAATGGAAGGCAAAACAAAAAATATGTATCCGATTTTAATTCCGTCAAGAGGAAATGAAATAACGTGTTCCCGTTTTCTTTAGCTACCCATTTGTAGACATTTGTGAAAAAAAACTAGGAATTAATTTTGTAAACTGATCATAATACCAACCTGAGGTAAGAATGTTGCCTGATTATCAGTTATAGCTGTTTCTTTGTAAATGATTATGAAATATAAAGTACTTAATATATGGTCATAAGAGTTTATGAGTTGAATTTTTTAACCTTTATATTTATTTAAAAAGAAACACCTGCTATGATGATAAAGCACATTGTTTTGTAACTGATGTACGTTTTCTTCATGTGAGTTACTTCAATACTTGTTTTCTATTCATGAAAGGGAGTCTGTAAATGAATGGTGTTTTTTAACATACAAATTTCAAATTCTTTGTTTTAACTTTCACATCTTTTTATTTTTTTTTCATTATTTCTTATCTTCTAGTCATAAAGTGGTTGGTAATCTATCATTGCAAATTATTTTTTCTTCCATTTTATTGTACCGTGTGGTTAATAAAATCAACACCATCGTCCTTGTCCAATGGTAGATCATATGTTAATGGGATTTATTTTAATATTGCTTATTTCTACCATTGCTAACACATTTTACTGAGGAAAATACATGAAAACTGAAAAGTTAAGAACCATTCATTTCATATGCTGTCCTTGTAGCGTACTACCACCGACGATGACGTTTTTATTTTGTCTCTTTACTCCTTGCCCTCATTTGTTTTCTGTTTACCCTCGTGTACTCGCGTATGCTTTACTTTCCAATTTATCACAAACACATATTCCATTCAGATATTTTCTTTCAACGATACAGCATGTATATCCCGTGACTTCTATCACATCTCTGTATATAGTTTTGCGCAACTAAATAGCCTTTCGTGGCTGAATCTCTGGCTTTGTGTACGGGTAGTGTCAGTATATATGCAGGTGGACT
>NC_090739.1:37501274-37693774 GCF_036898095.1 Palaemon carinicauda | reverse complement strand
GTATTCAAATCACGTGAATCTAGTTTTGTTAAAATGATAGTCCCAAGTAAAATATGGATAATCATCATTGGTTAAAAATTATGATGTCTTGCTATGTAGAATACAATCGATGATGTAATAATGACATAATGTGTTTTTAACGTACAAGCGAACAAACAAGAGCTCAGTCTGAAGAGGAATTTGAGAGTTATGAAGTTGAGAGACTTAGTGTTTTTTCCGGTGGGTCAAGTTTAACTTTGATTTTTAAACCACTTTTAGACCTAGCAACGCTTAGATTTATTTATCAAACGAAACCTTGGACTCCCCCCTTTTTAGTGAGAGTGCTTAAATTCGGTAACTTGTTGGTGGAGCTATTGTATAGAATTACCAAGACAATTATGGGGGACCCCAGTGGGAAAACGGTTTGGGTGGGGGGGGGGGTTGGGAAATGCCAAAAACGAGTGATTTGCAGAAATAAAAATGGTCAGAAATGCAAAATTAACACAAGGTAACCAGCTGGGAAAATATATGGTTCATGTAAGTGGCTAAAAATTAAATTATCATAATTATCTATAATTCACGAAAATGTCCTAATGGTTTTTGCTCTGCCGTGACTCACTTCGCTCACAAAAAATAAATAACATCACTGCTCCTCTGTTGTGGCAAGTGGTACATGCTTAGCTGCCCTCGCGAGGCCCATGGGTTTATTTTTACTTTCGCATGAGTAACAATAGCTGAACCCTGAATGGAGACTTCTTTATGTGATGGTAGTGAAGCTCAATCTATAGGGGAGGGTAGAAAATAACTGGCTATTGTAGACAACATCAGGGAACTTGTGCATAAATATTTGGAAGCTCGTAATTGATTAAAAAACGCCAAGTAATCATTACGTCATACAAAAAAGACAGAATAGCTCTTTAAAGTTCAAGCAACGCATGTGCAGTAATTCGCCATCAGTCTCTCAAATATAAACAATCAAGTTAGAATGAGAGATAGACGGTAAATTTGTATTGTATTACAGGGTGTGATTACAAAATATGTTTTCCTATCGTAAATAACGTTATTTAACCGAATTTGACCTTCATTTCAACTGCAATCAAACAGATCAACCAATTCGGATAACTTCAAGTTGCCGAATTGGTTGATGTTAATACGGATGAAATGAATGTGAAAACCGGTTAAATCACGTTATTTCCTACAGGAAAACATACATTTTCTGTTAAAATGGCTAAGTAAAATCACTGCTGCCATATATGTTGTGTTAAACTATTTAAATATAAGCACTTGTTTAACGGTGACATTTACAGAGAAAGATACTTTAGCAACGTTACCAATGGTACACAGTGTTACCGACGATGACGAATGGTACACAGGGTTACCGACGATGACGAATGGTACACAGGGTTACCGACGATGACGAATGGTACACAGGGTTACCGACGATGAAGAATGGTACACAGGGTTACCAATGGTACGATGGTATTACTAGCGATAGCAATGCTAGATATTTCCATACGTATTTTAAAGAATTTGTCCATTTAAGATTTACACAATATATAAAAAGGGCACATAACCTAACAAACCCACCTAACCTAACCTAGTAGTATGACAGGTCACAAACCTCAGGTATTTACAGAGAGAGGTAAAATTCTCCATGTTACGAATGATACACAGTTACCAACAGTACGGTGACATTACTAGCGATAGTAATGATAGATATTTCCATACGAATTTTAAATAATTTTTCCATATAAGTCTTACACAATATATAAGAAGTAAAAAAAAAGGGCACAGAACCTAACAAACCCACATAAAAACACATATAGTGACTATCGAGGAATGACTTACCTTTTGCAAATATTATCTTTCATGGGGGTAGACGACTTTTTCCCAAAAATGTACCTTTATAGGCAGTAACGGTATAACCACAACGACGTTTCTTTTTGGTTTTAGGTATGGTGGATTCGGTATTACAATAAAACATGTGAATGTCTTTCCTGTAAGATAGGGGGGAAACGACACTTGGGCACTGTAAGTGTTGAGGAATTACATTGTATGATTTCAAGAAATTATTAACATTGGCTGAAGAATCATAAAAATCACCATGGAATTTAGCAAATGCTTTTAGGTACGGAATACTGCAGCCGTTACGAGTATCTATAACTTCCTCGATCGTAAAACACAAAAAAATAAATCTCACTTGATAAGGACGGACACCTTACACGGAGAAAGGTTACGAGGGAAAGGGATTTGGTGGAAGGGGCAAGAAGAGGCCACTTGAAGAAGAGGTAGGGGAAAACCCGGGGTTTTCCCCTATCTCTTACTCGTTTTATCCTATACGTTTTATAATCATCTCATTTTATATTCCCATTCAATATTTTCTTATCATACATTCCATTTTATCATCCTATATTGGGTTTATTTCTTTTGTTATTTATTTTTCACTCCCCGGTTTCACATAAATACTTCCTCTGGACTAGTTTCCCTATCTAGTTCATTCATGTCAAAACCATCTCATTTTATATTTCCTTTCAATATTATTTATCATTCATTTCATTTTACCTTCCTATATTGTTTTTATTTCTTTGGTTATTTCCTTTTCACTCCCCTCCCCGGTTTCACATGAATACTTTCTCTGGACTAGTTTCCCATCCAGTTCATTTATGTTTACCCTCTATACTCCGTTGTTTTTTCTGTTAACCAATCATGAACCGATACGTATTCAAAGTTTACACAAGGGGGTTGACAACTGATATTTCCCTACCCCCTTCATTTGTCTCTATATCCAGAAAAGTCTGGATTTCTCCAGATTTTTTAAGCCAATCTCAGATTTCCAGATTTATCATGAAAATATCCAGAATTTTCATTTATAACCAGAAAAATCCCTTAGAATTTATAAAAAATCCAGAATTTACTGAACTGTGATCCTGTCTGCCCCCAACCCCAAGGAAACAAGAAAACTTCTCTCTGGTGAATGTCACCATTTCAAGCTGTGCGAGATAATATGCAATATTCCCTAAAGTACATAATGTTATTAGAAAAATATAATTAATGATAAACTGTAGTCCCTTATTTCCCAGTTAATATGCAAAAAAAGAGGTTGGAAGTCTTGGTCAGATTGCAATAAACAGGCTGTACATATCAGACAGCGATCATGTACGCTCATAACTGATGATCAAAATATGACCCATAACAAATGTTGGGTGAAGCTGAAGGCATTTAAGATGGGGGATGAAACCCCTCTCTTCCCGGATCTAGCTGAATTCATGCTTTCACTGCCGTGTTTGCCCCATTCTAGTGCTGCAACAGAGAGGGTTTTTTCGTCTTTCAACAGAATGAAGACAAAGACCATGAATCGCCTATCTACGGATACAATATCAGGACTACTTTACACTGTATGTTTGATGACAGACAAGCACTGCTACGATATGGAAGTGACGCATTCTATGATAAATAACATGAACTCTGATATATATAAATCTGGTACACATGAAGATGACCAATAAAATGATCTCTATGATATAAATCTGATGCATATGAAGATGAACATTATTATTATTTCTTATATAAGTTTGATGCAAATGACGATGAACAATAAAATTTATCTGTTATAGATTTCATGCACATGAAGATAAACCATAAAATTATTTCTGATATCAGTATGTTACACATGGAGATGAACGACATTATTATTTCAGATTCAAGTTTGATGCACCCGAAGATGTACAATAATATAATTTTTTATATAATTTTGATGCATATGAAGATGAGCAATAAAATTAATTCTGGTATAAGTTTTTAATGCACATGAAGATGAACAATAAAATTATTTCCGATATAAGTTTGATGCACACGAAGATGAGCAATTTCATCTCTAATATGTCTGATAATCCTTGATGATAACCAATAAAAAGAACTCATATATATATATATATATATATATATATATATATATATATATATATATATATATATATATATATATATATATATATATATATATATATATATATATATATATATATATATATATATATATATATATATATATATATATATATATATATATATATATATATATATATATATATATATCTGACTACTCTGATACACCTAGAATTGCCAAGAAAACCATCTTGGATATGGCAATAAATATTATATCATTCTAAAACGCATGACGATATGCAAGGTAAGTAAAATTGATTTAAAATACTATTATCATAATCTAATCATTATTTAAGTCTCCCTTCCCAAGTCCACTCTCTCTCTCTCTCTCTCTCTCTCTCTCTCTCTCTCTCTCTCTCTCTCTCTCTCTCTCTCACACACACACTATCTCAATATATATATATATATATATATATATATATATATATATATATATATATATATATATATATATATATATATATATATATATATATATATATATATAAAATTATATATATCCAGAATTTTAAACCAGATATCCAGATTTTTTTCTCTTGGGTTGCCAGAAAAATACCATCAGCCATCTGGCAACCGGAAAAGCTTCTGCGCAGGGGGGCGGGTTTTCTGCGCAGGACGAAAACTGGAATGCACGAACGGACGAACATACGGGTGCTAATGTTAGCATGAAATGTTAACATTTGATCTACAACAGGCGCTGGCAGCACTTGTTACTGTATTTTTTCATGACACAATCTTTGCAACGGCGCCTCCAAATTTTATCCAGATATAGTTTTGTATTTTCCTCCGATTATTATCATTTCAAGAAGGTAATGTATAGAGAAGAAAAGACTTGTTTTACAGTTATATATCGTTTCCCCAGTATGTTTTCCCCACCCAAAACCCCGAGTTCCCACTGGGGGTCCCCCATTATCGTAGGATATAGATATATATATATATTTCTGAAACTATTCATTTGCGACGGGAACGAGTGTCATTTTCGAAAAAAGCGTAATTTTTTTCTATAAGAAAAGGTAGTTTTTTTCCTAGTTTATATTGCCCTGTAATACACTACAATAAAACCTATTTGGGATCATTATTATTCATGCTAGCCAGTTGTTCATATGTTCCCCATCCCATTTATAGAATGGAGCCATTGTAGTTTGTTGGGACAGACCAGGTGTAACATTTCAAAAGATATGACTGAAAAACTAATGGGAAACAAACTCGAACATCACCTAACCTAACCTAAGGTCCCCCACCTAATCTAAGGTTCCCCATCTAACCTGAACTAGGAGCCATAGCCTTGCCTCTTGGCTAGTACAGTGGTAATGTGTTACCCTAGGATTCGCATGGCAACAGATCAATCCAAGGCTGTGACTGTGAGTTTGTACAGTTTACTTGGGAGGCTACTGCTCTCGTTGGGCACCATAGTGGGTGTTTGGACTTTCCAGCTAACGTTCTGGTGTGCATAGCAGTAGAATTCCCATAGCGTCCCACCCAGCCATTTTTGCATGAAAGAAAAACATTTTCCATTAGTTTTCTTGTTTGTTCCGTAACTGGAATACAAACCAGGCTATTTAAAGTGGGTAATTACTTTCGGCGTAGCTGAAAGGACGAGCCATAAAAATTTAACGAGGGATTACTACCCCACCGCTAGTTGGCGGGGGGTAGGGAGAGTAGTTAGCTACCTAGGAGGATTAATACTACTGGAGATGCCCTGACTCAGAATTTTTTCCTGAACCCGTGAGGCCAGGGTTTGGCCAGAACTACCCTCCCCCCTCACACACCTGTTGTTGTAGTGGATTGGGGACTGTGGCCAAAAGTAGCACCCAAACTGCCTATAGTCTATTTTTTATAGCGGTGCATATTTGCACTTGACTCACAGGGGTGCCCTTTTAGCTCGGAAAGGTTCCTGATACCTGATTGGTCGGAAGTATTTTTGTCCGAACACCTTCATTGTTCTCGAATGATTACCAAGTAATGTGAATCGAAACTTATTTATTAACCTATATTTCTCCATCATATATATGTTTTGTCAATAAACAATGTGAAAGAATAAATATATTATAAAGAATCGTCTTGGTAAGTCTAAATTTAATAACACAATCCGCCAAAGTCAACGACAGCAGCTTGTTTTCGGATGCACGCTTTGTAATTTTGTAATTTTTCACATATTTTAACACAAATTGGGATAGATTACACTCAGCATAAGTTAAACATGTTATTATAAACTTTCTTTGAATAGCAGAACTTACCAAAAACATGGAATTAATAAAACCCGATATTTGTGAAAACTTATGGGGAGGTAAAAGAACAGCCTGTAGCGGCCTGGCGGAAAAACGATCCCTTCTGACTCGTAGACGCAGTTTGTTTTTTTCTTTCGTAATATAATTTAGTTCGGCCTATTCCTTTCAGTTTAAATAGTCTTACATTGTTTCTCTTCGTATTATTTTGCTTAGTATTTTCCCACATTCCTGTTCCTCACCTAATATCTATCTATTTTCCCCGATATCCCTTCTTTCATATATGGGATATCCGCACTACGATTCCTTATTTCTTATCCTCTGTCGAAAGTGATGGCTTGAAGGGAAGCGTGTGCTAGTCTCATTAAAATAGTGTAGAGGCGGGAATAAAAACATACTATGCTTAATATCAGGTTTACAGAATAGGTTATACTTGCTACACAGCATAAAATTTATGTTATTATTATTTACATACTTACTGACGTAAGGTGCAAAACATAAGGAATCGTAGTGCGGATATCACATAGGCCTATATGAAAGAAGGGATATCGGGGAAAATAGATAGATAATCGGTGAGGAACAGGAATGTGGGAAAATACTAAGCAAAATAATACGAAGAGAAACAATGTAAGACTATTTAAACTGAAAGGAATAGGCCGAACTATATTACGAAAGAAAAAAACAAACTGCGTCTACGAGTCAGAAGGGATCGTTTTTCCGCCAGGCCGCTACAGGCTGTTCTTTTACCTCCCCATAAGTTTTCACAAATATTGGGTTTTATTAATTCCATGTTTTTGGTAAGTTCTGGTATTCAAAGAAAGTTTATAATAACATGTTTAACTTATGCTGAGTGTAATCTATCCCAATTTGTGTTAAAACATGTGAAAAATTACAAAATTACAAAGCGTGCATCCGAAAACAAGCTGCTGTCGTTGACTTTGGCGGATTGTGTTATTAAATTTAGACTTACCAAGACGATTCTTTATAATATATTTATTCTTTCACATTGTTTATTGACAAAACATATATATGATGGAGAAATATAGGTTAATAAATAAGTTTCGATTCACATTACTTGGTAATCATTCGAGAACAATGAAGGTGTTCGGACAAAAATACTTCCGATCAATCAGGTATCAGGAACCTTTCCGAGCTAAAAGGGCACCCCTGTGAGTCGAGTGCAAATATGCACCGCTATAAAAAATAGACTATAGTATCTGAATGCCGACCACAACCCGACGTTCACTACACAACAAATATACAACAGTGGTATGCCCAAAAACCTGAGTAACAATTCAACAGACCGGAGTACTGGGCACCACCCCTTGAGTTATACTGGGCAAGGGGACCCCGCTAGAAGCTGACTTACCCGTTTGCTTCTCCTGCCTTTAGCTTGCTGATCATAAGTAAAAGTATAAGAATATTAGGTGAAAGGAAATATTGTTTTTACTGATAGCTAGACACAGTGTGGGAAATTAAATTTTAAATAACTCGACTAAAAAAAAACAGTGGCTGAGGAAAAGACGCCATGGTGAGAGGTTCTGAAATGAAATGCTGTATTCATAAAAACAAGCAAAAAAAAATATATATTTATTTGGAAATGAAACATAACTATTAGGAATACATTAATATATCAATTAAGATAGTCAAAGGCAAAATTAACATCCCTTTTGCATATTGTACCAGCAAGAGAAAAAATACTAAGCTACATGCAAGATATACCACTACAGTTACAAAACGGAACATTAAAATCCAAACAAAACATGACTGCAGAACCCTCAATGCCCGAATTCTTTACTGAAAACTTCCCCAATGTTAATAATCAATGGCCTTAATATTGACCAGTCATGCTCTGCCGTCAAATCTGCTTTGAAGAACGGCAGCTAAAACTGAAGAATGGTATGCCAAAATACAGCTGTGGGCCAGTGTCTGTCTTTCCTCATTACTTACAATCACAACATCACATTTAAGGGACAGCATGAAAAGTATTGCACTTTACTTAATACAACACCTCATTACAGTTTTTTTCCTTGATTGTAGGACTCTAACATACTATAAGCTAATTCTTTTCCTTCATCTCACTCATATCATGAATATGGAAAACTCAGTCACCATAAACCTTTTTTTTTTCTGCAGGAGTCTCAAATCTCCAATCGGCAGGATTGCCAGTCATCCCAATCTCTTTTACAAGTTGGCCCTTATCAGTCTGACGATAAAGGTGTCCATGAGTCATTGCAGACCTTCAGTTATAACAGTTATAAAGACCACTACACAATAGAAACAGGCAATATTCTAAATTCTCTAGAGAATACCCTAATTCTCTCTCCCTTACTCTCCCTACTGAGTGTAGGGGGCTGCTGTCAATACCTTGATTATGCAGCTGTCAATACCTGGAAAGGAATAATAACAGATCAAAGCATTTTTTGAACAAGGGGCACAGAGGGGTATTCAAAATTAAGTTTTTAATAATAATACAATATAAATAATATCTATTTCATAGCCACAAACCATTAAAGTTTTCCTAGACACAAAAATTTTTTTTTTATTTTATCCCCCCCCCCGCCCAGTAGCCCTCAAGCCCATCCAAAAAATGCCTCGTAACTGACAGCAACACCCCACACAAACTCTGTACATTCAAGTGAAAAAAAAAATTTACCTTGCAAAAAAATAAACTCAGTAAAAAAGGTAGGATGATCAACTAAAGATTTAGTTCATCATCCCTTCCTTCAGTTACATATAAAATTACATCAATTTACCTTAGGTACAATACCTTTTTTTCACACTCATGATTTAACAAAAAGTAATAGGAATAGACAACCTTTTAAACACAATGGAGATCCAGTACTTACAGACAAAAAATTAGATTATCGTCTATTCCTCACAACAATGCTTCAATAACGTTCAATATAAAAAAAAATTCATTATATTTACACAAACAATTTGGTATTACAGGAATACATTCAGGATCTATCAAGAAAAAAAATTACATTCAATGCAGTCCAAAATCAATTTAAAAGCATACAAAACTCATTGATTTTGGACTACAGGTATTACATGATAATAAAAATTTATTGAATCTATTATAATTGTCACGGTCAAGGTCAATTTACAGTGCAACAATAATACAACAATTACAGAAATCGTGACTAAATAAAGATTTCCTCACACCACGTGTCCCTTTCTCAGCCTTTCAAATACCCCAATTTGGGAATCAAAACATGACATAAAAAAACGGTGATTATCATTAAAACTTCCTTTAAAACTGTACAAAGATTAATTCAGTGGGAGATTTATAGTTCTTCTTCTGAGTCTCAAAATTCTGTCTCGGGACATGTGCCGGGATTCAGCAGTCTTCTGGCGAGCCATATTAATTTCTCGCAGCACTGGAGACAGGCTAAGCCGGCGACTCTCCAGGTACAATCAGGGCGTCTCTAATCGATCGATAACCTCGCATAAGAGTTGGTATCTGCGGGTGATCGACCTACTTTTAGGTAAACCAGAGACAGAATCCGTAGACTCAGAAGAGGACAATAAAAATCCCGAAAAATCAGGCAATGACTCGGGGCAACGTTGTTTCGGACGACCCAAACAGTGTTGCAGCATTCAGGTTAGATATACCTGACTGTGCCACTTCAGCCTCGAGCTCTGACCGGTATGTTAATCTACCATCAGAATGTAAGAAAGGGTTTGAATTCTGAGGTGACTCAGGAATGGAGGATGGTTCCCTCTCTATGATATTCGTCTGTTCAGTGAGACGAGGTCCCCACTCCAGGACTTGAGGCTGAACTAAAGGTAGGTCAAGAACTGGACCTTTTGACCTAGTCCTTGGGGGACTAAATCCGCTAGAGGTGGGATCTTCAGGCGACAGTCGGTCATCACAATCGGGTGGCAAAAAGCCGAGAAAATCATTATCAGGATGAATAGACACTGCCGATTCAGAAACAGGGCTTTCTAAAGTAGCAGGTCTTGACCAATCTGGATTGGAACTCATGGAACCAACAGAAAGTAGTTCCAATAATGGAATACTGGAAACTTCCCAGGATTCCCAACTCCCCGGAGGATGAACGATACCTTCCTCTCGGAAAGAAGAAGCCAAGAACTGGGGCGTTGGAAATTCAGGAACAGGACAGTGAACCACCGACTCGGGAGACAAAATTGAGGTTTCACACATTTCAGTGGGGCTATTCTCCCACAGTTTAAGGACCAAACGATCTCGAAATGATTCAGGCTTTAATACAGGGGTCTCATCACAATTTTCCGGAGGATATAACCAAGCATCCAGTGCTTTCTTTCTCTCGTAAGTCCTAGCTGGCTTAAGAATGGGCCTAGGCTGAGTAATAGCTCTGGTAGGATGGTGACTTTTCCTCTGTCGTCGGGACTTGTTACAATCTCGAGACAGAAGGTAGGACGCCACTACTGCAGCCACCCCTTAGGAGTCGCCATCACTACTAGAACTAGAACTCTCAGAGACTTCAGAAGAAGTAGGACTGTCATCCATGAGTTCTGGACTATTCAGAGTCTCTGCTACAGTCATAATCTTTATTAGGAAATAGTCCTACATCGTCTTAATGTTTAATACCAACAGTACTCATTTGTATTTCAGATAAATCATGACTTGAAAATTTTAACTTTTTATGGGAACTTAAATCAAATTTAGTAATAAAATGGATCTTTTATATCTTTGTGTGAATTTGATTCGTTCGCTAACAGCAGTTCATAAATGAGAAGGACCCTCTCCCCTTATGCATTTGAGGGGGAAATATCTGTTATCTCATTGGCTGTTTCATCCTCTTTTGTGATTGGTGGTCTTTTGTGACGTCATGCAATCGTATACTGTATTCTGAACAAATTCAACTGGGTAGTGAGTGACCTATACATATTTCAGATACATTAAGACTTAAAACTAAAAATCTTAAGGGAACAAACTCAAAACAATCATTTGATAATAAAGTGAGTCGTAAATATCCTTATTGTATGTATTAAATAAAAAAATGTGATAAAAATCCCTTTAACTAGAGCATTTGAACGAAATATATTGTGTGAACTTGATTCGTTTGCCAACAACAGTTAATATTACATAGGGACCCCGAGAAGTAGATTCCTGGGAATTATGAATTGCTGTTCGAAAAACCCTGCTCGAGTTTCCACAATATCGCATTCAAATGCTCTAGTCTAGCTCGTGGGTGAGAGGACGGACTTGAAGGTTTTGTGTTTTTGAGAATATCAGAGATAAATTTTCTTCAAAATATATAGAGACAGTCCCTTATAAGATGTTTTAATTATATACTTTATCAGGGGAATACATTCTAGGTGCCAAATAATTATTTTATTGAAAAAAAAAGTTTTTGTGATGTCATAAAGAGTAGGGTGAACTTTAGAGCTTATCTAAATGACTGATTAATTATGTTTGCTGGTTTGAGTGGGGTATTGAGTAACCCGTGGCTAATATTCGATATTTAAAAAAAAAAATACTATTGTTTTGTTGACCTCAGATAGTGAATGAACTACAGTACATGACTGCAATTTCTATTTTGTTACATTTCAATTATACATATATTTGTTTAAGGGAGATATATTTTCTTTGGAATATATAGAGACAGTCCCTAATAAAGATGTTTTATGAAATATTTTATCAGAGGAATGAATTCTGATTACCATATCATTATTTTGATTAAGAATAATACATCATTGGGATGTCATAAGGAGCAGGATGAACTTTACAGTTTGTCTCAATGATTGATTAGTTCTTCTTGTTGGTTGGAGTAAGGTATTGAGTAACACGTTGCTATTATTATTATTATTATTATTATTATTATTATTATTATTATTATTATTATTATTATTATTATTTTACAACCTTAGTTAGAAAAGCAGGATTCTATAAGCCCAGGGGCTCCAACAGGGAAAAATACCCCAATGAGGAAAGGAAATAAGGGAATAAATAAACTGCAAGATAAATAATGAACAATTAGAATGTAATTTTAGAATCAGTAACAACATTAAGATACGATTTTTATAAATAAACTATAAAAAGAGACTTATGTCAGCCTGTTCAACAAGAAAACCGTTGTTGTAAGTTTGAACTTTTGAAATTCAACTATCTGGTTAGGAAGATCCTTCCACAGCTTGATCGCAGCTCTAATAAACCTCCTAGAATAATATGTAGTATTGAGCCTCATGATAGAGAAAGCATGCCAACTAGAACTAACTGCATACCATGTTTTACGAATAGTGTTGTATTGTCCGGTAGATCTAAGTGCAAAGGATGGTCAGAATTATGAAAAATCTTATGCAACATGTATAACGAACTAACTGAACGATGGTGCCAGAGATTAATATCTAGATCAGGAATAAGAAATTTAATAGACCTTAAATTCCTGTCCAACAAATTAGGACGAGATTCGGTAGCTGAAAACCAGGCAGGAGAACAATACTCGAAACAAGGCAGAATGAAAGAATTAAAACACTTCTTCATGCTAAATTAATTACAAAAAATCTTAATAGTCTTTCTCAATATGCCATTTTTTTTTTTTTTGCAATTAAAGAAGAGAAAAGGCGAACTTGTTTATGAAAAGTAAATTTATTATCAAGATTTATTCCTAAAATTTAAGTGTCATACAGAGTTAAAAAATAAATGTTATCAATGCCGAGATCTTGATGGTTAAGAGCCAATGTTCTCGACCTGATTACAATCATTATATCATATTATTATTAGAGCTTAGATAGTGAAGGAACTGCATGCGTGACTGTAATCCGTATTTTGCTGCAGTTGAAGTAGGCCTACAATGTAATTATTCAAAGAAATAATAGAATGTTTTGGGTCCACGTTAAGGTATCCCAACTCAGAAAGGAATGCATATATATAAATATATATATATATATATATATATATATATATATATATATATATATATACACATATATATATATATATATATATATATATATATATATATATATGTATATATGATATATATATATATATATATATATATATATATATATATATATCATATATATATATATATATATATATATATATATATATATATATATATATGTATATATATGATGTATATATATATATATATATATATATATATATATATATATATATATATATATATATATATATATATATATATGTATATATATATATATATATATATATATATATATATATATATATATATATATATATATACATGTGTATATATATGTATATATGATATATATATCTGGTATGGATGGTGTGAGAGCTAAAATGTTGAAGGAAGGGGGTGTGACTGTACTTGAATGGTTGGTGAGATTGTTTAATATGTGTTCTATGTTGTCAACGGTACCAGTAGATTGGGTTTGTGCGTGTATTGTACCACTATACAAGGGTAAGGGAGATGTGCATGAGTGTTGTAATTCAAGGGGTATTAGTTTGTTGAGTGTAGTTGGAAAAGTGTATGGTAGAGTAATGATTAATAGGATTAAGTATAAAATAGAGAATGCAGTCTTAAAAGTACGGGGTGGTTTTAGAAGAGGTAGGGGTTGTATGAATCAAATTTTTAGTTAGGCAGATATGCGAGAAATATTTAGCAAAAGGTAAGGATGTGTATGTTGCATTTATGAATCTGGAGAAAGCGTATGATAGAGTTGATAGGGAAGCAATGTGGAATGTGATGAGGTTATATAGAGTTAGTGGAAGGTTGTTGCAAGCAGTGAAAATTTCTACAAAGGTAGTAAAGCATGTGTTAGGTTAGGAAATGAAGTGAGCGATTGGTTTCCGGTAAGAGTGGGACTGAGACAGGGATATGTGATGTCACCGTGGTTGTTTAACTTGTATGTTGATGGAGTGGTGAGAGAGGTGAATGCTCGAGTGCTTGGACGAGGATTGAAACTAGTAGACGAGAATGACCATGAATGGGAGGTAAATCAGTTGTTGTTTGCGGATGAAACTGTACTGGTTGCAGACGCGGAAGAGAAGCTTGGCTGATTAGTGACAGAATTTGGAAGGGTGTGTGAGAGAAAGAAGTTGAGAGTTAATGTGGTTAAGAGTGAGGTTACGAGATGTACGAGAAGGGAAGGTGGTGCGAGGTTGAATATCATGTTGGATGGAGAGTTACTTGAGGAGGTGGATCAGTTTAAGTACTTGGGGTCTGTTGTTGTGGCAAATGGTGGAGTGGAAGCAGATGTACGTCAGAGAGTGAATGAAGGATGCAAAGTGTTGGGGGAAGTTAAGGGAGTAGTAAAAAATAGAGGGTTGGGCATGAATGTAAAGAGAGTTCTGTATGAGAAAGTGATTGTACCAACTGTGATGTATGGATCAGAGTTGTGGGGAATGAAAGTGACGGAGAGACAGAAATTGAATGTGTTTGAGATGAAGTGTCTAAGGAGTATGGCTGGTGTATCTCGAGTAGATAAGGTTAGGAACGAAGTAGTGAGGGTGAGAACGGGTGTAAGAAATCTGTTTAGGTGGTTTGGCCATGTTGAGAGAATGGACAATGGCTGTCTGCTAAAGAAGGTGATGAATGCAAGAGTAGATGGGAGAAGTACAAGAGGAAAGCCAAGGTTTGGGTGGATGGATGGAGTGAAGGAAGCTCTGGGTGATAGGAGGATAGATGTGAGAGAGGCAAGAGAGCGTGCTAGAAATAGGAATGAATGGCGAGCGATTGTGACCAGTTCCGGTAGGCCCTGCTGCTTCCTCCGGTGCCTTGGATGACCACGGAGGTAGCAGCAGTAGGGGATTCAGCATTATGAAGCTTCATCTGTGGTGGATAATGTAGGAGGGTGGACTGTGCCACCCTAGCAGTACCAGCCGAACTCGGTTGAGTCCCTTGTCAGGCTGGGAGGAACGTAGAGAGGAGACCTCCCCTTTTTTGTTTCATTTGTTTGATGTCGGCTACCCCCCAAAATTGGGGGAAGCGCCTTGGTATATATATATATATATATATATATATATATATATATATATATATATATATATATATATATATATATATATACCGCTAGAAGGTTATGGGGTCTTTTGACTGGCCATACAGTGCTACATTGGACCCTTCTCTCTGGTTACGGCTCATTTTCCTTTGCCTACACACACACATACACCGAATAGTCTGGCCAAGTCTTAACATATTCTCCTGTCCTCATACACCTGACAACACCGAGATTACTAAACAATTCTTCTTCACCCAAGGGGTTACTGCACTGTAATTGTTCAGTTTCCCCTTTCCTCTTGGTAAGGGTAAAACGGACAATTTAGCTATGGCAAGCAGCTCTTCTATGAGGGGGTCACTCCAAAATCAAAGCATTGATCTCTAGTCTTGGGTAGTGCCATAGCCTCTGTACCATGGTCTTCCACTGTCTTGAGTTAGAGTACTCTTGCTTGAGGGTACACTCGGGTACAATATTCTATCTTATTTCTCTTCCTCTTGTTTTGTTAAAGTTTTATACTTTATATAGGAGCATTTATTTCAAGGTTACTGTTCTTAAAATATGTTATTTTTCCTTATTTCCTTTCCTCACTGGGCTATTTTCCTTGTTGGAGCCTCTGGGGTTATAACATTCTGCTTTTCCAAGTAGGTTGTAGCTTAGCAATTGATAATAATAATAATAATAATAATAATAATAATAATAATAATAATAATAATAATAATAATAATATCGTGGTAGGAGACCCTCTTTTAGGCAGGTTGAGTTAAAAGTAATGGCTGCATCGGCAGAGTTTATTTTCTTATCCAATTTTTCTATTTTCCGGATAATTCTCTTCTCTAGAGCGCTGCATTCAGCCAGCAGACTTGAAAAACTCATCAGTCGGGTGAATGACAAAATCGGGAAGACTTTTCAAGTATATTCTCACAAAATACAAGTAAAACTTTTGGTACAAAATAGTAAAAACTACGACGCGTTTCGAGGATAAGTCTGCTGGCTGATTGCAGCGCTCTAGAGAAGAGAATTATCCGGAAAATAGAAAAATTGGATAAGAAAATAAACTCTGCCGATGCAGCCATTACTTTTAACTCAATAATAATAATAATAATAATAATAATAATAATAATAATAATAATAATAATAATAATAATAATAATAATAATATATGTGTGTACACATGTGTGCATTCTACTGATGGTTAAATAGAATTTAATTCCTTTGATTTTGATAGTTGTATAGTATACTTTCTAAATTTTCTGTTACTTTACTATGCAAAAACGCAATTTGCCCATTAGTCCAAATTACACTTAAGATATTTGAATGTTTTCTTTTTGTTGATTGTTAACTGATTGTACGCTTGTTTGGTAACAAATAACACAGCTATTTAAATTGAGTTTTGCTGTATAAAATACTAGTTAACTGTACGTAGGAACAATCGTTAAGCCTAGGAGTCCAATTCTGTAAAGTTGAGCAAGGCCAAGGCATTGTTAAGTAATCGAAGAAGAAGAAGATCTGTAGTAGAGACAGAGTGTAAACAAATACTCCTGGTCGCACATGTGTCAACATGGAAGTCTACTTAAGTGTCTGTTCTGAATACGGTAACCAAGAAATAAAGAAATCAGTAAAACTTATAAACGAGTCGATTGAAAATCATGGATTGTTTCAGAAGGAGGTAAGAAAGTCATGTGACGTAGGGTTGAGCACTCAAAATGGATAAGCCTCTTAGAGCCTGATCCTCATGGTAGTCTTGTGTAGCTATGATAATTGAATTTCACACTAATTATACGAAACATTATTTTTCATAGTAGGTATCTTGTGTTTTATATATTTCTGGGTAAATATATGATACTTTAATTTCTAGACAATTACACGAACCATATATTTTTCCCTACTCGCTATCTAATGTTTCATGTATTCTGACCATGATTATTTTTTTACTGATGAATTACATAGTGCTTTATCTAAAGCTGATGTTTATTTTTTGAGGAGGAACAAGTATTTTTACCTTATTTGTTAACCTTTCCAATCTTGGGGGACCCCCAGTGGGAAACCAGGGTTTTTGGGTGGGGAATGAATTAAAGAATCCGTTTTAACAAATACAAATTATGACACATGTAGAATTAGCAATAAACAATGCCACCAGCTAACTTAAACCACCTAACCTAACCCAGTTGCCGTATCCTTACCTAGCGGGGGGCTACTCCCCCCTGTGACCCCCCCCCCTTACACAGCCATGATAAATATAGGAAAGCCTAAAACCCTTTGTATACCTACGTAGGTTGAAGGGTAAAGGTGAGCTGTACCTTTCCGACTCAATACCCAATGCACAATAACCTCACAAATGAATAAGCACCAATTGTAGTTTTGTGAGAAATTCTTGATTCTATTTTCAATACATTTGTAACTAAATTTAACACCAATATAATTATATACAAGTAGAAAATTAGATTCTATATCTAAATGAGACTTTTCAAACCAAGTTCCCTTAAAAATGGATTTGTAAAAACACCTTTTTTTCACTTCTTGTTTTTCAATACAACATGCCTTCTGTCACACCGAAATGCTTTTTTGTTAATATCAAGTCAGCACTTAGAACCACAGGTGGGGCAAATAGTGTCACTTTCACTTTTAATAAGACTGTGATCTTGACAGTACTTTGTTATTCTTTCGATGTTCCCACAATAATGCAAAGCAAAATCTTTTTAATTTTAATGATAATTGAGACAAGAACTTGGAAGAAAATCCACAAAGATTGATGTCAAAGTTGATGGTAAATGAGAAACCGCACCTAAGTTGAAGGTTCACACGGCTCCATGGCTTTCAAAAGACTGAAAAATTAGTGGTGGAAACTTTGTGAACAGTTTCAAAAAATGTTCTGTTCAGTTTCCCAGAAAAACTGTCACTTTATTCAGTATTCAAGTCACGTGAATCTAGTTTTGTTAAAATGCTAGTCCCAAGTAAAATGTGGATAATCATCATTGGTTAAAAATTGTGATGTCTTGCTATGTAGAATACAATCGATGATGTAATAATGACAATGTATGTTTTTAACGTACAAGCGAACAAACAAGAGCTCAGTCTGAAGAGGAATTTGAGAGAGTTATGAAGTTGAGAGACAGTGTTTTTTTCCGGTGGGTCAAATTTAACTTTGATTTTTAAACCACTTTTAGACCTAGCGCTGCTTAGATTTATTTATCAAACGAAACCTTGGACTTCCCTCTTTTTAGTGAGAGTACTTAAATTTAGTAACTTGTTGGTGGAGCTATTGTATAGAATTACCAAGACAATTATGGGGGACCCCATTGGGAAAACGGTCTGGGGAGGGGGGGGAAGTGCCAAAAACGAGTGATTTGCAGAAATAAAAAGGGTCAGAAATGCAAAATTAACACAAGGTAACCAGCTGGGAAAATATATGGTTCATGTAAGTGGCTAAAAATTAAATTATCATAATTATCTATAATTCAGGAAAATGTCCTAATGGTTTTTGCTCCGCCGTGGCTCACTTCGCTCGCCAAAAAGAAAAACTTCACTTATCCTATGTACTGGCAAGCGGTAAATTCTGTGCTGTGGTTATTATTTCTTTGGTCATTATTTCGTGGGTATTTTTTAAAGAATTCTAATGGTTTTTGCTCTGTCGTGACTCAATTCGCTCACAAAAAATAAATAACATCACTGCTCCTCTGTTCTGGCAAGTGGTACATGCTTAACTGCCCTCGCGAGCCCCATGGGTTAATTTTTACTTTCACATGAGTAACAATAGCTGAACCCTGAATGGAGAGTTTTTTCATCATACTCAATTGCTGACGTATATGAAATTACACTAAATTTTGAAATAGATTGTACTTCACTTAAGTTCATTCTTGGAGACTTCTTTATGTGATGGTAGTGAAGCTCAATCTATAGGGGAGGGTGGAAAATAAATGGCTATTGTAGACAACATCAGGGAGCTTGTGCATAAATATTTGGAAGCTCGTAATTGATTAAAAAAAGCCAAGTAATGATTACGTCATACAAAAGACAGAATAGCTCCTTAAAGTTCAAGCAACGCATGTGCAGTAACTGGCCATCAGTCTCTCAAATATAAACAATCGAGTTAGAATGAGAGATAGACTTCACATTTTAATTGACCGATACGCAAGTTATTATGCCCCATCCCTATTAAACATATAGAGAAAAATACCAAACTAGCCAGCACTCGTTCATATCTTATAGCGAATTTCAGTTTTGCTAGTAATTAAAGTATCATATATTTACCTATTTCTGGTCATTATTATTCATGCTAGCCAGTTGTTCATATGTTCCCCATCCCATTTATAGAATGGAGCCATTGTAGTTTGTTGGGACAGACCAGGTGTAACATTTCAAAAGATATGACTGAAAAACTAATGGGAAACAAACTCGAACATCACCTAACCTAAGGTCCCCCACCTAATCTAAGGTTCCCCATCTAACCTGAACTAGGAGCCATAGCCTTGCCTCTTGGCTAGTACAGTGGTAATGTGTTACCCTAGGATTCGCATGGCAACAGATCAATCCAAGGCTGTGACTGTGAGTTTGTACAGTTTACTTGCGAGGCTACTGCTCTCGTTGGGCACCATAGTGGGTGTTTGGACTTTCCAGCTAACTTTCTGGTGTGCATAGCAGTAGAATTTCCATAGCATCCCACCCAGCCATTTTGGCATGAAAGAAAAAAATTTTCCATTAGTTTTCTTGTTTAATTACGTTTTGATATTACTATTTTCCGCATAATTATCTTTTTCCGATTACTCCGCCCAACAAAACAGTACTGTAATGGGAAAATCTGAGTTGGGAATTGCAGTTTTGGGTGGGATAAAATGAAAACTAATGAATTACGGAAGATAACAGTAGAAACTAATATGATAATAAGAAAACTAAAAGAAAAATTAGATTTCCATGTAAAGATAAAAGAGGGTGAAACAACACCTATAGACTAACTGCCGCACTTATCTCTCAAGCACCGCCCTCCACATTTCTGTTTTCTTTCGAACACGACTTCTCAATCTGGAATCCTTGTACAGTAGTTTGTTGGAACAGAACTGGTGAAAAATTTCAAATTATGACTGATCAAAAATAATTTTAAAAAAGAAACATACCACTACCTAAGGTTCCTCGTCTAACCTAAACCTTGCGGCTGTATCCTTACCTACCGGGGGTGGTTATGCCTCCTGTAACCCCCCTTAGATTTCCGTATTCTTAGCTTACCTTAAGACTTAAGTCTCAACCTTGTGTTTGCTTCCCAATTGGCCTCACGCCTGGCAAGGTAACACAATCATAATATTTCATAAATCATAAAACAGGTTCAAGTAATAAGAAAGTTTACACATGCCCCAACAAACTGCATTCACCCCCTCAATCTTTAGCATGGTCCGATTTTAAAAGGGGCTTAAAAACAAGAGCGCAAGCTAACCTAAACTTCCCCACCTAACCTAACCCAGAAGCTGTATCCTTATCTATCGGCGACCTGCAACACCCCCTTAGATCCTTAGCTTACACTGAAACTCAGTCTGTAATATCCTATCTTGATAGATGGAGTCTGAGTAATCTGAATCAGATGTAAAATTGGGTGACAGTTTAGGTTCAAAATAGCATTTATCTACAAAACTAGCCTTGTACTGTAGTAGCTTACAGAGAAAATACACTGGGCATGGTTCTTAGTTTCATCTTTCTAACTTTACTGTGACACTGCCAGTAATGTGGATCTAACAACTGTACGTAAAATTCATGGCTTGGAACACTTCGGACACTATTTCTAATCAAAGCACCACGGGATTAAGTAGAAGTTTCAAACTTCCCTCATTATTAGTTATAAATAGTCCAATGGCTTTGTGAGGATATACATACATCTTTCTTTTTTGGTAATCATGCCTGAACTAAGGATTTTTTATTTGAAAATCAACTGCCGAAGCACATGTTATCAAATTTCAAGAAAGGCTAATGATTAAAATATTTCTGGATTCTGATTAGCCAATTTGATGTAAAATCCTTAAAATGGGAGAGAAAAGCATTAGGAAATGGTGTGCCAGACTAATCAAGTAATAGACAAACTAATCATCAAGCAAAGTTCCTGCCAAAATCTAATAGCCAATAGTGATGCACTTAGAGAAGTCACCATGTTTCCATTGGAGCACCAAATCTAATAGCCAATAGTGATGCACTTAGAGAAGTCACTATGTTTCCATTAGAGCACCGAGCTCACTGGTTGAAGCTACTGTGCATTCAGGTGAAAATTATCACAGTGCGCAATGAGGAGGAGTTGTGTAGGCTGGAAACAAACATAGGGATGTATGAGAGGTACTCCTTGTAGCAGACACAGTGCACTTGGGCATTTGTCAAGTCTCTGGAGCTGTGAGCAAGGTACATTCCAGGCAAGGGGAATGTATTAGCAGACATGCTCAGCAGGTGGAGACAGGTGGTATGGGAGGAGAGGGTCCTTCTACCACCTGTAGCGGATAGGCGTCTTGCTCTTTGGGGTTCCGTGTGATCGACTTGTACGCAACACTCCTGAACATAAAGCTTCCGGTATATTGTACTCTACTTCCAGACCAAACATCAGCGATGGAGGACACATTCCAACATCCTTGGAGCAACCTGAATGCTTACCCTTATCTGGCTTTCTGCAATGCATTGTATTGGTGACTGAACATCAGGATGACTCTGGTGGCTCCCAAGTAGCCACAAGCTGAATTGTTTGCTGATTTACTGATGCTCCTTGTTGAGGTACGGAGAGAACTACACCAAAGGTGTACCTTCCTCTTCTGTTAGCCTCATCTGCAGAAATTCCACAACTCTGTAGCATCCCTGTTGCTTCACGTGTAACAGTTATTCAGCCTCTCTGTAGAGCAAAAGTCTTATTGTAAGACACTATAAGGGAGATGTTTTGATACCTAAGCAGATCCTCTGCAACAATCTACCAGGGGCAGTGGTCCATCTTCTGCAATTGGTGCCCTAGATGGGATATTTCTCTGGTCGAAGCCTTTTTGAAAATAGTTATTGATTTTCTCGTCTTTCTCCGCTGGGAGAGGCACCTCTCAGATGCCGCAGTAAAGGGTTATTGTTCGGCCCTGAGCCACGTTCTCGTGTTGAAGGGCTTGGAAGCTATCCATGCTTATGAGGAGCCTCAAACAGTCTTACCTTCCAAAGGAACTTCGACCTTCTAAATGGGACATTACTAAAGTTCTTAATCTCATAAGAGAGCTCCTTGTTAGCCCCTGAAGACAAGGTCAGATCACAATCTGATGCTGAAGACTGTATATTTGGTTGCCCTGCCCTCGACAAAGAGGGTCAGTGAGTTACACAGCATTTCTTATGTTGTTGGTCACGCTGAGAGTTGGAAGGAAGTCTCCATTTTATTCATTCCATTGTTTGTCACAGAAATACAGAATTTAGCGATCCGGGATTCAAGGTTCGAGACCGTTATCTCCTCCCTTGAAGGAGTGACTCCTGATGAGCTGATCTGCCTCTTGATCCTGTGAGGAGATTGTGATGCTACCTCAAAAGAACTTAATGCTTCTGAGCTGAATACTTAAGATTATTCCTAAGCTCTGGAAAGGTAAAGAAATCCATCACCAGGAATATTATTTCCTTCTGGCATCAGGAAACCATCTGATGATAAGGGCTCATGAAGTCATGAGTATCGGTTATACCTTAGCTTTCAGGAAGAATCTGAAGGTCATGAAGGCCAGAGTATGGAAGTGCCAAATGACTATCACTGCCCTTGGACATCTTTTCCCCGAGACTAGTGGTAGCCGCTCTGTAGGAGGTTTAGAGAACCAAACTCCCTCACAGGTCAAGTAGCAGTGTCTGGATAGTGGTTGTGATGCAAGTCTTAGAGTGAAAGGTATAATAACTGGCCATTTTTTCCCTCTTCTTCCCCTCCCTTGAGGTGCTGTAGTCGTGCTGTTATTGCTGGACCGGATGCTAGATGCAGGTAAGCTATGCACCAGAGTGACTTTTCTAATGGCTTTTTTCACAATTTGGTATTGCATTAAAAGCATTTACCCCATCTTCCAAGCAAAGCAGACAATGGGCCTGTTGTATACACATTCATTAATCATGTAATGCCTATACACTGGATAACATATCTTGTAGGATATCAATTCCACATCGGCTTATCATTTATGGTACTGTAATGGCATACCCTAACTCCTGTTGCATCCCTATGTGCAGGAAGTTAGGGGATTGACAGGAGTCATGACATTTCTCAGGTCAGTAAACCAAGCCAGTTTTTGTCATAGGGACTTCTTCCCTCCTAATGGTAAGTCTCATATTATAAAGTAATTTGAAATTTTTTCCTAACAGTATAAACCTGAGACTTTTGAGTTAACGGCCTGCCTCAACCACCCCACAAACATCTAGGCCAAAGGTCAAAGGGAAGGGTGCTCTACCTTGGTGATCAGTTATATTTTCCTTGTTTGAAAGTCTAACGGCTGTATCAGCTTCGCTGAGGTTGTACGCCTGTTAAAGCTCTCAGGTTTGTGTAGTTAAAAAAAATATAATTATTTTAAGGTATGTCTAAATTGTAATTTTCTGTTGAAATGTTTAATGAGTGGTTAATTATTTGTTAATGTTTATTTTTCAGATTCCAAGCGCTGTTGAGTCTCATCTAAAGGAGATCAATGTACTTTTGCAAAAGGCAAAAACCAGGTATGTTATGGTTAAGCATTACCATATTTGTTGATATTTCTCATACTGTATTCTGTACATAATCTGCTTGTTAAGGTGTGTCCACACGGTTGAACAGTGTCTGTTGGACAAACACTGTTACCATATCTAAATTGAAAGAGAATGACGTCATAAGCATTGAAGTGAGGGAATTTTATATGGTAACAAACAGTGTTACCAGATGAAGTTGACTACCAGGTTTCTACTCCTTTTACCAGACAAAGACTGGAAGAAATGTCCGTTGCTGATGTCCGTTGGCATCTCTGTTATCTATGTCAGTGTTATAATCTGTACTCGAGAATCAAATAGTAGTTATTAGCTTCAAGTACGGAGCATCATAATCATAGTACACCATAAAATAAAAGCACAATCCAATAAATTAAATTATGCAGCATGATTATTCCTGATCTTTTGAGAACAATGGAATGGTACATGGAAGGACTAGTTGCAAAGAGAAGCCATTCATCCATTTAAAAGGAAACTCAAATTGATCATGAATCAGACTTAAAAAGCTATATACTGATGGGCCCAAACGTCTTATACATTGTATCGGAGAACTTAAAACCTTTTATAACTAAGCTGGATACATGTATGAGAGGAATAATTTTTTTCCAGAAGAAAGTCTGGAGGCATTACAGAATCACATATGCCCGACTTAAAATAACCTATCAGTGAACTGAGGATGTTATTGTTATTAATGTGCAATGTATAGCCTATATTATTCCAAGAAATAACTAATGTTTGAGACTGGTCATACTTAAGATTGTGTTGTTAACTAAATCCAAATGGTTTCAGTGATAAAGATAAAATGTTCAAAATTTGTTTCCCCTGTTCTCGTAAAGAGAGAGAGAATACGTATTTTCCTCACGATCAAACACTTCTTCGAGCAAATGAGACTTTGGTGTCCATAATTGAAACAGATTCTGTTTTGCTATAATCTTGTATCAAAACGCCATACTTTGGTTGTGCATATGTCTTCTGTACCAACCTCCGACTTTTTTTATTTTTCCAATTTGCGTAGCTCTTCCTTGTAATGACACATCCATTAGGATTCCATATTCTTTTCGACTTGTAAACCAGTTACAGACATTCCACTTCTTGGAAGTTCTGACGTTATTTTATATATTGCTGCTACCGGTTTATTTCTGTCTTTGTAAACATTTGCTTTTGATGTTTTATGAGCATGGGCTCTGCCAGTACTGTTTGATTAGCAACTGAGCCTCTCTTCTATCTCAAAGTCAGCTTTCCTCCGTAACTTGTTTACAACTAGTCATGTTTACAGGGAAGGTGATACCTTCTCTTCTAAAAGTTAAAGTTAATCTGGTAAATAAGTAGAACTCCATTCATAGTGCCACTCTACCTTCGAAGAGTGTCTGAAGCTCGGACTCTACGAACATAGGCAGTTTGACACATCATTTGGTGTTCGTTATTGAAGTCATTAACTCTTCTATCCAAATGTTAACTGGTAATAATTGTGTTCGACGAACACTGTTCGACCGTGTTGACGCACCTTTACAGAAAATATTTTACAGTTCTAGGGTTACTAATTTTTGTTTGTTCCGTAACCGAAATACAAACCTCGCTATTTACATTGGGTTTACCTTCTAGCGTAGCTGAAATAGCGAGCCATTAGAATTTAACGAGGGTGTATTACCCCCGCGCTAGTTAGCGGGGGGTAGGGGAGTGGTAGCTAGCTATCCCTCCCCCGCTCACACACCGGTGAAGCTCACTTTCACTTTTGGCTCGGACTGGGACAGACGTCTCTTGTCTTTGTCCTCGCTTGGCAGCCTTTGTTTGTTTTGTCTTTACTCAATCACTTACTTTTCTTTTACTCGATATATATGTAAACATTTTTTCATGTTTGTATATATATTTGAGTATAGAAATCAGTAAGTTTCCTTTTCAGAGTTTTGTGCTTGTGTGTGTAGTGTACACACTGGCCGCGGCCAGTGTGTAAGCAATCTTCTTGGTCTCTTACGACTCCGCCCTTTCTAAGGAATGGGGGAAGGCAACATTCAGGTTCGCTCCTGAGTTGTTGGCTAGACTCAGAACCTTGGGGTCCCGGCCCTTCGGTTCAATTCCTTCAAGATTTCGAGTCACCATTCTTTATCTGATGTCCCAAAACCTTCTCCCTCTTGCCAGTAAGGAATCGAGAGGTTAGCTTTGGGAACAGCTGCAGTTTGTCCTCAGTTGCAGCCGGTTTGGGAGCACAAGAAGGACACGGGGGAGAGTCACCAGTATACCTCTTCAGCTCGGACTCAAGGACATTCATCTCGACCTGACTCCAGACCCTCCCCCGTCACGTCGAACTACAGCACGATGTCGGATACATCGCAACGTCCCTCGCCTTCGAGTAATACTACTCTGTGACGCAGGTGCTACAAGCTGGAGTCTGGAAGCGTCTAATAACCTTTGCAGCCCGCTTCCTGCAGGGCGTGACCCACAGGAGTTTCGATACGTTTTCTATCGCTCTGTGGTGGCTACACAACAGCTGGTCTAACCTCAGGCTTCTTTTTGGACAGGTAGCAGAAGGTTGAGGGCATTGTTATCAGGTTTTAGTCTGCATGAACGAAAGAAGTATGTCTGGCCCTTACTTCTTTCTTCATCATCCCCTCTACTGGGAAGTAGCATCCTGGTCTCTGCATAGCTGACCTCGAACCTCTGCAGGTAAACCATGCTTCCTTGTGTGTTCCGAGTATTGAGTCAATACTGTCGCGTCCCCCATACCCTGACGAGGTGGTATTGGGAACGTCCTAACCCAGAGTTCCTTCTGGAACTCCAGGTCAACTGCCTAGGACGGGTCACACTTCTTCCTTCACACACAAGCTTATGTAGGCCACACGGTTACTTGCGGAGCAAGGAACTTGTGAAGTGCAGGGACTCCTTTTCTCGAGTGCGACTCACTCGGATTCTGAGTCCCCGGGTAAAACCAAAGCCAGTATGGCTGGGGACTTTCCACCCTACCTAAGGGGTAAGTCACCCAATGTAAATAGCGTGGTTTGTATTTCGGTTACGGAACAAATGACAAATTCGAAGATAATTTGTATTTTTCCTAACCATACAAACCTTAGCTATTTACACATATTTGCCCGCCAGCCCTGTCCTCCAAGACAAGTCCTACCTCTAAGTGAAAGTGAGCTTCTCCGGTGTGTGGGGGGGGGGGGGAGGGGTAGCTAGCTACCACTCCCCTACCCCCCCCCCCACTAACTAGCGCGGGGGTAATACACCCTCATTAAATTCTAATGGCTCGCCATTTCAGCTACGCTAAAAGGTAAACCCAATGTAAATAGCTAAGGTTTGTCTGGTTAGGAAAAATACAAATTATCTTCGAATTTGTCATTTTTATTTCAGTGGTTATTTCTACTGCAACTTTATATGAATATTGCTCTCATGTAGCTTATTCTGTCTACTGTACTTTAAATGAAAACTAACAATTTCATTTGACACAGATGTTTGATGGTAGCTTTAGATATGTTGATCAAGTCTTGTCCTTCTTTGTACAAGTTTTGTTTATTATTTCCACTAACAAGGACATTTATGTTTGGCTTATTTGTTTTTTGTTACACCAGGTTTACACAGTTTCTGTATATATGTAAGAAAATTTGACTAAAGCTGGGCTTTGTAACCAACAAGAACTCATTAAAGTTTGAAAGAGAGGGAATCTTCTGACCTTCAAGGGGCAAAGGTATGAAAGGAATGAAACCGTAGCCATCAATTTTTATGTAACTAAGACAGGAATTTGATATATCTAACAAACAAACTTACAAATGAGTGTTGTTCAAAGATAGATTAAGATTATATTTACAGGCCAAAGGTCATGAGAATTTACCCATGGCTATTACATCTGAGTAGTGTAAGGTAGGGACTTAAGAGTTTTACTTTGGTTGTACTCATACTAGGTAGAGACTTTCTTATTAAACACAGGTAATTCTGTAATGGTTTTAATCCTCAAAATAAGGTAATGGTTATATTTAAAGTCAAAGGCTAGATATGGAATTAGACTTTCATCCATAACATTTGATATACTATTACAATATAGACTGCTTACTTGACAAGCATAGTCCCCTAATGAAAGAGGACAGCTGAGTATAGTAAAAGTTAATATGAGGATTATAAGTTTGATATAAATTTAATGTCTGTTTTTTGAACTTCTGTATATTACATAAACCTATTTGAGCACTGGGAGAACAAAGAGGAGGGTCACCAAGAATACCATCTCGGCATGGATTCGTAGGGTGATCCATCTGTCCCTGAATCCTGACCCTCCTCCGTCATGTCGCCTTAGATCGCATGATGTCAGGGGCGTAGCTACGTCCCTGGCCTTCAGGAACTTTTTTAGTGACACAGGTTCTACAAGCGGGAATGTGAAAGCGTCAGACGACCTTCACAACCCACTTTCTGCAAGACATGACACACAGGAGGCTCGATACGTTTTCTATCGGCCCTGTGATGGCTGCACAACAGCTGGTTTAAAACCTCAGGCTCCTTAATGGACAAGTAGCAGAAGGTTGAGGGCATTGTTACCCGGTCTTAGTCTGCATGAATGAAAAGGTTTGTCTGGCCCTTATTCTTTTCTTCATCCTCCCCTCTCTTGGGGAAAGCAGCATCCTGAGTTCTCTGCACAGCTGACCTCAAACCACTGCAGGTAAACCATGTTTCCTTGTGTGCTCCTAGTATTAAGTTAATACTGTCATGTCCCCATACCCTGACGAGGTGGTATTGGGAGAGTCCTAGCCTAAAGTTTCCATCTAAAGGACTTCAGGTCAACTACCTAGGACGGGTCACACTTCATACCTTCACACACAGCTTACGTAGGCCGCAGCCCTTGCGCAGCAAGGTTTTAGCGAAGTGCAGGGACTCCTTATTGTTGAGTGCTGACACACTCAGATACTGAGTCCCTGGGCAAAGCCAAAAGCCAGTACTGGCCGGGACTTACCACCCTTCCTAAGGGGTGAGTCACCCATATTAAATAGCGTGGTTTGTATTTCAGTTACGGAACAAATGACAAATTCGTAGGTAATTCCTATTTTTCCTAACTATACAAACCTTAGCTATTTAATCAAATTTGCCCGCCAGCCCTATCCCCCGTGAAGTCCTACCTCTAACTAAGCAAAGTAAACTCAATCACAGGTGTGTGTGAGGGGGAGAGGTAGCAAGCTACCCCTCCTACCCCATGCTAACTAGCGGTGGGGTAGTAAACCCTCGTTAAAATTCTAATGGCTCGTCATTTCAGCTACGCCGAAAGTAATTACCCATATTAAATAGCTAAGGTTTGTATAGTTAGGAAATACAAATTACCTACAAATTTGTCATGTTTGTGTTTTATCTTTGATTAGTGTGTTTGATGACTTCTGCGACCATGTGTACTTGCCCTTGGCTTGAAGGTCGGCCCTGCAGAACCTTCATGTCACCCGTGGACACCGATCGCCACACCCTTTGTCCCGCTTGGTGAGGTCAACGGTGTATAGTGACAACAGGTGCAGTGAGTGTCGGGAGTGGTCTACCTCCCAGTGGGAAAGGTTTTGGCGATGGTGGAAGAAGTCAAAGCGGGATATTTCTCCTAAATACCCTAAACCTCTTCTTCCCCCTTCCGACCTTCCTCCGAAGCTCCTGCTCAGGAGACCGTTTAGTAGCGTAGACCCTTTAATTTATGGCCAACCCCGGTCCTCGAGATGGTGTTGCTTCCCCTAGCGAAGCGGCCCCACCTCTCCCCCCAGGGTGAGGCCTTGTCTCTCTCCTTTTTTACAGGTGTGGTCATCCTTGGGGCTTCCAGGTCTGCCCTCCAAGGACTCCTTGCTGTGCTTCATGATTCGTGGTGCTAGTGCGCAGCCGGCGTCGACTTCGGAGTTAGATCCTCTGTCGTGCGTTGACGTTGTAGTGTCTGAGGTGTCTCCTGTGGCTGCTCCCGACGCCCCTGCACCTTTAGATTCTCCAGCTGTTGCTGCCGACTGTGTTCCCCCGTTCTTGTTCATCCTTCGAGGGGGGAACTAAGTCTTTCATCTGTCTCCTGCAAGTGTTTCTCCTGGGAGGAGTTCACTTACAGAGACTCGTCTGCGGAGGACTGCTGCTTCCAAAGGTCAGCTTGCTGATCCCCCGGCCCCTAGAGGGCGTCTTCGATCTCTCAGAGCTTGCCCTTCTCTTTGCCTAGAGGTGACCCTTCGCCATTAGTGAAAAGGCGCTTTTTCGGCCCTTCAGCCTCATCTTTGCAGCCATCTCCCGCAGAGGAGTCTCCGCTCCAGTCGTCTTCTGGCCCTCGACCTTTGCCAGTTCCTGGACCTTTTCCTGACGACGCTGCCGCTAGTCCTCCGACTTCGGCCCTTTCAAAGGGCACATACCTGTTCCAGACCATTCTTCATGCTGACCTGCTGACCTACCTTCTCCGTTCCTGTCTCCTGTTCAACATCTGCCCGCTGATGCTGCACCTCAGAAGCGTTTAGTTGCGTGCCAACGCTCTCCAGCGCACCAGTGCCCATCAGTGCACCAGGGCTCCCCAGCATCACGTCAGCACCCTTTAGCATTTCAGTGCTTCCCAGAGCGTTATTGCTCTCCAACGCGTCGGCCCTCTTCGGTTCATCAGCACTTGCCTGCTCGTCAGCGCCTTCCAATGCCCCAGCGATCGGGACTCACCAGCACATTCTTGCTGTTGCAAGGACCACGTTTGCTAGCTTTCCAGCGCTCGCCTGCGCAGCTGTGCTCTCTTACACGGCAGCGTTCTCATGCTCAGCGACGTTCTCCTGCACGTCAATGCTCTCCTCTGCACCAGCGCTCTCCTAAGCGCCAGCACTCTCCTACGTGCGAGCACTCTCCTGTGTGCCCGCCCTCACCTGTGCACTTACGTTTACCTGGACGCAATGCTCTCCTGTGCAGTTGCGCCAAACCTTAGGGCTGCTTCTCCCGGCTTCAAAACATCTTGGGCAAAAGGAACTTCACAATAGAGGTTGTGACAGGTCACAGTCGCCCTATTCCCCTACCCTCTTAGACCATGTCTGTGGCACTCAGAAGCCCTATAAGACCAGTGCAGCCTGTCCCTGGTCTCAATGCCTGAAGGGTGCCCGGGCTAAGATCGCCCAACAGCTCTCTGAGCTCTCCTCCTCCCAACATTCCAGCTCTACAGCCAAGCTTCTCCCACCTCCTCGTGTCCAACAGAGGAGATATTTCGGGATCTTGGACGAGCCTTGTCCAGCTCCTCCTCTCCATCACTCTGGAAGAGCTCACTAAGGGAGTCTCTCTAGAGAGGCTCTCCAGCCATCAGGTCTCGTTTTCGACAACTGAGATCCTCAAACAGGAGAAGGTCATGAAGTATGCCATGCAGGCTACTATGTGGCTTGATCTGTGGTTGGGGACCCTGGGAATCCTGGTTTGAACCGAGGATTGCTCCAAGGAACGCACCAGGTAAGCGATGGGAACTTTTCCTTCTCCAGCTATCAGGTCTTGTTCTCGACATCTGAGATCCTCAAACAGGAGGTCATGAAGTATGCCATGCAGGCTACTATGTGGCTTGATCTGTGGTTGGGGACCCTGGGAATCCTGGTTTGAACTGAGGATTTCTCCAAGGAACGCACCAGGTAAGCGATGGGAACTCTCCTTCTCTCGGGGAGTTGCACCATCAAGTTTCTCGCCCATCAAGTCTTGAACTCATGGGCGAACACCATTCTGAAATGTCGAGATACAGTTTCCGAGAGATTCCATCAGCCGGTCCTGAATGCCGAGATCGCTAGGCTCAGGAACTCCTCTTTACAAGGATCCTCTCTTTTTGAGCAGAAAGACATGGAACATGCTGCTGAGGGATGGAATAAGTCCCACCAGGACTCCCTCCTCCATAGGGCTTTGACATCCAAGCCCTATAATCCACCAGCTCCTCAGCAGTCCCGTCCAGCAAAGATCATGACGAACAAGACAGTGGTGTCTAAAAAGCCCTTTCTGACCAAAGATGGGAAATGCACTAAGTTCTCCAAGGGAGGCAAATTTCCTAGAGGGAGCAACTGAGGCCACAAACACTAGGAATGCATTCCCCCTGCTTGTCCTCCAATGGGGGTATGCCTACAAAGTTGCTGGGACAGGTGGAAGCAACTAGGGGCCGAACCCTGGACAATAACCGTGATTCGTTCAGGGTATCGTGTCCTGTTCACAACATCTCTCCCTCTCATCATCAGGAATCCAGTGTCAATAAACTCCTTTGCGATGGGATCATCAAAGGGGCTAGCCCTCCAGGCAGAAGTCCCAGATCCTGTTGAAGAAGGGAGCTCTCCAGGAGATCCTCGACGAGTCTCCAGGCTTTTTCAGTTGACTCTTTCTTGTGAAAAAAGTGTGCTGCTCCACCCGACCTCAGGCCTCTGGTCAGTCAGAAGAGTACCTCCACATAAATCTCCTAGAGATGAAGGCAGTCTTTCTAGCCCTTCAACAATTCCACCATTTCCCTGTGGGCCACTCAGTGGTGGTGAGCGACAACACCACAGTAGTGGCTTACATCAACAAACAAGGAGGTACCTTTTCGCAGCCCCTATCCTATCTAGCAGTAGAGATACTGAGATGGGCCGAGATTCACTCAATACCACTATCGGCACGCTTCATTCCAGGCAAGAGGAATGTACTCACCGACAACCTGAGCAGAGCATTTAGTAGCCAACAAAGTCATGACTTTGTGGGGTTCTCTGACTGTGGATCTCTTTGCAGTGGCCCTGAACTTCAGGCTCCCATTGTACTGCCCCTGAATTTCAGAACCCAAAGCTCTCTGGCAAGATGCATTCCAACAACGGTGGGACAACATGGACGTTTCCAGCTTTACCCCATTCTGTGTGATGAGGAGGGTACTCAACAAGGCTAGAACATCGGTCAACCTCTCAATATAGCTCTGTTATGGCATCATGCTGAATGGTTTCCGGACCTTCTGCAACTCCTGACGGAGTCTCCAAGAGAACTCCCTTAACGACACAATCTACTCGAACAACCACATGCCAACATCTTCCACAAAGTCGTAGCTTTGCTACGACTTCACGCCTGGAGACTGTCCAGCATCTCCTCACTCAGAGAGGATTTTTACAACAATTTGCTTGCAGGATGTCTGGATACCTGCAAAAATCATCAGCAGCAGTCTACCTGGGATAGTGGAGAGTCTTCTGTAGCTGATGTCGTTGAAGGGGTATTTCCACTTGATGCGACTATTCCAGTAATAGCGGAGTTCCTCGTGTATTTGCGTGAGGAAATACGCCTTTCAATCATGGCGGTTAAAGGCTATTGCTCAGCCTTAAGCCTTGCCCTTAGATCAAAGGAATGGATATTTCCTCATTGCTAGAACTTTCCTTACTCATGCGGAGTTACGAACTTACCTGTCCTCAGTTTGAAGTGAGACCTCCCCCGTGGAACGTGGTTTGAGTTCTCAGGTCTCTAAAGAGACCTCCCTATGGAGCATTATGCCAGGCAACAGATCGCCACCTCACATGGAAAAGTGTTCCTACAAGCTTTGGCTTCGGCCAAGCGAGTTAGTTAACTTCAGCAGTCTCTCATATGACATTTCCTATTCAAGGGGATGGGGAGAGGTAAGGTTTGGCTTCGTCCCTGAGTTTGTAGCCAAGATTCTGAATCCGGGAGTGGCCGATCCCCGATTTGACTCCTTCCGGATTTCGAGTCTCTGCTCTGTAACTGATGACCCTGATCATCTCTTCGTCTACCCAGTGAGGAGTTTGAGGCTGTATCTCAAGAGAACAGCGGCAGCCCGCCCCTGTGTGTCTGCACTTTTCATCAGCACAGGGAGGAACAAGAGGAGGGTCACTAAGAACAACATCTCTGCCTGGATTTGCAAGGTCATAGACCATGGCCTGAATCCGGACCCTCCTCTTTCACGTCGCCCCAGAGCCCACGATGTCAGGGGCGTAGCTACGTCTCTGGCATTCAAGAGAAACCTCTCTGTTACGCAGGTTCTACAGGCTGGTGTGTGAAAACGTCAGAATACGTTCACACCCCACTACCTGCAAGACGTGACATACAGGAAGCTCGATACGTTCTCTATCGGCCCTGTGGTGGCTGCACAATAGCTGATATAATACCTCAAGCTCCATATTGGACAAGTAGCAGAAGGTTAATGGCACTGTTACCCGGTTTTAGTCTACGTGAATGACAAGGTGTGACTGGCTCTTATTCTTTTCTTCATCCTCCCCTCTCTTGGGGAAAGCAGCACCCTGGGTTCTCTGCATAAGCTGACCTCAAATCATTGCAGGTAAACCATGCTTCCTTGTGTTCCTAGTATTAAGCTAATGCTGTTGCGTCCCCATACCCTGACGAGGTGGTATTGGGAAAGTCCTGTTACAACAGGTTTTCCTACAAAGACTCTGATTAACTTTTACCTGGACAGTCACACTTCTAAACATCTCGACACATCTTGCGTAGGCCGCGGACCTTGTGTAGCAAGGTTTAGCTAAGTGCAGTGACTCCTTATTTTTGGTACAAAACTATTCAAAATAAGTAGCCCCCCGGTAAAGCCAAAAACCAGTTTGGCAAGGGCTGCCACCCTCCTAATGGGTGAGTCACCCCTAACAAATAGCATAGGTTTGTATGCCAGTTACGGAAAAAATGACAAATTCGTAGATAATTTGTATTTTTCCTAACAATACATATCTTTAGCTATTTATACAAACCTACCCACCAGCCCTCTCCCCCTTGAAGTCCCACCTCCAAGCAAAGTAAGCTAAATCACCGGTGTGTGAGCGTGAGCGGTAGCAAGCTAACCCCCCCCCCCTACCCCAGCTAACTAGTGGAATGCGTAGTTAACCATCGCTAAAATTTTAATGGCTCGTCGTTTCAGCTTCGCCAAAAGTAATAACTCCTAATAAATAGCTAAAGGTTTGTATCATTAGGAAAAAAATAAATTATCTACGAATTTGTTATATTTGGGAGAAGGGACCCACTTGATGAATTGCTTATTCTCGTTGAATGTTTTTAGTCTGAACACTTAGTCATTTGTTGCTGACAGGGGCTATTTAGTATTAAACTTTCATATTAGTAGTGATAAGGTAATTATCCTTTTGTTTTTAACTTTTTAATATTAACTTTGAAGTGCTGATTTACCTGGGTACATTTATAAGGCCTCCTTCAAAGTATGTATGTTTGACTTAGAATGGGGGAAAGCTTAGGATGAAAAACACTTATTTTACCTTTAAAAGAAGTTTAATAAATTTTGACATACAGTATAGCCTTTTAGTGATAGTTATTTAATGTGATTGAAGAAAGGCAAACAGATATTTAATGACTGGTAAAGCAAATTTATTGTATGAAGTCAGTTCAAGAGTTTTTGATATGGAAAATGTACCATTATAAGCTCAATACAGTATTGCTAATTTGTTTTAAGGTAGTGTGGGATGGTTATAGAATGTTTTGTTTTCAATTCATAATTTTTATTTAAGTGAGAATACATTGCTCTTGAAAAATATGCAACAATTTTGGCAGCATTGGTTCAAGTTTTAAACAAGCTCATTTGATGAATTTTTCTTTTCTTCTAGAGTATCATGCTTCAGTTTGTTACTGAATTCTGTTTAAGGTGCAGTAATTGGTACAGTGAACCCTCGTTTATCGCGGTAGATAGGTTCCAGTCGCGGCCGCGATAGGTGAAAATCCGCGAAGTAGTGACACCATATTTACCTATTTATTCAACATGTATATTCAGACTTTTAAAACCTTCCCTTGTACGTAGTACTGTTAACAAACTACCCTTTAATGTACAGAACATTTAATGCATGTACTACAGTACCCTAAACTAAAACAGGCACAAATAGTAAAGGTGATTTTATATCATGCATTTCCTAAACATGCTAAAAAGCAAGATAAAAAATGGCAACCAATGTTTTGTTTACATTTATCTCTGATCATAATGTAGAAACAAACTGGAGGTAGAGCTTTACTTATTACCCAGACATATTTCCCATACTTTTCCCTTAGAACTACATCACATCTTCCTACTTTAGATATATAGATATATATATATATATATATATATATATATATATATATATATATATATATATATATATATATATATATATATATTTATATGTATACACATATACATATACCTACATATATACATAAATACATGCATACATATATATATATATATATATATATATATATATTACTGTATATATATGGGTTATGGAAAAAATCCGCGAAGTGGTGAATCCGCGATGGTCGAACCGCGAAGTAGCGAGGGTTCACTATTATGGAATAGAATCTGAAGCCTCACATTTCATTATCTGTATATTGGATGTCTGGTTGAAATTGATTTTCTTTTACTTCTCAAATTCACCAAACAGATGCTAAGCTATTTTCATCAAGATTTGCTAATTTGAACGATTTATTCTATTGAGTTCTGCAAAGCATTTGATGAATACCGCTTTAACTTTTCCAGACATCATGGTTTTAAGCTGCTGATACCATTGATACAGCAGGGTTCACCGGCATTGCTGGAGAAACGATGTGACCTTTGGTTTGGTGCGTGCTGTCAGGTGAGGATCAAATCATAATAATTCACATTTTGATTGGTTTATTAAAAAGTAAGTAAAGTATGTTTGTATGCATGTACACAGGAAGTCATTGAGTTTACATCATGCACACTTAATTTATATTTCCTGTTGCAGTATGGGGTTAGTTAGCCTTGATTTGATTTTAGGGGCCATTCACTAAATAAAAGGAATGTTGAATTATTTTTTACAGATGAGTGTCTTACAACTATAGGGAGAACCTCCATTTTATCATATCACAAATAAAATTAGCTTCCTGTCTAGCTCCGGACTTGGATCTGATACCTGTTCTTATATGTACATTTGCCCTTAACATTAAATTGGTGCATTTCAGCCAGTGCACCAGGCATTACATGAGGGTCTTTGTAGTGTTCTTTCGGGCCCAAGCTGTACTCACTTTTTAAACTTTTACCCTACCCCCATTCCAGTTTGCTTTCTTCTTAATAAAAAGCTCTAGATATTACTGTACTGTAGTACTGGTATCTTAAACTTGTAAATTGTTGTTTGTTAAGTAGGAGAAAAGAATACTTAAAGAAAAATATCTCTTATAATTTCATGAGATTCTAGTGCTAATAGCAGGAAAAAACTGTGTTCCTACACGAAGACAAACCATTGTCCTTTAATAGGAGTGTCTTCAAAGAAGGTGAAACAGCTGATTGAACTTTAATGAGGTAGTTATAGCTACCAGCAGGTAGCAGCTAAGCCTTCCCCACCCATATGTCAGTCATCTAGACACTCAATTTTGACTCCAGCCACAAGCAGCCTCTTGAATTTGGCTTTGTTCCGTAACTGACATACAAACCACGCTATTTAATATTGGTAATTACTTTCGGCGTAGCTGAAATGACGAGCCATTAGAATTTTAACGAGGGTTTACTACCCCACCGCTAGTTAGCGGGGGGTAGGGAGGGTAGCTTGCTCCCCCCCTCACACACCTGTGCTTGAGCTCACTTTGCTCTCGGCTCGGGTGGTAGTCGGACGTGTCCGCTGTCACCCTCGCCTTCTTTGAGAGCCATTGTTAATGGATTTTGCTTTTCCTTTGACAGGTGTGCGTGAAGTTGGCCTCTGCTATGCGAAAGTGTCCTGGATTACCCGACCGCCCTTGTGGCACGTATATGTCGGCGGTCGATACGGACCCTTACACCCTATGTCCTTATTGTAGGGGCCAGCGGTGTGATAGAAATAAAGTGTGTGGTGAGTGTAGGGAGTGGTCTACCTCCCAGTGGGAGAGGTTTTCTCGGCGCCGGAAGAAGAATTCTAGACGGGATATTTCTCCTTCGAAGGTTTCTTAGAAAGGAGAAAATCCCAAGGGCTCCTCTTCTGTGGCTCAAACCTCCTCCGAAGCTCCCACTCGATCGGTTTCTTCCGAGAAACTGTCAAGTGGTAGCGTAGGCCATAGTTCTGTTGCCCGATCTCGGGGTTTGGGAGAGGGAGTTCCCTCCCATAGTGAGGCAGCTCCTCCTCCTCCCCCGGGGGAGGATTTAAATATGCTTGTGACTAATGATGATTTGTTTCAGCTTTGGGTTTCCTTGGGGCTTGAGGGTTCGCCCTCCAAGGAAGCCTTGTTTGACATGATCAGGTTGGGGGCAGCTGTCAAACAATCGCCGACTTTAGCAGAGGTTGATCCTCTGTCTGTCGTCGACGTTGTTGTGGCAGAGGCTTCCGATGGGTTATATCAAACCTCTGCTCGTGATGATCCTGATGTAGCTGAAGGCTTAGTTCCCCCCTCTGAACATCCTTCGAGGGAGGAACTAAATCCAACGATCTCTCCTGCTGGTGATTCTCCCCCTCGGGGGAGTTCACTCACAGAGACTCCTCTTCGGAGGACTGCTGATGGTCAGCCCGCTGACCCCACGGCCCCCAGAGGGTGTATAAGGCGTAAAGCCCGCCTTCCTCTTCGCCGTCGATGCCTTCCTTCACCTCACAAGGGTGTTAGGAGGCGCCTCTTCGGTTCATCGTCACCGCAGTCTGCCGCAGAGGAACCTCGCCGTCGTTCTCCGACTCTCCCAGCTGCAACCCTGGACCTCTGCAGATCGTTCGCGATCTCCTTCGGTGTAAGGTCGTCCTTACAAAGGGCATGCCGACCTTCCACCCGTCAGACCTGCTGACCTGCCGTCGCCGTTCCTGGCTGCTGACGCGCTGTGGGCGCCAACGCATCCCGTTGTAAAACGGGCAACGGTCCCATCGGGGCATGAAGGGCGTATGCACAAGTTAGTGCATACGTCCCTTACGCGCCAGGTCTCCCCTGCGCGCCAACGATCACCTGCGCGCAAGTGCTCATCGGCAGAAGTTGTTCCTGTTAAAGCGCGCCAGCGCTTACCTGCGCGTCAGCGCTCTCCAGATCGCCAGCGCTCTACTGCGTGCCCTCATCCTGCTGCGCGCCATGCGCGCCTTCGTTCTCCTGCGCGCCATGTGCGCCTTTGTTCTCCTGCGCGCCATGTGCGCCTTTGTTCTCCTGCGCGCCAGCGCTCGCCTACGCGCCAATGATCTCCTGCGCGCCCACGATCTTTTGATCTGGGCGCAGTGGGGAAGTTAACTTCTTCCCCTGCTCGCCAGCGGTCACCAACGCGCCATCGGTCCCTGCCTGCGAGCCATTCTTCGCCAGCGCGCCCTCGCGCGCAGTCTCTGATGCGCGCCCATGCCCATCACCACTGCTAGATGTGCGCTCATGCGCGCCTGCGTGCAAGGGATGTGTCTCCTACGCGCGCGCCCAACGTTATCGTCCACACGGGCTCTTCGGCCGGGCCCTGCGCGCCCACGCGCGCGCGAACAGTTGCCTTCGCGCGCGTGAGCGCTTATTCATCCTTCAGCGCGCCCTCTGCCTTCTCCAGCCTGCGCTCCATCGCTCGCTCGCTCGCCCGCGCGCCAACATTCGCCCCATCGCACCAATGAGGGAAACCCCACCTCGCGCTGGAAAGTCTTCTCGGGTAGGGGTGGAGAAGAGCCTCCCACCATTGTTGTTGGAGTCCTGCATCCCTCCCAGGAGGGAGTCGAAGGACTCCAAGACTTTGCCGAAGTCATCTTCAAGGATTAGACCGGAGCCAGCCAAGCACTCAGAGATCGTCCACGAGTCCCCCCAAGAAGAGCCTTTGGGGACAGGAGACTTCGCTGCTAGCACTTCAGGAAGGGAGCTGCAGGTGTCAGACCATGTGTTCCGGCAGGTTCTGACCGTTATGAGGAATCTCAATGGTTTTGCGGATCCAGAGATTCCCTCTCGTGAGGGCAGACACACGGTCTTGGACCGAGTCTTTGGGACTCAAAAACCCTCAAAGGCCAGTGCGGCTTTGCCCTGGTCTCAAGGGGTTAAGAGTGCCAGAGACAAGGTCCAAGCCTAGCTCTACGAGCTTGCCTCCTCCAGCCTATCCAGCGCCGGCAACAAACTCCTCACACTTCCTCGTGTCCATCAGAGGAGGTACTTTGACATTGTTGAGGAGACCTGTTTAGCTCTTCCCCTAGACCACTCTTTGGAAGAGCTTACCAGGGGAGTCCCTCTAGAGAGACACTCCAACTGGCAGGTCGCGTTCTCGGCAACGGAGATCCTTAGCCAGGAGAAGGTAGCGAAGTGTGCCATGCAGGCAACTTCGTGGCTGGACATCTGGCTAGGGTCCCTAGGCATCCTGTTACATTCAGAGGACTTGTCCAAAGAAAGTACCATGAAGGCCATGGAGACTTTTTTACTCTCGGGCACTCGTACGATCGAGTTTCTAGCCCACCAAGTCTCGAACTTATGGGCTAATACCATCTTGAAACGTCGAGATGCGGTGTCTGAGAGATTCCATCAAAAGGTCCCCATTACCGAAATCAGCAGGCTCTGACATTCTTCCATTATGGGGAAGAACTTGTTCGAGCCTAAGGACGTGGAGCAGGCTCCTGAGAGGTGGAGGAAGTCCAACCAGGACTCTCTCCTACATAGGGCTCTAACATCAAAGCCCTATAAACCTCCATCACCCCAGCTACCAAGACCACGAAACCGGCAGCTACAGAGAAGATGACGGTGTCCAAGTGTCCAAGCCCTTTCCAGTCAAGGACAAGAAAGGCAAAAAGTCCTCCAGGGGAGGAAAGAATCCTAGAGGGAGTGGCCGAGGCTGCAAACGCTAGGATTGGCAGTCCCCCTGCATGTCCACCAGTGGGGGGATGCCTACAGAGTTGCGAGAACAGGTGGCAGCAACTCGGGGCCGATTCCTGGACGATTTCCGTAATCAGTCAAGGATATCGCGTCCCGTTCACAACATCTCTACCTCCCCTGACAGCGAATCCAGTGTCGTTGAGCTCCCTTGCCATGGGATCGGCAAGGGGGCAAGCCCATCGGGCAGAAGTCCAGACCATGTTGAAGAAGGGCGTTCTCCAAGAGGTCGTCGACGGGTCCCCAGGCTTCTTCAGTCGACTCTTTCTTGTAAAGAAGGCGTCTGGAGGCTGGAGACCAGTCATCGACCTCTCAGCTCTGAACAGGTTTGTCAAGCAAACTCCGTTCAGCATGGAGACCGCAGACACGGTCAGACTTGCAGTGAGACTACAAGACTTCATGTGTACACTGGACCTGAAGGACGCGTACTTCCAGATCCCAGTCCATCCGTCTTCAAGGAAGTACTTAAAATTCAGCCTAGATAACAAGGTGTACCAGTTCAAGGTGCTGTGTTTCGGTCTCTCCACAGCACCACAGGTTTTCACCAGTGTTCACCCTAATATCGTCGTTGGCACACAGGATCGGCATCCGTCTCCTCCGTTATCTGGACGACTGGCTGATCCTAGCAGACTTGGGAGTCAGCCCTTCTTTCGACACCGAGACAAGCTTCTGGGACTTTGCCAAGATCTGGGGATCATGGTAAATCTCGAGAAGTCCTCTCTGCTTCCCACTCAAAGACTGGTATATCTAGGCATGATCATAGACACTAATCTCCACAAAGCCTTCCCATCAGACGACAGGATAGCAAGGCTGAGGAGGGTTGCAAGTCCTTTCCTCAGACGGGAAGAACTTCCAGCCCAATCGTGGTTATGTCTCCTCGGTCACCTCTCATCCTTGGCCCGTCTAGTTCCCAACGGTCGCCTCAGGATGAGATCCCTCCAATGGCGACTCAAGTCCCGGTGGAATCAGGGTCACGATTCCCCGGACGTCATGATCCCTATGGGTCCTGCGGAACAGACGGACCTTTAGTGGTAGGTGACAGACGAGAACTTACGAAGGGGAGTAGATCTTCTCTTCCTCCCCCCGGATTTGATGCTGTTTTCGGACGCCTCAAAGAAAGGGTGGGGGCCCCACGTTCTGCAACACAGGACCTCAGGCCTGTGGTTAGAATCAGAAAAGTGCCTCCCTAAAAATCTGCTAGAAATGAAGGCCATATTCCTGGCCCTTCAACAGTTCCAACAATACCTGGTGGGTCACTCTGTGGTGGTGATGAGCGACAACACCACAGTAGTGGCTTACGTCAACAAGCAAGGAGGTACCTTTTCAAAGCAGCTATCCCATCTCACAGTAGAGATACTGAGATGGACCGAAGCCCACTCGATTCCACTATCGGCTCGCTTCATTCCAGGCAAGAGGAATGTGCTCGCCGACAGTCTGAGCAGAGCGTCTCAGATAGTGAGTACCGAGTGGTCTTTGGATCATCTAGTAGCCAACAAAGTCCTGACTTTTTGGGGTTCCCCAACTGTGGATCTGTTCGGTACAGCGCTGAACTTCAAGCTTCCGCTGTACTGCTCCCCAGTCCCGGATCCCAAAGGCGCTCTGGCAAGATGCCTTCCAACAACGGTGGGACAACATCGACGTATACGCCTTTCCCCCGTTCTGTCTGATGAGGAGGGTGCTCAACAAGACCAGAATATCGGTCAATCTTTCGATGACCCTTATAGCTCCGCTATGGCATCACGCGGAAGGGTTTCCGGACCTTCTGCAACTCCTAACGGAACTTCCGAGAGAACTCCCTCCACGACACAAGCTTCACAAACAACCACACGCCAACATCTTCCACAAAACCGTAGCGAAGCTACGACTTCACGCCTGGAGACTATCCAGCATCTCCTCGCTGAGAGAGGATTTTTGCAACAAGTTGCGAGCAGGATGTCTGGACACCTGCGAAGGTCATCCGCATCTGTCTACCAGGCAAAGTGGAGAGTCTTCTGCGGTTGGTGTCGTGGAAGGGGTATCTCTCCACTCAATTCCACTATTCCAGCAATAGCGAAGTTCTTCGTGTATTTGCGGGAAGAAATGCGCCTTTCAGTCTCGGCGGTGAAAGGCTATCGCTCAGCCTTAAGTCTAGCCTTCAGGCTCAAAGGATTGGACATTTCTTCCTCGCTGGAACTTTCCCTACTCATACGAAGGTATGAACTTACCTGCCCTCAGTCGGAAGTGAGACCTCCTCCATGGAACGTGGTTCGAGTTCTCAGGTCTCTTAAGAGACCTCCCTACGAACCATTACGCCAGGCTTCAGATCGCCACCTAACTTGGAAGACGGTGTTCCTACTAGTTTTGGCCTTGGCCAAGCGAGTCAGTTAACTTCATGGTCTCTCTTATGACTTCGCCCATTCAAGGGGATGGGGGAAGGTAACGTTCAGATTCGTCTCTGAGTTTATCGCTAAGACTCAGAATCCGGGAGTGCCGGACCCTCGGTTCGATTCCTTCCAGATTTTGAGTTCGTTCTGTAACTGATGACCCAGACCATCTCCTACTGTGTCCAGTAAGGAGTCTGAGGCTATATCTCAAAAGAACGGCTGCAGTTCGTCCCCAGGTGAATTTCCCTCGAGAGACTCTTCAGGGAATGTGGAAGTATCACCTTCCCCTAGTGAAGGTAATACTTCTTTACCTTGACTGATTATTGCTGTTCAGACCCACAACTATTTCTGGACCTAAGAAAGTTGTGGCCTCCCATGGGCATCTCTGTTGGCTTTTGCCAGACCTTCTTTGGCTTTCCTCTCTTTTTTTTTCCCTATCTCTCACTACACCTGTGGAAGCATTGGATGACATGGTACATATTGATTTGGTCTTGACTGCTATTGAAGAGGCCCCTGTTTGAACATTATGGTTGGCCCTCTAGACCTTGACTCCTAAGAAGGCTGGTAAGAAGCTTGTACGCTCCTCCTCATCTTCATCTGATCCTGCGAACGTTGCTACTTCTTCCCCGATATAGAAAAAGAAATCATTGAAGATCTGGAAGCCCGATCTACAGCAGTCTAGTGAGACTCAGACTGATCTTTCCTTGCTTATGCATGAGAGATGCAGTACAGTACTATGAACCAGCCCATGCTCTGTCTTGTACCAAACTGAGCATGTTCACTGTTGGTCTGGATGAAAGCCACCATCCTTCTCTCCGTTTCCATGGACCATTAAGATATATTTCTTTCTCTCGCTTCGTAAGGATACTTCGGTTCCCAAGCATATCCTTTTATGTGATTCTTAAAGCAAATGGAAGTTTCTTCAGGATATGAGGACTTTATTGCTCACAGCACTTGTTAAATCTCTACTCGACTCCCTACTGCTTGTAGGGTATTGTTGCAATTACCTGTTAAGAGAAAAAATAACAGATTATCATTTCTTTGTGGGAGCTTGAGGCTTAATAAACAAAATACTGTAACAATTAATAGGATGACAATTTTGAAAATGTGTTTTTTTAACATGCAAACAATTAGCAAAGTTTTTTTTTTCACACAAACCATTATTCATTGTAATAACACTGAGATTACCAAACAATTCTTCTTTGCCCAAAGGGTTAACTACTGCGCTGTAATTGTTCAGTTACTTTCCTCTTGGTAAGGGTAGAAGAAACTCTTCAACTATGGTAAGCAGCTCCTCTAGGAAAAGGATACTCCAAAATCAAACCATTATTCTCTAGTCTTGGGCAATGCCATAGCCTCTGTACCATGGCCTTCCACTGTCTTGAATTAGAGTTCTCTTGCTTGAGGGTACACTCTTGTATGCCGTTCTATCTTATCTCTCTACCTTCTGTTTTTTGTTTTTTTTTGTTTTAAGTTTTTATAGTTTATGTATGAAAAATCTAATTTAATGTTACTGTTCTTAGGATATTTTACTTTTATTTGTTATTTCTCTTATGGTTTATTTCTTTGTTCCTTTCCTCGCTGTACTATTTTTCCCCATTGGAGCCCTTGGACGTATAGCATCTTGCTTTTTCAACTAGTGTTATAGCTTAGCCTGTAATAATAATAATAATAATAATAATAATAATAATAATAATAATAATAATAATAACAGTGAAAGAAACAAGAATTATTCTTTTATGCCCACACATATGGTAAGTGTAGTTTACCAGTTGTTTAATTTTTTAGAACAAATACAAGGTTAGATGAATTAATTTATTGCTTGATTTTCTTTCAGGCTATTACTTCATTGAGTGGATCAGCAGAGAAAATAGATGCATGTAAGATTATACTTATTCTTCTTAAAGCCTCTGGTATCTTACCTGAGCTTCAGAAGACTTTTCTTTCTAAATTGCAAGCATCTCTACTGCAAAGCTTGGCAACTGCTGATTCTTCTGTAAGTTTAATTTTTATTGTTCACTATTAAAAACAGTATATAGTTACAGTACTTTCATTGGAAAAAAATTATATTACATCTTCAGAGCTGAAGTCTTGAGATATTTTGTAAAATGCTGTACAGTATAGGGATACTGTATTCCTTGAAAAATTCACTACTAATTTTGCTCATCCTGTAACACCAAAATATGCAAACCAAAATATGCAAAAATAAAGCTATAAAAAATGTATTGTTAGATGCTCAGTTTTTAATGAAAGAATGTGCATGTTTTGCTTAAAATGTAGAATTATTATTATTTCATACATTTAGTATAGGACTGTAATAGGGAATTGAATCAATATTTTATATTTTACTATGAAAGTTTAGCACAAGGAAATTCATTAACATCAAATTTTTAAAATATAGAATTTGTAACTTTTAGAAAAAAATATTAATGATGTAACTTTTTAACAGTGGGATTCTGCAGCGTATGAGTGCTTATACGAGTTAATCAAGCTTCTTCCAGGCCAGTGTTTGCCTCATAAGGTAAAGATATATTTTCCTTATTTTCATCTCTTGCATAAATTACTAATTGAATGCAATTTTTTTATATTTACCAAACATTTAAACATTAAGCATAAAACATACTTTTTTATAACTTCTAGTTCTATCCTACCATGAATGACAAATTTTGAATACAGTTGCTTTAAAAAATTCACCGTAATCCATATTTTTTTTTAATGTAAATACTATAGATTTTTTCCTATTTAGGAGATGATATCTAAGAGCTTGCTCTATGTAAGCTAAAATTGACTTTGTGTCCAGTATAATCACATTTCTTGTGTTTACTTGAATAGAACAAAGTGGATTTAATGCAATGTTTGATCTTTTCACATTAGCAGATAAAGAAACCAATAAATTGATTTCTGTGGCAGATATCCAACTTAGCAGCAAGTTCATGGAGTTTCTGTCAATTTTCTCCTACATGAAATACAAACTACTGTCCTTTGAATTGGGAGATATATTCATTGCTGTCTGGAACGAGTGTTGAAATAATTTTAAAAGGTAGTTTAAACAATAGGTAGTAAGTGTAAGTGTAGGGGGAGTGGCCACGCCCCTCCACCTATCGGAAGAGACGTGCCTTGTTTTCGGCCTCATCCGAGTAATGATGTATTATTTTTTTCTATTAAGAAGTGAATGCGGACTATTGTTTATTGGTTTGACCCCTTGACTACAAGGTTGTGGATCCCCCTCAGTAGCTGCATATGAACTTTGTCACCATCTTGTATATAGTAAATGCATACTGTACTTACTCTATGATAACCATGTTTACTTGGCTTACTGCTGATTACAGAATAAATTTTTATAAAAGTTTATTTTTGTTCCTGCACAAAGACAAACCTTCCACTATTTATATCGGGTATATTGTTTTCAGCAAAGCTGAAGTAGCCATGATTATTTTCAGTGAGGGATAACTACCTCTCATGCTAGTTAGCAGGTGAGAGGGGTAGCTGGCTACCTTGCTCACTCACACCCTGGGTTGAGTAACTACTTTGCTTTCTTGGCTCAGTAGAGACGGACATATTGACTGCGCTCTTCCGATTTTGACTGGCTTTGATTATTTCAAGTTAATTCTGTTTTTTTTCTTTTTTGTTATTTATATGAAAATATTCACGCATGTTTTTATATATAATTTTTATTACAGTGCTCTTTGTGTGACAGTATATTACTGTATAGCGGTCTCGCCGCAAGGGAGTTGTCAATGAGTTGATTCTACTACTCCCTTACTTGCCGCCCTACCTCTTACGTGGATGGCCGGCAGTTCCTCATGGGCTGTGGTACAGTACACCTTTTCCATTCACGGATTAGATATCACTCCCTATTAGTTTCTTCACTTCTCAAGTTAAATTTATTAACTTGTTATTTAACTTTTTCAGTAGTTTTATGATTTGTATTCATCGTAACTTTTATTGCTCCTTAGACAGCAATACCGTTCTTCGTCACTCAGCTAACACATCTGACTTGGAAAGTATATCCGGTCTTTCCTGTGGAATCGACTGCTCCGGTCTATTTGGTGTTCTGGTGGCAGCTCGTGAGCTGCTTGCTGGTTATGAGGTAGCACTCGATGCCGACCTTCAACTTGAACAAGGCTTGTTGAAGGAAAGCAGAGAGCACTATCAGGAGGTATGCCACCAAGGGGTGGAGAACTTTCCCTTTCAAGGGAGATTTAACCTCCCCGGGTGTTAGGGTGCTCCCCCTTCCTCAGCTGTTTAGCAACCTTTCCTCTTTTGGGGAGGATTGCTGACAGCTCAGTGAAGATTAGCAGCTGCTATCTCATCGCCGAAGACTGTGCTTCTCCCCCTTGAGCTGGGGGAAAGTAAAGTCCTAGGCAAGGTCTTATTTCGGGAGAATTCTCTCTTGTCTGCGAGAGAGATTGTTCAGTATCCAACACATGATATACGTCTACGTATTTTCCCATTGGGCTAGAGGAAAACTAGTTTTAGGCTATGTCCTCCTTTGGGAAAACATTCCTCTCATTCACGAGCGAAAGCTTGTTCAGCTTTTTGTGACGAGGCAGACTTCCTCTCTGGAGGTTCCTGTGCGACGTTCCCCTTTGGGGGTCTGGCAGGAGTAGTAGTTTCAGACCCCTCTTCTCCCTGGACCTTCTCCTTCCCCTATGATAGGAGACTCCTTTTTGTCGCAGTCGCTGCGGCCTGTCGGTCTGACCTTGGTCGCGTGGCTGATGCTGAAGATGTTGCATATCCTCCAGGGATGGTAGGAGAGCAAGTCCTAGTAGTGTTCCTCCTCCAGGGGAACATCTATCGTTCGCTTGTGATTATCGGTCTCTTTACACTTCTCCCCCAAGGGCGGGGGTAGTACGTTGTCCTAAGCGGTGTTCTCCTTTGGGAGAACAAACCTCCCCCACTGGGAGGAAGCTCTCGAGCTTGAAGAGTCTTCTCCTCGGAAGGTTTCTGCGAGATGTTCCCATTTGTGGGTTCTTCGTGTGGAGGAGTTTTTTATTTTTTTGACCCTCGCCATCCAGGGCGTGCCTCTCCCCGAGGGGTAGGCGAGGACTTTTTGAGCCTTTCGGGGTCTCGTGACCATGTGCCTGACCATGTGCCTTCGGGCTCTCGTTGCGTAGAGGTTTCGGGCTCTCACAACCCGGGACTCTCGGGTCCCTGTCTCGTTAGTCATTAGGCTTGCTGGACACTGAGTCTTCAGGCTATGGTTATGTTGAACCTTCGGGCTATTGTAACTTTGGACCTCCCGGTCCTCATCACCTTGAGCTTTTAGGCTCTCGTGACACCGAACATTCTGGTTCAGGTTATGCGGGGCCTTCCGGCTGTTGTAACATGGAACCTTCGGGTCCTCGTCGTGTTGAGCCTTCGGGTTCTCCTGACGGTCACACATTGGGCTTGCGTGGTTGGGAGCCTTCGGGCTCAAATTGCGGGGAGTATGTGAGCTCTCGCATCCAGGGACTTTCGGGTTCCCGTCACGCTGAACCTTCAGGTTCTCGTGGCACCGGGGGACCTTTGGGTCATCGTCGTGTTGAGCTTTCAGGGTATCTTGATGGTCATGCATTGGGCTTGTGTGGCCTCGGGCCTTCAGGCTCTCGCAACCCCTGATCTTCGGGTCCTCGTCTCATTATGTCCTTAGGCTTGTAGGATACTGAGACACTGATCCTTCTGGTTCAGGTAACGTGGAGCCTTCCAGCTCTCGTAATCTGGGACCTTTGGATTACAATTGCTTGAGCTCTTGGGTTCTTACAGCTCCGGTTGTGTTCAATGGGCTCTCGTCACCGCCGTTATGCTGAGTCTGTTAACTCACATAACAGATAATCTTTGGATTTTTGTCGCATGAATCCTGTGGGTTCACACTACCGTTGCCTGAGGGATTCCATCTCCCTCCAGGTAATGATGACGTAGTTCCTTCGGGTTCTCGGCATCCATTACAAGGTTCACACGACACATTGCCTGAGAAATTCCATCTCTTTCCCGGCAGCGATGACGTAGTTCCTTCTGGTTCTCATATGGCAAGATACCTGAGAGTTTCTATCTCCCTCCAGGTATCGATAACAAATTTCTTTCGGGTTCTTGTCACGATGATCCCTTAGGGTCACGTGAAATGGATTCATGATCTACATTAGCTCCTCCCCCTAAGTTTCGTCCTCTTGCTCTTACTCGGTCTCCTGCCGAGTCGTGTGAGCCTACGGTTTTTTGTGACCTATGTCCCGCTGAGCTTTTGGGCTTTTGTGTCGCGTGTCACGTGGAGCCTTTGGTCTCTTGTGTCGCTTGTCACGTGGAGCCTTTGGTCTCTTGTGCCACCTGTTACGTTGAGCCTTTGGTCTCTTGTGCCACCTGTTACGTTGAGCCTTTGGTCTCTTGTGCCACCTGTTACGTTGAGCCTTTGGTCTCTTGTGCCACCTGTTACGTTGAGCCTTCAGGCTCTCCTAACCCCGTAGTCATTGGTCTCCTGTTGTTTGTAGCCTTCAGGCTCTTGCAACCCCGATCACGCCGAGTCTTCGAGTTCTCGTGACTGGTGTTACGCTGAGCCGTTTGGCTCTCGTAACCCTTATCAAGCCTTTTGGCTCATGTAACCCTTGTCGAGCCTTTTGGCTAACATAACATGGAATTTCCTAACTCTTGTCACATGACTGGTGTCACGCTGAGCCTCCCAGCTTGCGTAACCCTCTTAGACCTTCAGGTCTTTGTTTCGTGGATCCAATGGGATCGTGTGACAAGGTTCTCGACCAATTTTTGAAGTTCCCTTTATATAGAACCTCTGGGTTCTCATCGAGCTAAATCTCTTGGTTCACACGACCCAGCGCTCACTCTAACAGCTCTGTGGTTGAAACCCCCTACTGGCTGGGCCATCCAGCTATGCTCATTCCCCTGCTGCGTCACGCGGCAGAATAGCGTCGCGTGAGGGTGCAGAGTAGCATGACTTGTAATGTCACTGTACACTCCCAGCAGATTGCTATGCGACAGCTAGGCTGGTCTCGCCAGCTTCGCTCCTTTTGTTTTTGAATGAACTACCGTCACCTTCCCCCACCCCTCCTACTACTTGTGGTTGGGGTAGATGGGGGCACGTGATCGTCTCTTGCCATCGAGAAACCCTCAACTGCCATGACGGAAGCCAGCAGAAAGAATTTTTACATTTCAGTTCAATTTCTTCTGGCAGGTCTTGCCTGCATTAGATGGTAGTTTTGTCGCTAGCGAGAAAACATTTGATGGCAACGCTGTATGGGGAAGCGGTCGATGACGACTTAATGTATGGTCTTGTTGAACAAACCCTCACATACAAGACTACACCCTTTTTAGGAAACTCTCATTCCTGAGAAGTTTTATTTAACTTCTATAGGCATTTGTTAAAACTTCATGAAGGCTGTAAGAACTTTCTACAAAACCTTAAGGTTAATGCCACAAACACAATAGGCGTTTGTAAAAACTTCATAAAGGCCGTAAGAACTCCTTTCTACAAAACCTTAAAGTTATTGCCACAAACACGGTTTTTACTGATTGTTTAAGTCGGCTGCATGTTGTCATAGTACCCCTGGGCACAGCAACCTTTTGTTTATTTTACCCTTACAGGGTTATTGTCGCAAGCATTTAGTCCCAATGCAGCAGTGTTAGCTTATGTTTTCGAACAATAGCAACAATGTGGTCATCTTTTCATTACTTTTATGAATGTCACAAACCCGCCCACAAGGGAGCCAGACAACTTTGTGTAGGAATGTTGGCAAGCCCCTCCCATAAGGAGGATAGGCAAACCAAAGGAGAAATGATCGCTAAAATAACTATATATTTTGTTTATGGGCATATGTGCTCACATTTAAAAAAATACTACAGCTAGGTGACAGTAAAATTTTCCTAGAGCAATAATGTTGTGATTCGTCGCACATACATTATTCCCGCAACTGGATTCGTTTTCAAAAGTTTACCACGGAGGCAAAAGTTACGCATGTGGTACCCCAGGCAAGCAGATTCTTATGTGTGCAAGTGATCTTTCTGCAAACAAGGGCTATAGACCATATTACCATTAGAACTACATTCTAATTAGCTGTAATGCCTATATCCCTTATGGGAAACCAGGTTATACATTACTTGTCTACCTTTCCATAACCAGACATACTGTATATACGATCTGCCTTCATAGGAACTTCCTTCCTTTCTTTCCGGTCGAATGTCTTAGTTTTCTTAGAAATACTTGGACCGAAAACTTCTCGTACACGTATCTGTTCTCTGGAAGGGAACGTTCAATACTTATGCCAGTTTTACTGATCAGAGACATAAAAATTACAAACTTTTTACATCTTTTTAAGAAGGAGAAATCCTGGTTAAAAATGTTTTCAACATTCTCCAACCGAGTTCTGGACACAACTATAATTCGGGCTACTCCCATATGCTTGTCCTGCTCACGGGTCTCTTACTGGTCTGTAGGTACACGTATGCACATATTACCCGTCCAACAATAGATTGAAGATAAGTCTCAATCTTATCCTTTGGGAGTACAGTAGTTGGTCGCGTTCGGTAGTTACTGACCCGTCTCTAGTCCAGAAGGCGATCTCTAAGGAGACTCACTGGATCTCTAAGGAGACTCGCTGTAATAACATAAACAGTACTGGTACCTGGTTTAACAATTTGTATCATTCTTACTCGACTACCTCCCCCCCCCAGATTGGTGGCAGTTGTAGGGATGACAGGATCCCCCCTTTCATAGCAGAAGCGTGCAATCAGTGGCATGACTTGACATTATTTCGAGATGTTTTTTTTGCTACGCAATCTCCCGACCCCTCGAGACGAATGGCAGATGGTGGGTGTCAGATGAGAACCTCCGCAAAGAGGGCAATCTTCTTATCCCCCCTTTGGAACTGATGCTCTCTTTGGATGCATCAAATGAAGGTGGGGGGCCCCATATGTTGCACCAATCCATATGCTGCACCAAATTAAGGGGGTTATAGATATCATTTTGTGATTGAATTCGATCAAACAGCAGCACTCTACAACTTGCATGGTTGAAGTCTTGGCTGGGAAACACAGCTACGTCTCACTTCAGAGAATACTTCGTGTGTGATTTGAGCATGTTTGCCAACATAGAAATAGACTAAAATAGATCTTACATAATCAAGAATAAAGACTAGAATCACAATGTCTCAATTGGGGAAATGGAAAGAGGGTTGCCCAGTGTGGAAAAGAAATGCCCTGGTAATCATTGTCTCCAGTGTTGGTGGTTTCCTGTTTCTTAAGCTGAGTTAGCCCAGAGGTAGCTTTGTCGCTTTGAGAGACTGCAACGTGTCTAATTCCGAGGAGTTGTGCAGATGGTAGTGGAGAAATGAAGAATGGCTTCATGGTACTCCCTTATCCAGTGCGGTGTTTCCATGGAGGGCACTGGCCTTTCGAAGGGAATGACTGCCAAACCCTTGGGTTCAGCCAGGGCTGCGGATTGGGTGCAAGGAAGGGTCCAACCTTTGCTCCTAGACTCCGATCGCCTCTATAAATAACCTATTCCTGGATAGAGCCTTTGTATGCACAGCCTTTATGAGCCCACATCTGGTTCCTTCAGGAAGGGTCTCGATGGGAATAGGGGAGGGGAAGGGAAACACTGATGGAAGCATTCCCTCTCTCCCGCTGCCAAGAGTAGCAGGGTTGCCTGTTTTGCCATTGGGCAACCTGGCAGAGACATGGGACCGATCTGTGGGTAGCAAGTAGGACACTTATTTACTACCCGTTCATAACCGTTGCTCCCCCCCACCCCCTTTCCCTTACTGATAGAGTGTAATGTAATTTCAATCCTTCAACATCACATCATTGTGGATAGGGGTGGAAGGGATGCTGGAGAAGAAGGTACTCAAAAACATTTGAGACGAGTCACTGGGCTTTTACAGTTGGCTCTTTTATTATTATTATTATTACTTGCTAAGCTACAACCTTAGCTGGAAAAGCAGGATGCCATAAGCCCAGGGACCACAACAGGGAAAATAGCCCAGTGAGGAAAGGAAACAAGGAAAAAATTATTTTAAGAACAGTAACAACATTAAAATAAATAATTCCTATATAAATTATAAAAACTTTTAACAAAACAAGAGAAAGAAAAATTACAGGGAATAGCGTACCCTCAAGCAAGAGAACTCTAACCCAAGACAGTGGAAGACCATGGTATAGAGGCTATGGCACTACTTAAGACTAGAGAACAATGATTTGATTTTGGAGTGTCGTCCTCCTAGAAGAGATGCTTACCATAGCTAAAAAATCTTTTCTACCCTTACAAAGAGGAAAGTGGCCACTGAACAATTACATTGCAGTAGTGAACCCTTTGGGTGAAGAAGAATTGTCTGGTAATTTCAGTGTTGTCAGGTGTATGAGGACAGAAGAGAATGTGTAAAGAATAGGCTACATTATTCGGTGTGTGTAGACAAAAGGAAAGTGAACCGTAACCAGAGAGAAGGATCCAATGTATTATTGTCTGGCCAGTCAAAAGACGCCATAACTCTCTAGGGGTAGTATCTCAATGGGTGGTGGGTGCCCTTGCCAACCCTACTACCTTTTTGTTGAAAAAAATAGAGGTCTGTACAATAAACCTCTCTCCTCTGAACAAGTTTGTTTTGACAAACAAAGTTCATTATTGAATTGGTATGGTCTTTGCTGTCTTGCATCAGAGGGGGAGATTTCAGGATGCATAATTTTAATTACCTCCTGTGCATTAGATCTCTCAGTTCCTCCACTTACTCTCCTTCTACGGTACTGTGCATCAGTTCAAGACTGGCAAAAGAAGCTGCAGCTGAATGGGCTTCAAGAAGTTACTCCTCTGTAATGACTTTTTAGCAAGCATGAAGAGATTGTTTTCAGCACTGGGAAAATGTAGATGGAAATAAGATCAGAGATGCAATGAGTGTTATATAGTATCTCCTTGTAAGTATAAGTTGATGCCTCAAAAGTGGGAGAGTACTCATTGTCAGCTTTGCATTGGGCACACAGATATAACACACAAGATTTTGATGACTGGCTAACACCAGCCATATTAAGTTGACTGTTTTGGTACAACTGACAGGGAGGCATTTACTGAGACTTAATGCCACACTCCTGAGTACTTGAGAAATAGATATCTATTTGAGACTCACCACACTCTTGGGTACTTAAGAAATAGATATCTATTTGAGACTCACCACACTCTTGGGTACTTAAGAAATAGATATCTATTTGAGACTCACCACACTCTTGGGTACTTAAGAAATAGATATCTATTTGGGACTCGAGGTGGGGATGGTAGGTTCATCCTTACCAAGATTCTTGGGGAGGATGTCTGTGATATTTTTAGATTGATTTCAGAGGCAGGTCTTCTGAAAGCTATGAAAGTTTTATACTGTTTGCTTTTGTGGTTTTAAATTTATTTTTCTTTTATAATTCATTTATAACAAATGATATTGGCGTGTTATATACGTTAACTTTATGTATATTGTAATACAAACCTTGTTAAAAGGGCTTGTTTTTTTCATGTATATTAATGTAAAAGTAAAACAGTTCATTTTATATATGTTAATGTAATTTATGATTGAAATATCATTGTGTTCTGAAACAAGAGTTCTAGATACTCCTTTGGTGCTAGTAAGAAGATTCAAGAGCGAGTCCCTGGCACTCCGTCATGTTGCCTAATGGTCTCTCCTTGGAGTGTCTAGTCCATCAGGAACATTCGGGTGTTTTGGTCCCTAGTATATAAAGGACAGATGACGAGGGGTAGAAGCAAACGAGACTATTACACCCCCGCAGTTTGGAGACAATTTTCAGCTACACCGTCTGTGACTTTGATAATTATTGATTACACACAACAATAGATTATCTTGAAGAAGATAAAGAAGTTCAAAATTCATGTTTCAACGCCAGAAGCTGTGATCCTACATATCAACCTTATATATCTGAAACTAAGCAATGTCGTCTGTCCCTTGTTGCATAGAATTTTGGAATGTCAACTCAAGACCTTCGTAAAAGCTTTTTATGTTAATTGGTTTTTGATGTGGCGTGAGTCTTCAGTGGATCTTGTATAATACTGTAAATACTTATGTTAAATCTCAAACATAGCTATATTTTATATTTGCTGGCTATCATTTTCATTTGCTGTTGATGTTTTGCTATTGTTTTGTAAATTTTTGAGTAGATTTTGCGTAATCTACTTTGTGTATAACTGTGGAACATAACATGGTGTCAATGACCTTCAATGTCAGGATGCCAGACAACCAAAAATATCAATGAACATCAATCAATCAGGACTCTGTGCTTCGAACTGTGTACAGCTCCCCAGGTGTTCAATCGGGTGGTCACCTTGGTAGCAGCTTGGGCCCACGCTCAAGGGGTACGCTGATGCATCTCTACGATTGGCTGATCCTGGCCTCTGCAGAGAGGCAGTTGCTACAGGATCGAGATCGGGTTCTTGCATTTTGTCTCGTCTTTGGGATTATGATAAACGGAGAAATCAAATGCATACTCAAACAGAGTCGGAAGCACTTGTGCTTGCTGATAGACACGGCAGCAGCGAGTCTTTCCGTCAGATGATCACATCAGTAGGCTCAAGGAGGTTGCGTGACCATATCTGTTCAAAAAAGAAGTACCATCTTAGTGCTGGCAGTGTCTTCTAGGCCACCTTTCCTCACTGGGGAAATTTGTTCCATACTGTCATCTCCACCAAGGATTTCTTCAGTAGTGCACCAAGGATTTTTTCAGTAGTGTTTAAAGGATCACTGATCAATTTCCTTTCTCCCTGTTCTGTCGGTACAGAAGGCTCAGGTTGATCCTACTTGGTGGATGAATGAGGAAAACCTAATCAGGAGAGTCCCATCGACTCCGTCTCTAAACATGCAACTGGTTTGAGACGTGTCGAAGGAAGGGTGGGGCGCACACATGAATGATCTTGTCTCGAGTATTTGGTCATGAGAAAAAATGGAATTTGCACATTTACATGCTTGAAATGCAAGCAGCCTTCCTAGCATTGCAAGCAATCCAAGATGAGTCACAACACCACTGAAGTGGCCGACATCAACCAGCAATGATTCATGCCCTCTCTGCAAGTTGATGAAGTGGATGCACATCTGGGAGACATTTATAGCCATGGAGTTGTCAGCCAGATACATTCCAAGCAAAAGGAATGTACTTGCAAATACATTCAGTAGCCAAGGACAGGTTGTAGGGCTGAACTGGTCCCTTCATCCTTGCATAGTGGAGAGGCTTTCTGCCTTGTGGGTGATCCCTAGGGATCAACCTGTTTGCTACATGGTTAAACAAAATGCTCCCCATGTTTTGTTCTTTTGTTCCAAAACCATAGGCCGTGTTTAAAGACTCCTCCCAACACTTGTGGGATCACCTGGACTCTTACGCCTTTCCTTTATTCAGCTTGATCTGGCATTTAATCAATCATGTGTTGATTAGTCAGTACTCTGTATGACCCTGGTAGCTACCAGATGGCCCCATGCAGAGTAGTTTCCTGATCTGTTAACCATTTTAGTCGAGGTCCAGAGATAAGTACCCCAATGGTCTACATTCCTCTGTTAGCCAGATCTTCAGAGGTACTATACCACCAGTCTGTGAAGTTCATGGAACTTTATGGTTGGAGGATATCCAGTATTTGTGAGCTAAAGGCAGTTCACAAGGCCCTGCATAGAGGTCTGGGTACTTGTAACAGGCCTCTTTAGGAGCCTATCTGGGAAAGTGGGCCTTGTTCTACAATTGTTGTCATAGAAGGGATACTTCAGTTGAAGCAACTCTTTGCCGATCACTGATTTACTTTATTTCCTTAGCTGAAAGAAGTACTTCACAGTCGCCGCTGTCAGTGGCTACTGCTCACCCTTGTGCATGGTCTATTGATTGAAGGGTTTAGATCTCTCCTCCTCGTGGGAGTTGTCTTTGCTCGTGAGGAGCTTCAAGCAGTCTTTCCCACCTTGTAACTTCAAGATCAAGGAGTGGGACGTGACGCTTATCCTCAAGGTTCCTATGAGTACCCCGTGTGAGTCTCTGAGAGGGTCGTCAGACAAAGATTTTGTACAGACCATCCATTTGAAAGACATAGAAAGTTGTTGCAGTCATCTCCTTTACTTCTGTACGAGACCAGACAGACTGACAATTCTAGGGAAGAAAAACCAACCAGTTCAGTTCTAGGGGAACCTCCTACCCACCGAGTAGTGAGTCTCCGTATTTAAAGGGCAATGTTTTGTGTTTGTCATAGGAAAAAATTGCAATTTTTTTCAAGTTTTATGTATTTTTCCTAGCTAAACAAACCTGAATCTTTCAAGATAAACTTCCATTCTCAGTCCTGATCTGAAAGATCAAATTGAAGCTCTTTCAACAGATGATGGGCTTGGCTACTTCCTCGCATTCACCGCCTGTCTTATAACTACCTTGTTAAACTATTTCAATGTTTGTTCCAGCTTACACTAAAAACATCAGCCTAATTTAAAGGCCCTGGATTTGTATAGCTAAGAAAAATATAAATTACTGTAAAAAAAGCAATGAAACATATACCAATTGTGAACTTAAATTTCAGAAATTTAACCCAATTTAATTTAAATTTGCCCAAATTATAATTCCAGGTTATGTACTCTTAGTGTTAGAAAATATTGAAGGTTCAATGTGACTTTTAAGCTTGTCAATAAGTGAATTTAATAATTCATCAGGGTGAAGAAAGTTTGACATCAGACATGATTGACTAAGGTCATAGTGAGAACTGCTGTATAATCACAAGCAGCCGAGATCTCATTGGAAATACAAGTTGTAATTGTCATATTGTTATTGAAGAAGGTGTATGGAATTTGTAGAAGACACATTCACTAAACATTAATTGGTTTCATATATAGTGGCAGTATGATATTAAAAGTAATTAATTTTGTTTATAAATGTCTATTTTATGAGCAGTTTTCACAAAAGTTGCAAATGTTAATTATGTCGTACACTACAGTAATAATTATTGGTTTATATCAGGTTCTGATTGAAGAGAGAGCATTGAAATATCTGGACAACCCCTTGAGCAGAGTAGGAGAAGATGATATTGTTAAAAAGGCTGGTCAAGTGTTTGCTGTGCTACCTTTGCCAGGCATGGGTGGTAAAAAAGCTCTTGGAAAAGCAGAAGCTAGAGGAAGGCAGCTAGTCCAACTTCTTGCTCTTGCACACAAGACAATGGATTCCTTATTTGAGGGTGTTATAGAAAAAGAGGTAAGTTGTCATCTCAAAACTGGTAAGATTTTTATAATTTTTTCTTGGTAGCATCCATATTTTTAATGGTGTATATTACATGAAAATCATTAGATTTCTGTTAATAGTTGATATTTAAGAGAAAGAACTTAGATTTTTAAAGAAGTTCAGTATTTTCTATTGTTCTCACTATAGGAAGATTGGGGAAAATTAATGAATAAACTATATAGAAATTTTGATGAATGCAATGAATGGAGTGTGTACTAGAAAGACATTAAATCTGGGATGTTACTCTTGATAATATAAATTTGGAGTGAAGGCAGAATTTCTGGTAAAGTTACAAAGAAGTGCACAGGAAGAGACCCCTGGAAGTTGTCATATGCAGACGACCTAGTGATACCTACAAAATCTGAGAAAAAAGTTTTGGAATTGTTTAAAAGGTCTAAGAGTGGAATGAAGAGAGGAAGATTGAAAAACAATATCAAAATAAAGTTTATGGTGACTTGTAAGGGAAAAGTACAATTAGTGAAGTGACCATATGGCCATTGTGGAAAAATTGCGGGGATTGTTAACAGGGAATAGATGTAACATGATCTCATAAAAGGTTGTATAAATAGAAATAAGAACTGATTATTGATGGCTGAAGTGTATTGCAAGAGGATTTGGGGAGTAGAGAGAATTTAACTTTTTTTAGTACATGGTAGGTCTTAGAAGCTATTAAGTATTCTTGTTACCTTGGGAGACTGGATTGGGAAACAGGAGATTAGAAGGGAGCAGGAAGAGCTTATGTACTGCAAGGATTAAATGAAGAGAGATAGATTTCCTTAAATAGAGGCAGCAAAGACTTCTTTATATGTACTTGGGACCTCTTTTTGCAATGTCATAAAAATATTGGCCCTTTTCATGAAAAGGAAGTAAATTTTATGAATTTGGGATGATAGAATGTTAGTTTATGGCTAGAGTTCAGTGGGAAATAGTGCTATGCAGTATTATGAAATGAAGTGGCATAGAGTTCTGGTTTCCATAGGACGGAAAGTCTACCAAAATCTCAAGATTCAGGTGCAATAAAAAATATATGTTCAGAAAAGTAGTACTTATGGAAGTAGTATGAGACCCAAAGAAAAGGCCAGAAAATCATAGGAAATTAATCAGGTGAAGACTTGACCTGATAGGGGTTCTTGATATATTTATGATTATGGAAAGAAAATGTGTTCATTACAGCACTTTCTGGTTTTGAAGGAGTATAAAGAAAGCATGGGAAATTCAGCCCTTTTTATATATTTTTTTTTTATTTTTCTTTAAAAATTAAGAATACACAACCAGTGAATATAAATGATCAGGATCAGCATAGTAAATGTAAAATTTTATATTACAATACTCTATTTAGAGTAGCACAGGTGATGTTTTTTTCAATCTAGCTACCTGTATTTCAGCAGTAACCATTTTGAAAAATTAATTTGTAATGGAAACCATATAAAAGGGAGTCATTAAACTGCAAATCTATTCTGATGCTATGATAAAAAATATGCTGCCTGATATTATTAGTAGCTAAGTGATTGATATAACTCTCATTGCATTTTGAAATTGATTATCCTTTTGATAACTAACCGTAGGTTTTTTTTACTTGCCTCTCCACCTAATTGCTGTAGCTATTCAACTCAGTAAAGTAATCATTTATCATTATATGATCACAGTTTCAAGGAGAAATTTTTACCCTTTTTTAAGGTTTCCCCTCCCGCATAATTTGAAACTTCATACTTAGTATGTAGCATGACAGATTAGAGCTCTTTAACTTTGTCATTTATCATCCTCTCTGTCAAAGCTTGAAAGAACATAGATTAGAATGCTGATGTGGATAACACTGCTTGAAAGATTGGAAAAGGACAAAGTAAGAGAAATTACAGTCATAGTTAAGATTACAGAGATGATAAGAATGTCACGGTTGATATGGTGTGGGCATGTGTTAAGGATAGATGGTGAGAAGTGTTTGGGAGGAACCTGTTATAGGGTGAAGATCAAGAGGGGGGCAAAGAATTAGATGGCGAGATAAGATGAAGGATGATATGGAGAGGAGTTTTTGTGGAAGAAGATGCCTTTGATAGAAGGCATTGGAGAGGGTGCATCAGGCAACCAACCCCTTAATGTAGGGAGTATGAAAGGTCATCCTTTTTCAACAGGATTATGAAGTTTTACTTGAGGTGTATGAGGTTGCTTGGAGAGAATTTATGTATAAAGCCATGGGAATAGCACAGTTTCTATATTAAAGGCGATACATAATTGAATTATGACGGGTAACATGTATTAAGATACACAATTGAATTATGATGGTTGACATGCCTATGTGGAGAACTGGGAGACATTTCTGGAAAAGGAATAGATGAGATATGTCTTGAAATAACTATTTTTAGCTAAGCATTGTCACTCAAGATGGGCTATGCTTCAGGTAAACATGAATATGGATTGACCAAAATAAAAGATAAAATCTTTTTCGGTTATAACTTGGAAATATACAGTAAATGTTGGGATATTCTTAAATCTGCACTCTTTTTGGTGTAGACTTAACAGTTCCTCTTTTGATTAAATTATAAATTTCTGCTGTTCATTGTTCAAAGGAATGGCAACTTTTTGATTTATGAGATTGTAAGTACGAAGACATTGAGAAACTCTAGTCTTCTTAATTCCCATTCTTCTGAAGCTAAACTATCCTCTTAACATTTTGGTCTCATGAAATTATGATGTGTGGACCCTAACCATATATATTTGTGATGACAGCTGATTTACTGGTTTCTAAATTTTCTGCTATTTCTTGCAAATTAACTTGAAGATTTTCTTTTTACACTTTGAGAAAAGCTGATGCTACTCCATTAGGTAATTGTTATTGTGAAAGCTCTAGCCCTGCCAATTGCTGCCCATTTTCTAATATTGAATGTATATGCTGACAAAGTGATAACTTTTTCCTGAGTCTTCAGTTTGGCTTTTGCAGGGAGTGTTTGGGCCTTATTATCCCTTTCTTAAAATCTTCACTGTACAACAGAAATTTCTGGATTCTGGTCATGAATTTCATATGATTGGTCTTACCTTTATTGCGGCGTTTGTCTCTACAGTATTAATCTTGTGGCCCTTGATGTCTGAGATTGCAGTGTTTAAAGTAAACATTGTGAGGAGTTTGTTTTCCTCGCTGTTACTCTCAGGGAAAGTATGTTTATATGTACTACAGTGATATTCCCAGAGAATTTTACCTTTAGGTATCCAGAATTCTAACTCCGGGCGCGAATATCCTTAAAATTTCTCCCAAGGATATTGCATAATATCAGCGGACGCATTCTTGACACGTCTCCATAGCGATCTGCACCCCAAACAACGTTTTGGCTTCGAGAAGGATGTGGCAAAATAAAAGGGAGCCGTCCAAAGGCTTTCCCCGCTCTCTTAATACTATTGGGAATACAACAGCGCCATTCCCACGATGGCGGACATTCCTTGTAGCATTGAGCCTGGTGTTACAGATACAGTACCACGGGAGGGATACTGTGAAGATCTTTTCTTTTAGAGGAGATGGGTGGGTCCATCAGGACGACATGGCCATCTCACCCAAAAATAGATTTTTCGCGGCCATTTTTTGGGCTCAAGCCATGTCGTCGTGATGGAAGCATACCAGAGCATTAGTGTATCTGTGGATTTTTAATCAGTGCCTTAACCTTATAGCAACCTTTTCTATGGTCATGGGGACCACATGAGACAAGGGACGTTACTGTTATTCGTCACCATCACTAATCATAACCAATGTTAGTGCTTCCTGCCTCCTACAGGGAAGAGTCATTCTAGACAGTAGAAAAGGGATCTTGAGGTTAACATACATAGTATGACCAAACATGAGTACACACTGAATATACAAATTGTCTCATAGTTGTATATTTTGCTAAAATAACATCAGTGTCTCTTATATCTAAAATTTGATGCATACAAATATATGAGGGATACTTACTTTGGTAAGTTGAAGAACTCTGGCATGTATACATACAATTGTCTGGCGAAGGTGGACGCACTACATTCTAATAGACATTTATTACTAATAAGTGACTAAAAGATGTTCAGTAAAACGAATGTAGTATGACAATGGGATTATACCTGTAACAAGCACAGAAACTATATTTCCATCTTGAAGGAAGAAATGATGAGTGTCACTCTCAGACTGAAGAAAAATTATAAAACAATTTCTCTTCATAATTCCTGTACTGGTTACTTCTATCTGCACTGTGTACTTCGTACACCGACACTATTGCTATCTGTATAATTCCACACCTGGGATTTTGAACAGAGCTAGTGTTATCATGGTAACACTTAATTAAAAGAAGTCACACCTAAGAAGGGTGACCCCTTCTCCCTTTAATTGACAGTCCCAGTCAATTAGCTGTTCATCGTAGAATTAGACGGCAGGTTAAATATTCTACCTGGCATCACCACATATTGCTTCAGATCATGGATTGTCTAGCATAGTGTATGTAGAACACTCTGGATGATTCTCATCCATTACATGTGCGAGGACATGTGAAGTCCCAAACCATAAACTGTTTACCACAGTAATTAGGGGGCAGGTTTTAATACACTACCTGCCGCCGCTACGAAGTGTTTCAGTTCATGCACTTGTTTTGCATAGTGTTTGTAAAACACTCTGGATGATTTCCATCCAGTGTATGAACGTAGGCGCTCAAAGTCCATATACTGAAAGAAGTTCAGTGATGAAGCAATCTTTCTCGGATCATGACCTGCGGGAGTACTGTCCGGATCCGCTCTACGAATAAAGTAGGTGAGCTTCGCCCTTAGTTGTTTTAGGGATAAATTTGATCCAGAAGTTTCTCCTTTAAAGAGCTGTCCTCCCCTGAAGTGTGAAGTTTTACGAAGATAGACCTTTAGACACTCTACAGGACATAGAGAGACATCTTCCTTCAGAGGGCAGATTCTCCAGGGACCCCACCTCTTAGTGGGTAGCTCGTTTTTAGCGTGAAAGGATGGATCAGGAAATAGATTCAGTTCTCCCACTTCCGTGAACTGAATGTGACCCTCATCTCTGGATAGGGCCACTATTTCATTAACTCTAGCCCCAGAGGTGATAGCGAACAGAAAAATAACCTTTTGGGTTAGATCCTTAAGAGAACAATCTTCATTGTTCACAGATGAGGCATAATGTAAGACCTTGTCCAAAGACCAAGAGATGGGCTTTGGTGGTACTGCGGGCTTAATCCTAGCACATGCCTTCGGAATTTTATTAAAGATTTCATTCGCCAGATCCACTTGAAAGGCATATAGGAGAGGCCTAGTCAAGGCTGGCTTGCACGTATTTATCGTATTGGCCGCCAGACCTTGGCTATGAAGGTGGACAAAGAAGGACAGACAGAAGTTCATTGAAATTTCTTTCGGTCCTTTTGCTTTGACAAACGCAACTCACTTTTTCCAGGAAGACTCATATTGTCTTCTTGTTGACTTAGCCTTGTATTCTTCTAAGAATTCTATATTGCCTTTTGAGATCCCAAACCTTTTTCTAACCGCTAGAGCGAGAAAATCATGAAATGAAGGATTTGGGTTCTCTGTGATAAAACGAAGGCAGTTAATTTCTGAATCTTCGGAAATATACCTAAGGTCAGAGCTAGGACCAGCCTCATCTAGTCTATCAGCCCCACTAGAGGATCCTCGTATGGGGCTATATAGCGAGGTAGTTTCTTGAAGACGCTCGTGATGAAGAGGTCGAATTGCAGTTCCGGGACTTGTTCCCATCTGGGAGGGAATATGTTTGCGCCCATGGACCATTCCAACTCTATCGGTTTGTATCGAAATAGAGTATCCACCGTCACATCGTGGATCAGTTGTAAATGAACTGCTGGTAGGTGCTGTCCCTTCAAGAGAGGGATGGGTATCTTCACCAAGACTGAATGAGACGTTCGAATGTGACGTCTTATTATCGCTTCGGTGTCCCAGATCAGTCGTAGGGAGCCTGATCTGTGTGGAGGGGGCTTCCCCACCCATGAAAGGACCAGCAGAGTCTTGGGGCTTTCGTGCTCTAATTTCTGTTAGAGAAGCGATTAAAGAGGGACCTATCTCAGTCTTTTTTTATCTCTTCAACCGTTTGATGCGTGTTTTCTCCAAGCTCTTAACGCCTTTTTCCGGTGTGCCCTTAGCACCAGGTCTGTCACTATAGCGAACTTGGGAAAGTTTAGCGCTTTTTCCTGTTGGCGTTTTGGAATTCTGACTGAATACCTGAGTCTCTTGACAGACCTCACGAGCTCCTTTTATATTTCCAAAGGAGAGGAGAGTTGATGTGACTGAGGGCTTCGATGGTTTTTTAAACATCGAAACCCCTGAGCTGGAGAAAGTTGAGACTTCTAGAAGCTTATCGTGCATCCTTGATGTCCCAGGAACCGGGTCATCTCTTTGAATGCACATTGGCCGGACACTTCGGGTGCTGCCCACTCCAGCCTCTTGATCAGGTATATTAATACCTGAATTATTTCTAGGCTTGAATTTGACGTGACCAAGTTCGTCAATCCTTTGAAGATACTTAGGACTGTGAGTCCGACACGTATCTTCCTTAGGATGAATGTTACTCTCTGTAACATGAATTCTAGATAGGAGGAAGGGGGGTGGTTGACTGGAATGTTCCGAAGGACACCTTTCAGGTCTGACAAGACTACGAACACCCTTAATTGGAACAAGGTCCATATGTTCAGAAGGATTAACATTCAGAACTTGCTGTTTTTTATGAACTTGTTGAGTGGCGACAAGTTCAGAATGGCTCATTGATATCTTGAGTCCTTCTCGTGAACACAAAGCAGCTTTCCCTGGAACTCGATGAGCTAAAGTTTTCTTACTACCTGTATGCTCTATAGCTCTCAGGTATACTCCTCCAGGAGGGTTTTGAACTGTAGGAGAAGGTAAGGAAATGATGGTAGGGACATTTCTGTTTTCCATCAATGGCTCATCTTGAATAGGCTTTGGACCGAAGGATCGAAGGTCCTGCGATCCTGAGGGAAAGTTCCTCCTAGCCGAAGCGTCTTTATGCTTCGAGTAGTCAGTAGGCTTAGACTTTTGACCATCTGCCTGTAGCACCGTGGTCACTGGAATAGTGGGATGTTGTTGAGCAGCCCGGATATTTCCAGCATTTCCGATCTTCTTTTTAGGTTGGGGACCCACAACCACAGAAGATTTTCTCTTTGAAGGAATGCCCCATTTTTGGAGAAGACCTATGTTCTCCATGGTGGCGTTCTTAATTACTTCCTTAGTGACCTCGTGTGGGAAGAGGTCTTTACCCCAGATGTTGGAAGATATTAGCTTCCTTGTCTCTTGTTTTACTGTTGCATCAGCGAACACAAACTCTCTACATGCTCTCCTAGCCTTCATAAAGGCGTAAAGGTCCTTCACCAAGATAGCCATATGCATTTTGGCTATGACCATGAGCATGTCTGGGGTACTTTCGTAGGTTGAACACAACTCTATGTAGTTTTGTAGAGAAAGGGATATCGCAAGTCTGTCCTTTGACTCCTGTTCATTACACAAGAGCAACTCAGACAATTTAGGGAGACATACCTTGAATTGTTGACTTGCGACGTCCTTGTCTAATTTTCCTACTGAAAATGTCAAATGGACTTCCTTCCAATCCTTTTCCTGTCCGGGAAAAGCTGGTGACAAAGGCTTGCACTCATTGAGTGTGGGACATGGCTTACTCGCCTCTACCGCTTTGGCAACAGAAGTAAATGCCTTCCCCATAAAGGGGAATGAGAGTGAAGTAGGAGCAAGAAAGGAAGGGTGTCCGTTATTCAGTGAGAATACCTTCAACTCTGAATAACCTGCCTTTATTAGACTACCTGAAAGGATAGTCTGTGCCTTATCAAGGTCGAGAATCAAGACCACCTTTGGTTCCGTTCCTTTTCTTGACTTTGGTTTGTACTTCAGTCGATCCCAACAATTACGGAAAGCATCAAAGCTTGGCCAAAATTGAATTTTGTCCAAAGGAACAGCACCTATTTTCTCTGAGATGCAGAGATTGCCATTTGAAATCGGCATCTGCTCCGCGAACCTCCAGGGATTGGTTATGGAGCATGTTGGTAGGTCTTGATTCATGGGTCGTTTGACTGACCCCTGGGAAGCGACAAGAGAAACTTTACGAGGATCTATCTTGTGTTTTACTTCCTGCTTTTCGTTTTGTCTACGAAAGCGCTCTATTTGATTCTTCAGCTGGATACATAATTATACCACATTATCCAAATTAGGGGTAGAAGACGAAGATGTCAACATCGATGGCTCTAAAGCCGGCACAGGCGGAGGAAATTCCGACGCAACATTTTCCTCTTCTACCTTGGGGTATTTCTTGCCCTTAATCCCAAAGGTTTTCTGGCCGTCAGGGGATGTAGTTAGCTCCTGAGGCACTACTGTTTCCTCACTTGCTTCTGGAAATAGTAGCTTACGCATCCCGTCATTAGGTAGGAAAGGTCCCGGAGAGATCTTTTGAAAGCCTCTCACCCAGTTGCATAATTTATATTGAGCTGTATCCCTAGTCTCTGTAGACTTGGGATTTTTAAAACCTTCGGACATAAATGTCCGACATATATTGCAAACCTGTGGGTTCCAATAATGTAGGGATCCAGAAATAATATTGCAGGGGGCATGAAACCTGCAAGTATTATGACCGTAAAAATACTTATTCGTGGCCTTGCAGAGGACTGCAGCACAAGGTATCTGGTGTTCCTCCTGTAAAGAAAGGAAAACCAAATGAGTATACAATGGATTATCTCCTTGACAATCAACATGCAAATGTCCTTTACAATAAGGTAGCTTAGGATAGTAAGCTATAAAGGGATAGTAGGAGATACATACTTGTGTACCCCTGTGAGCAAATGCTGTTGCCTCCCCTCAGTATTAACTACATGGAGATTTCTCTATAGAATAACTCCAAGTAGAAGGACTCTTACCCCTAGGGGTAGAGAAGTATCAAATCACTGTCCCAAAATAATGTTAATACTGTGGGGTCAGGATGACTGATTCTCGATCAGAATATTGAAGAAAACTATTCATTCAGTATATGAACGGTACCAGCAGAATGCTCGTACAAGGGTACCCAAGGTATGTCAGAAAATACTACTGTATCATTGTACTGTAGTTTTCTAATTGCAGTAAGTCTATATTGCAATTTACTGGCTACTGTACATCATGTATTGTAGTCTAGTCATTATGCTGCCTTCATAGTAGCATATGACAGTATGGTCCATCTAGCATGAAGCCAGCTGGACTAGGAAAATAAAGACATATATTTGTATATCCCACTCAGCCTATTTGCTGTAGTCTTCCTACTATATTAAAATACAGTATAGAGTTTCCTGATCATGGAGACTCAAGGAAAAAGGCTGCACCCTTTAAGGGTTAGGAGTGTATTACTCCTGCCTTGAAGTGTTTAATATTGTAGGGTAATCATAATACTGATTTCTAATCGGGATATTGAAGAAATCATATTCATTCAATATAGGATTGGGCTCAGCAAATACCTGTGTTGGATATCCAAAATATATTGGAAATAACTACTAGTATAAACTATATAGTAGTTTTCTATCTGCAGTATATTCTATAATGCAGATATACTGGCTACCTGTATAAGATATACAGTAGTTCACCCGGCATGTAGCCAGCATAGCTAGGTCTTGCCGGCATACCCGGCCTGCTAGCTAGAGAGAGAGAGAGAGAGAGAGAGAGATAGCATGGAAAAAAGGCTACTCCTTACTGTGAATGTATACAGTAATTAAGGATGTAAAAGTCTAATTTGACTGCCTTTTTCCAGAAAGAAGGTTCTAATTGAAGGGGAGAATGTACTATTCAGGCTTCCATGCAGCTACAGTACTATTGCCGACAAGGTACCGCCGATACACTGCCGGCCGGCAAGTCCAGCAGTACCAGTACAGTTGGCGTGCTGCCAACTGAGTCAGCACTATCTGTGCCGGCCTGGCTGGCAGTACCCCGACAACAGGACCTGTAGCAGCAGTCCAAGGGAGGACTGAAGAACCTTGGGAACAGAAGGGACTTCCCTATCATGGTCGCCGGCAGCCATCTTGGCTGCCGGCTGCAGCCATCTTGGCTGCCGGCTGCAGCCATCTTGGCTGCCGGCTGGGCCGGCAGTTGCCGACAGATGATGTGGTTGGCGGCAGTATGCTCTGCCGTCAGCCAAAGACATGGCTCGAGAGGGAGTCTGGCTGGCTCTGGCAACCTACCAGCAAATGTAGGTTGCAAGATGCCGGCCTAAAGAAAGACAATGGCTCAGCCATCAAAAGAGGACAGAGGGGTAGGGAACAGGGTCCTGTAACGTGTGTGAAAGGAACTGGCAAAAATTCAGTCCTACCACCTGTAAAAGAAACTTTGTTTCGGTATCGGCAGAATCCCAGGGAACAGGAGAGACTCAGTTCTCCATCCCAGAGATTGCCAACACAGTTAAGGGGATGGCGGCACTGCCGTCTCCTCTCAACAAAGAAGAAACAGAGTTCCAGTGCCAAGTATCCTAGGCTAAAGAAAATTACTCTTCAGCCCAGAGTACTGTGGCATAGGACTAGTCTTTTAATCGCAAGGAGAAGATGGTATCCTACCCTAATTTCAAGTGCGGCTAATGAGGGCTAACCTCCATTGCCGGCCACCTAGCTGGCAGGGGAATGATGGTATCCTACAACCCATTTGCCCTGCCGGCAGGTCACCGACATAAGACTAAATACTCTGAGATTCTGACTAAATCCCAAAACCCGATGGTATACCACAACCAACGGTTAAGGGAAGAAGCAGGACAAACCCTAAGTTAGCCATGTCTGAGTAAAATTCAAGGCACGGCAATTAGGGTTGTAGCCTGAGGCTACACTCAGAGGAAAAGAGATTATCCTTAAGTCTCCGAAGAGACTTGTAATGTTTCATAACATTCTTGGAGGTATCAGTCTCCACTGAATGAAAACAATACACGAGGGTAACCGGGGAAAGTCTGAACATATAGTAAAACGTCTAGGTAAGGTTTCCTAGGCTATACGAGATCTCGGTTACCTGAATCACCGAAACTCTAACTATACGATCGACAGAGAAAAGGGGGAAAAAAAATTTATGCACATTATCGAAACTTTACAAGAATAATTGCCTAAATAGCTAAATAATTAAAATAATTAAATAAAGCTATTAAAAACTGGTAGTCGTTTTGCTATCAAAATAACACATGCTTAACGAGCGACGGCACCATGGCGCCTCCAGTAACTGGCCTAGCTCTTAAACACAATAAAATACTCTAATTTCATTGTGAAACAGGAGCTAAAATATACTCATAGTAAAGACCCGATACTCAACTTTCCAGAGGCGGAAGAAGATGGAGAAAGCATAATAATAATCCTGTAAAACGATCGAAAAGTTAGATCACCAGGAAATATCACCGAGCGAGATCGCTACAAAATAAGGAATGTCCGCCATCGTGCAAATGGCGCTTTTGTATTCCCAATAGTATTACGAGAGCGGGGAGAGCCTTTGGACGGCTCCCTTTTATTTTGCCACATCCTCCTCAAAGCCAAAACGCTGTTTGGGGTGCAGATTGCTATGGACGCATGTCAAGAATGCGTCCGCTGATATTATGCGATATCCTTGGGAGAAATTTTAAGGATATTCGCGCCAGGAGTTAGAATTCTGGATACCTAAAGGTAAAATTCTCTGGGAATATCACTGTAGTACATATATCCCTTAGGAAGCTACTTTAAGGAACTTCCATCACGACGACATGGCTTGAGCCCCAAAAAGTCATATACTGTATATAAGTAAACTTTAAATGACACTTAGTCATGCTTTTCATCAGAAAAGCATTGGCAGTAAGTTTGAACATTGAAGTTTCACCAATTCAGTCACCAGATTGGGTAAATCCCTCCACAATCTGGTCATAACTGGAATAAAAGTTCTAGAATGTTGTGTAGTATTAAACCTAACTTATGATGGAGAAGGCCAAACTGTTAGTTTCTCAACCATGAAAGTAAAATTGAAAGGACAGAGGATTAGATTTAAAAGAGATAATTGATGGTAGTAATATGGATAATTTCATATGGTGTTGATAAAAATGAGGATACTACTATAATAAGGATGCTGCTAATGAAAATAATATTAATATTGAATGACCTGTAACTAAACCAGTGATGGAGTGTTATCGATGAGACTATAAAATGTTTTGAATTTAAAATAATCGAGAGAGTATGCCATTTTTGAGTAATATCATAATTCATAGTTATAATTTCATTAGGTTTTCAAGTTGTTTTTCACATTTTAGGCATACAATCACAGCAGACAGTCCACACTGAAAGTTCCTCCAATAAAATTTGTGGGCAAGGATAGCAGTGAAACTATTAGTGGATTTCTTGCTGCAGTGACTCGCTTGGGTAACATCTTGAAGTTTATAGCACAGATGGTTACATGTGAAGGTAATCAGTGTATATCTGTAGTGCCACATCATATTTTGAGCCCAGTATTCAGATTATTGCAAGTAAGTTCCTAGCAAGTTTTTCTCCTTTAAAGATTAATTGCATTTTCCAGACTCTATATTTAAATTACCTTACCAATTTTGTGTAGTCTCAATATTTTTTCATAATATGTATTCATGTTATATCTTCTGATAGGGAAGCTCTAAAATATTACCACTGTAGTATATTTTTCTGTTTCTCTAACTTTTATGATTATGTGTATTATGTTTTTGTAATGGTATGCTAGTTATATATTGATTTTATTGTTTCTCTAATTCCATTTATTTTATTCAAATTAGGTAGACAGCAAAGTCCTGAAAACTTTCAAAAGTCAAGAGCACCAGATCCTTTCTTTCCTCATAGTTTCATTACATCATCATTGCCTTTGGTTGCTGAGAGATATGATAATGAGGTTAGTTTAGTAGTTGATGTTTTAGAAAATATATTTTTCAATATTAATCTTACCCGATGATCATGTAGCTGTCAACTCTGTTGCCCGACAGAAATCTAAGGTCGGGATACGCCAGCGATCGCTATACAGGTGGGGGTGTACACAACAGCGCCATCTGTCGAGTAGGTACTCAGGTACTTCTTGTCAACAAGAACTCAATTTTTCCTCTGTCGTGCCACCGGCAAGACCTACTTGGATACGCTGTTGATTCTGGAGTTGTTTTTCACGATTTTGGTGATGTATTCGCTCTAGATTTTAGCCTTCGCTATTCAGGAACCTTTATCATTAGCTTATCAAGCGTTTTGATTTAAATTGGATTAATTGTTAACGAACTTTGCTAGATTTTGGAATTCCCCCTTGACTATTTCTACAATTCAAGATGTCTGACCATTCTCAAGTCCCTAAGTACAGGCAGTGTAGCGTTAGGGCTTGTTCTAGGCGTCTTCCGAAGGCCTCCATAGATCCTCACACCGTTTGTTCCAATTGTAGGGGTAAATCCTGTCAATTGGAAGATCGATGTGAGGAATGCGCTGGGCTTTCGGAATTCGATTTTAACGAATTCCTTAAAAATGCACGTAGGCTAGAGAAAGATAGGATCAGGAGGAGTTCTTCTCGCTCTTTTGATTTTTCCTCTCCCCATGCCCCTCAACCTATTCCTTCCCCTGTAGTGGTGACTCCCGACCCTGCTACTAGTGCTCAGCCCTCCATGGCGGACATGATGCGTGCCATTCAGGCTCTTGGTGACAGAGTGGAGTCATTAGCTAATGACCGGAATCAACTTTTGGCAGATGTCAAAGAGTTGAAAGCGCATAGTGCAGTGGGAAGTGTAGTGAGTGCAAGTGAAGTGAAAAGTGTCAGTGTCAGTGTTGCGCATGAGGGTACATCTGTTCGTGCCAGTCGTCCTCCCAGTCCGGGACCTCTTGCAAGCTCCCAAGCCCAGGGGAGAAGCAATGTCGAAGGACCAAAGGGTTCGGCTCAGCGTACGGATGTACCCTCAGTGGTTGCGGACGTATCTGTCAGAGATCGTCCCATCCACAAACAGACGAATGAGCCCTATCATTCCTCGTCTGTGGAAGAAGTTTCGAGGAAGAAACGTTGGACCAAGGTCTCACGACCTCTCAAGCGTAAGGTCCCTTCCGAGCGAGTCCAACGGCCCAGGTGTAGCCACTGGGTCAGTTCGGACTCGCCGCAGTCTTCCGAAGACTGCACACCTCCCAAGAGAGGTAGAGTGGTTCCGCAGCAGGCAACTACTCCGTCTGTTGCCGCACCAACCACGGTAGATCCTAAGTGGTCCATGCTGCAGACTATGCAGTCTCAGCTTGCTTCCTTTATGCAGGAGTATCGTGCTGAGAAGGTTGACACTGCACCAGTTAACCTACAACCTGCCACGGTTGTGCGCTCAGCAGATACTGCGGCTGCCTGCTCCCACACTCCACCTGTGAGAGCTCCACCACCGATGCGCAGTCCACCCTGCCAGCCGCATGTTCATGCTGCACCCTCCGTTGACATGCGTGAGCTACCGCATCAGCAGTGGGAAGGTGCTGTCGAGCTGCCGTGTTTTGACACAATGCGGCATGCTCCGCAACCCACGGCAGTCCCTCCCACGCACCAGCACTCTGCTTTTGTTGTTGCCAGCTCGCAGACTGACCAGCAGCGCCATGATGTTGGATCCGCAGCAGCTACGCATGCACCCGTGCTGCCGGATTCAGCCGTTCAGCTTTCTGCTCCACCTTTGCCACTTCCTCCTCAGCTTTCGGATGATGGAGTATCCGATGACGAAGCTGCGCATTTGGACGATCCGCACTCCGACTTAGAAGAACCCAAGTCTACGCCTCCCTCCTTAGACTTTCGGAAAGTCCTTGCCTTGTTCAGGGACTTGTATCCGGAACAGTTTGTGTCTGCAACCCCTCGCTCTCCTCCCTCCGAGTTTGCTCTGGGCATGCAGTCAGCAGCTCCTGCCTTCACCAAACTTGTACTCGCACGCTCATCCAAGAGAGCTTTGAGGGTTATGGGAGAGTGGTTGCAGTCCAAGAAGCAACTGGGAAAGACTGCTTTCATCTTTCCGCCTACCAAGCTTGCTTCCAAATCTAGCGTCTGGTATGCCACGGGAGAGGAACCCGGCTTGGGAGTTCCTGCCTCTGCCCAGGGCGACTTCTCAAGTCTGGTTGACTCTCCCCGCAGGCTGGCTATGAGACGATCTAAGATTTGCTGGTCCTTTTCTGACATGGATCATCTGTTGAAGGGAGTCTTTCGTGCTTTTGAGATCTTCAACTTCCTCGATTGGTGTTTGGGAGCGTTAAGCAGAAAGACTTCCCCTTCGGATAAGGACTCTGCCATGCTTATCATGTCTAGCATGGACAAAGCCATTCGGGATGGGTCTGGTGAGCTTGCGGCTTCGTACGTGTCGGGAGTGCTTAAGAAGAGAGAACATCTTTGCTCCTTCTTGTCGGCTGGGATCACTCCTTGCCAGAAGTCGGAGTTGTTGTATGCTCCGCTCTCCAAGTGTCTCTTTCCGGAAGAGCTGATCAAGGGGATGGCTGCCTCGTTGATCCAGAAGGATACCCATGACCTGGTGGCGTCCTCCGCACGTAAGGCTAAAGCTTTACCTTCCGTGCCTAGACCTAGGATGGACACACCAGCGTCTAGGTTCATCCCGCCCTTTCGTGGCAGAACCTCCAGCAGAGGAGGTACCCGTGCCGACAGTCACCGTGGCAAATCGAAGAAGGGTTCCAAGTCCTCAAAAGGCAGAATCTGACTGCCTACCTCTCCAGACAGCAGTGGGAGCCAGGCTCAAGAACTTCTGGCAAGCTTGGGAGAGCAGATGTGCAGACGCTCACTCTGTGAAGTTGCTGAGGGAGGGGTACAGAATTCCGTTCTGCCGCAGTCCCCCTCTAGCAACGTCTCCCATCAACCTCTCTCCCAACTACAAGGAGAAGGACAAGAGGCTAGCGTTGCAACAAGAGGTGTCGCTCTTGCTACAAAAGAGAGCGGTAGTCATAGTCCGGGACCATCAATCCCTGGGCTTCTACAACCGTCTCTTCCTGGTAGCGAAGAAGACAGGAGGTTGGAGACCGGTGCTGGACGTCAGTGCTCTCAATGCTTTTGTCACCAAGCAGACGTTCACAATGGAGACGACGAAGTCGGTCCTAGCAGCGGTCAGAAAGGAAGACTGGATGGTCTCGTTAGACCTGAAAGACGCGTACTTTCATGTCCCCGTCCATCCAGACTCCCAACCTTTCCTAAGGTTCGTCTTTGGAAAGGTCGTGTACCAGTTCCAAGCCCTGTGCTTTGGCCTAAGCACGGCACCTCTTGTGTTTACCAAACTGATGAGGAATATTGCCAAATTCCTTCACTTGGCAGACATCAGAGCCTCCCTCTATTTGGACGACTGGCTTTTAAGAGCTCCGTCAAGTCGTCGCTGTCTGGAGAATCTCAGATGGACTATGGATCTGACCAAGGAATTGGGTCTCCTGGTCAATATAGAGAAGTCCCAACTCGTCCCATCCCAAACCATTGTCTATCTAGGTATGGAGATTCAGAGTCGAGCTTTTCGGGCTTTTCCGTCGGCCCCAAGGATCAGTCAAGCCCTAGAATGCATCCAGAGCATGCTGAGAAGGAACCGATGTTCAGTCAGGCAGTGGATGAGTCTAACAGGGACACTTTCATCGCTGGCCCAGTTCATCGAGTTAGGGAGACTCCTCCTCCGCCCCCTTCAGTATCATCTAGCTGCTCACTGGAGAAAGGACATGACGTTAGAGGTGGTCTCAGTGCCTATTTCTGAAGAGATGAGGTCTACACTGACGTGGTGGAAGAACAGCATTCTTCTCAAGGAAGGTCTACCATTGGCTGTTCAGACCCCCGACCACCGTCTCTTCTCGGACGCATCGGACACGGGCTGGGGTGCGACACTGGACGGACAGGAATGCTCGGGCACGTGGAATCAGGAGCAAAGAACACTTCACATCAACTGCAAGGAGCTTTTGGCAGTTCATCTGGCCTTGATAAACTTCAAGTCCCTCCATCTAAGCAAGGTGGTGGAGGTGAACTCCGACAACACCACAGCCTTGGCCTACATCTCCAAGCAAGGAGGGACTCATTCGAGGAAGTTGTTCGAGATCGCAAGGGACCTCCTCATTTGGTCAAAAGATCGAAAGATCTCGCTGGTAACGAGGTTCATTCAGGGCGACATGAATGTCATGGCAGATCGCCTCAGCCGGAAGGGTCAGGTCATCCCCACAGAGTGGACCCTTCACAAGAATGTTTGCAGCAGACTATGGGCCCTGTTGGGTCAGCCCACCATAGATCTATTCGCTACCTCGATGACCAAGAGGCTCCCGATGTATTGTTCTCCGATTCCAGACCCAGCAGCAGTTCACGTGGATGCCTTTCTTCTGGATTGGTCCCATCTAGACCTGTATGCGTTCCCTCCGTTCAAGATTGTCAACAGGGTACTACAGAAGTTCGCCTCTCACGAAGGGACACGGTTGACGTTGGTTGCTCCCCTCTGGCCCGCGAGAGAATGGTTCTCCGAGGTACTGCAATGGCTAGTGGACGTTCCCAGGACTCTTCCTCTAAGAGTGGACCTTCTGCGTCAGCCGCACGTAAAGAAGGTACACCCAAGCCTCCACGCTCTTCGTCTGACTGCCTTCAGACTATCGAAAGACTCTCAAGAGCTAGAGGCTTTTCGAAGGAGGCAGCCAGAGCGATTGCCAGAGCTAGGAGGACATCCACTCTCAAAGTCTATCAGTCAAAATGGGAAGTCTTCCGAAGCTGGTGCAAGGCGAATGCAGTTTCCTCAACCAGTACCTCTGTAACGCAGATAGCTGACTTCCTTTTACATCTAAGGAATGTAAGATCCCTATCAGCTCCTACGATCAAAGGTTACAGAAGCATGTTGGCAGCGGTCTTCCGCCACAGAGGCTTAGATCTTTCCACCAACAAAGATCTACAGGACCTCCTTAGGTCTTTTGAGACCTCAAAGGAGCGTCGGTTGACCACACCAGGCTGGAACCTAGACGTGGTTTTAAGGTTCCTGATGTCAGCAAGGTTTGAACCGCTTCAATCAGCCTCTTTTAAGGATCTCACATTAAAGACTCTTTTCCTCGTTTGCTTAGCAACAGCTAAAAGAGTCAGTGAGATTCACGCCTTCAGCAGGAACATAGGTTTTACATCTGAAACGGCTACATGTTCCTTGCAGCTTAGTTTTTTAGCTAAAAACGAGCTTCCTTCTCGTCCTTGGCCCAAGTCGTTCGAGATCCCAAGCCTGTCCAACTTGGTGGGGAACGAACTAGAGAGAGTACTTTGCCCAGTAAGAGCTCTTAAGTACTATTTAAGACGTACAAAGCCATTACGAGGACAATCAGAAGCTTTATGGTGTTCTATCAAGAAACCTGCTTTACCGATGTCTAAGAACGCAGTTTCTTATTACATCAGGCTTTTGATTAGAGAGGCCCATTCTCTTCTGAAGGAAGAAGACCTTGCTTTGCTGAAGGTAAGGACACATGAAGTTAGGGCTGTCGCTACTTCAGTGGCCTTCAAACAGAACCGTTCTCTGCAGAGTGTTATGGATGCAACCTATTGGAGAAGCAAGTCAGTGTTCGCATCATTTTACCTCAAAGATGTCCAGTCTCTTTACGAGAACTGCTACACCCTGGGACCATTCGTAGCAGCGAGTGCAGTAGTAGGTGAGGGCTCAACCACTACATTCCCATAATCCCATAACCTTTTTTTAATCTTTCTCTTGAAATGCTTTTTATTGTTGTTTTTTGGGTTGTACGGAAGGCTAAGAAGCCTTCCGCATCCTGGTTGATTTGGCGGGTGGTCAAATTCTTTCTTGAGAAGCGCCTAGATTAGAGGTTGTGATGAGGTCCTTTAGTATGGGTTGCAGCCCTTCATACTTCAGCACCTAGGAGTCGCTCAGCATCCTAAGAGGATCGCTAGGCTCAGTAAGGAAGACGTACTTAAAAAGGCAGAGTATTGGTTCAAGTCGACTTCCTTACCAGGTACTTATTTATTTTATGTTTGTTATTTTGAATAACTGCTAAAATGAAATACGGGATACTTAGCTTCTAATGTTAACATGTATGCTGGTCTCCACCCACCCTCCTGGGTGTGAATCAGCTACATGATCATCGGGTAAGATTAATATTGAAAAATGTTATTTTCCTTCAGTAAAATAAATTTTTGAATATACTTACCCGATGATCATGAATTTAAGGACCCTCCCTTCCTCCCCATAGAGAACCAGTGGACCGAGGAGAAAATTGAGTTCTTGTTGACAAGAAGTACCTGAGTACCTACTCGACAGATGGCGCTGTTGTGTACACCCCCACCTGTATAGCGATCGCTGGCGTATCCCGACCTTAGATTTCTGTCGGGCAACAGAGTTGACAGCTACATGATCATCGGGTAAGTATATTCAAAAATTCATTTTACTAAGGAAAATAACATAATTTTAAACCAAAATTATTTTTCCATACAATCCCATTGTTTTTAACATTTTTTTGGGGTAAAGTGAAAGTCAAGGAAAATTCTTGGGAGTCTTTAAATAATTTCTGTTGTGAACAAAATGGTTCCATCAGTTTCAGACACACGTTGAGTTCTGAGTCTTGTGAAGGTCCACACTGATAAAGCTAAATTTTGGCAAGTCATAATTGTCAAGGTTGTCCCATGTGTGCATAATGGCATCTTGTTTTATACTTTTGGGTTCAAGAGTTGCAGAAGACTGGGTAAAGTGACCTTTTCTTCTGTATTGATGCTCTCTTCAATGATATTTTGTCTTCTGGGGATATATCTTGGTATGATCTGCATATGGCTGTTTCTCTGCTTAGCTCAGGATAGCAACTACTAGCAGAAAGGGTTTTTGAAGTTGTTCCTTATTATTTTTTTAGCTAACTCACAGGACCTGTCTTTTATACAGTTAGACCTTAAAATTTGCAGGGGTTAAGTAAAAGACATGGTAGCATATAGTATGTTGAAAAAAAAAAAGTAATTGCTCTTCTGAATGACCATGGGGAAGGCTGTTTTTATATGGTCCTGTGTGGTTCATAATTTTTGGCTGATGAAGAAACTAGATGGGCCACCATTGAGTTGGAATGTTTAGCTTTAGTCTGGGCTATGACTAAATATTGCCATTACTTGATATAAACACTGAATTCAGTAGAAAACATGTCTCCAGCATTTGAAAGAGAAAGTTTCACCCTGTGTCTTTACTGCAGTGTGGCGTAGAGGCAAAGAACATTGCATCCCCGTTGCCCTTTCATGTTCCCTCTGATCCACCCAGTGCCCAAAGATGGCATGCTAAATGGTGAAACTCATCTTCCCCTCAGAATAATAGTAGCTAAGGCCATAGATGCATTTTCATATGTGAGGACGTAAAGTACGTAAGATCTTATGATAGAAGAAATTCTCAACGCAGCGTGAGAAAACCCCTCATACGCAATTCTCTAGAATGTTGTCAACGGATTCCATGGTCATTGTTGTGATCTCTTATAATTACCTACTCTACTGGAAAATAAGGATGATTTATACACCAATGATGACCTTGTCCTGTACGGTCCCCAGTCAGTCTTTCCCTCAGCTATGTGACGCAATTTATTAACACTCCTTCATGGTAACCGTTGTGGTGTAGAGGCAGTTAAGCATTGGATTAAACAGACTGTATGTTGGCACTAATAACAGGAGCTGCTGTTATGCAACGAGTACCATTCTCACCCCTTTGAATCAGTATTAGCTGATTTCTTCAGTGTTACTTGAAAATCTTTCATGGCGTATGTTGACAGGCTGTCTGGATGGCATGTGGTGGTCAAATTTGGTACTAATGTTACAGCAGCAGGAACAACATGACATTTCAGCCACATCTTCCGATACTTAGGTAGTCCAGTATAGCCAAGGACAGATGGCGATGAGGTGTTCAACATGTGAACTGGAGAGAGAGCTGCATTTGAAGGCCTTCACAATGGTTTCCCAGTCCTTTCCAGTTAACTGGAGCTTGGTGATTTACTTGTTGCCGATTAAGATCAGCACCTCAAGTTTACACAAGTGATGCCATTAATCTCACTGGAAGATTCTATATTTTTGGAATGACGACAGCTCTTCCTTTTCTGGGGAGAAAAAAAAAAGTGTGATAATTTCTGAAGCTGTTGGTAAATTTTTAGCAGTTAAAGCTTCTTTTAGTAAATGTGAATGAGATTTCTTGGAACAATGGTCTCTCCAAAGAAACTTATGTTGATCCATCTGAGGATAAGAGTGTTTCAATTTCATCTTGACTGGCTTTTGGACAAGTAATCCTACCTGACACAAACTTTTATCCCCCCCTTATTCAAAACCAGTTGGACTTGTCAAATGGTGGGATGACCACAGTGGTTTTTCTCAAGGAGTTTGCTGGAGATAAATGTTCCAGACCTTCCCCTCTTTAGTGATGCTTCCCAAGAATGGTAGGGAACTACTAAGAATTATGTTCTCGGGGCATGGAACTGGACGAAGCAAGAGTCATCACTTTACATAAATTGCCTAAACCTTTTAGCAGTGTTCAAGGTAATTTACTCTCTGGAATCACTAGTGGTAGAGAAATACATTAAGATTTTTATGTAGAACAAGATATGAAAGTAGAGAGGGACCAGGTTGGTGTCATTATTCTGTATAGCAGAAGAGGTACTGTGTTGACATGGATGGTAATGAGGGAATCTGACTGTTGCATCAATTCATCCTTAGGAAAATCAATATTAATTCCAATCAATTGAGCAGGAAGCGGTATATCCATCAAAAGAGTGGTTTCTTCATGGGTTACTTGATTTGGAGTTTGTGCGGTAAGCACAATACAAGCTATAGACATTTTTGCAACCTCCCTCATTAGGAAAATTGAGGTGTTTTGCTCCCAGGTCTAAGATTCTTTGGAGTGGAGAGTAGATGCCCTGTTACAGGACTTTTATGCCTTTCCTCCATTCTCATTACTTTGAGTGGTAGCTAGCAAGTTTCGAGTATCACTAAACAGGAGGAGGACTAGTAACACTCTATTTGCCACAAAAGAGGTGGTTCATGGATCTCTGGCCTCTGTTGTCAGAAAATTCCCAATAAGGTTACATTGCAGGACCAATCCTCTCAGATATGGTTTTTTGGAAGTGGCTCATTGAAGCCCCACATGCTTCAGCTTACTGCGAACAGACTAGCCACCATGTCCTCAGAGAGGAGGTAAGGCCCTTTAGTCTCTATTTTAGCTTTTAAAAGACATTATCAATAATTCATATAGAAGTCAGTGATGTGTATTCTGGTTGGCACAAATCCAGAGAAATTTTATTAAACTTGACTTGTTTAAACATATTGTCAAACTTGTTGTATGATAAGAAACTTTGTGACTGTTAAAGGTTAACACTTGATGCTATCTTCAATCATATTTGATTTGATTTATCCACTTCAGGTATAGCCACAGATGTTTTCAAATCTTTTAATATTGAGAAACCTTCTGTCACTTGGTGAGTTCATTAGAATTTACATGTCTTGCAGTAATTGAAAAGGTTGATAGATTGTCATTTAAAGATCTTACAAACAAGACTTTTTCCTTTGGCTTTGGCAAAAAAATTTAGTGAAATACAGGCCCTTTCCAATAATGTGAGCTTTGCAGCTGAATAGTTGGTTTTATTAGCGAAGTTTCACAGCCAAATATGATATAAAGACAAAATGTTTACCTCATTTCCCATATTCCATTTTTAGGTCAGAACATGAGTTGAGATTGGGAAGATAGGTTTCTATGTTTGTTTAGGGCCTTTAAGGTCTATGGAGACAAGACAGATTTTATTGGGAGAATGGTCCCTAGCATGTTTTGGTTAGGATACTGAATCACCCCTTTCCAAGAATGCTATGTTGTTTCTTATTAAAAGCTTAGTGGCTAAAGAGTATGTAAGTTGGATTTAAACCATATGCAGAACTTCAAAGTTAGGTTTCATGATATTAGGAATACTACATTTATTTACTAAAGAGTATGCCAAGATGGATTTAAGCCATATGGAGAACTTGAAAGTTAGGTTTCATGATACTATGAGTGCTGCTACTTTTTGTAATTTCTTCATAGGTCTGCCTTTAGAAAAGATCTTGGCAGCAGCTCAGTTGAATATCAAATTGGTATTTACAAAGTACTGTACTACTGTACTTGAAGTAGACCTGGTTTTCTTATAAAGATGATGGTAATTAGGACCTATTGTAGAATCAGGTGAAGTTTTAGTTTAATTCAGAATTTGTGTGTATTGGGTAGATTTGTATTAATTGTAGGCTAGGTTAAGAGTTGCAGATTTTTTTTCTGCCCTTGGTGAGAATTTTTTTTTCTGACTGAAATCATGTCGTATTATGAAAAAAAAGTGGGAGTGTCTCTTACTTTTCGTTGAAGAAGTAACTGTACTGTAATACTTTTTGAGTTTAAAGATGAGCTCTTTTCAGTTGCTTTATGAAATGTTTTAGTTTTAAGAAAGTTTCTTTATGCTCTTTCCCACTTACCACTTCCATGTGAGTGCGGTATTCAGCAAGGTGAACCCTAGGGAAGGTTTGTTGAAATTTTGATAGAATTTGTTATTTCAGTACTTAACTAGTTTTATCTTGCAATAGAAATTTTCCTATTGATGTGCTTCACCTTTTTTTTCATTTTTGTATTAAACTTTTTTTTTTTAATTTTTTTTTTTTTTACATCTTCCAGGTGTATACATTACAGCCTTTCATTAAGCAATATTATTATTTATTTTCTTCTTCTAATGTTCAAATAACTTTAAATATAGTAAAGAAACCTCCTACCTTGAAAGCATGCTGCCGCTATTTATATAAGACTCCATACATGCCAGTAATAAGTGAGATGGCATACCTCTAGAATAATATTATGCAACTACAGTTCTAGCTGGGTACCCTTACCCAGTATAAAATCAAGGGGTGGTGCCCAGTGCCCAGTTCATTTTTAATTGTTTACTTTTCGTCCAGATTTCTGGGTATTCCACCGTTTTATCTTTTTGTATAGTGAATGTTGGAGTGTGGTCAGCATTTGGACACTAGGCAGTCTGCATGCTACGTCTGGCCACAGTCCGCAAACCACTACAGTGTTACCTAGCTGATATCATTTACAATAGGGTGTCTTAAGTGGCATTGCCAAGCCATAACAAACTTTGGTGGAGAATGTAATTAAAGTTAGGTGAGGGGAAATTCATATCTATTCTTAAATGTTAGGGGTAAAAAATTTGAGGCTTAGGCAAGGAAGCAAGGTAAACACAACTTAAGTGTTGAAATTATGAATTTTATTAAGATTCCATTTTGCTAGGTCTAGTACTTTTGGAAAGAAGTGAAGAGAGTAAGGAAGGCTGGTTCAAGAATTGAAGAGACAGTGAAAGATGGAAATGGAAGGTTGTTAAAAGGAGAGGAGGCAAGGAAAAGGTTGGCGGAATATTTTGAAAGTTTACTGATTGTTGAAGATAATAGGGAGGCAGATATAATTGCTGTTGCAGGTGTTGAGATGCCAGTGATGGGAGATGAGAATGAGAGAGAGATTACAAGAAAGGAAGTGAGGAGGGCACTAGATGAAACGAGAGTAGGAAAAGTATCTGGTATGGATGGTGTGAGAACTGAGATGTTGAAGGAAGGGGGGTGTGACTGTACTTGAATGGATGGTGAGATTGTTTAATATGTGTTTTGTGTTGTCAATGGTACCAGTAGATTGGGTTTGTGCGTGTATTGTACCACTATATAAGGGTAAGGGAGATGTGCATGAGTGTTGTAATTCAAGGGGTATTAGTTTGTTGAGTGTGGTGGGAAAAGTGTATGGTAGAGTAGTGATTAATAGGATTAAGGATAATACAGAATGCAATCTTAGAAGTACAGGGTTGTTTTAGAAGAGGTAGGGGTTGTATGAATCAGATTTTTAGTTAGGCAGATATGCTAGAAATATTTAGCAAAAGGTAAAGAGGTGTATGTTGACTTTATGGATCTGGAGAAAGCATATGATAGAGTTGATAGGGAAGCAATGTGGAATGTAATGAGGTTATATGGAGTTGGTGGAAGGTTGTTGCAAGCAGTGAAAGGTTTCTACAAAGGTAGTAAAGCGTGTGTTTAGGATAGGAAATGAAGTGAGCGATTGGTTTCCGGTGAGAGTGGGCTGAGACAGGGATGTGTGATGTCGCCGTGGTTGTTTAACTTGTATGTTGGTGGAGTGGTGAGAGAGGTGAGTGCTCGAGTGCTTGGACTAGGATTGAAACTGGTAGACGAGAATGACCATGAATGGGAGGTAAATAAGTTGTTGTTTGCGGATGATATTGTACTGGTTGCAGACGTGGAAGAGAAGCTTGGCTGATTAGTGACAGAATTTGGAAGGGTGTGTGAGAGAAGGAAATTGAAAGCTAATGTGGGTAAGAGTAAGGTTATGAGATGTACGAGAAGGGAAGGTGGTGCTAGGTTGAATGTCATGTTGAATAGAGAGTTACTTGAGGAGGTGGATCAGTTTAAATACTTGGGGGTGTGTTGTTGCAGCAAATGGTGGAGTGGAAGCAGATGTACGTCAGAGAGAGAATGAAGGATGCAAAGTGTTGGGGACAGTTAAGGGAGTAGTAAAAAATAGAGGGTTGGGCATGAATGTAAAGAGAGTTCTGTATGAGAAAGTGATTGTACCAACTGTGATGTATGGATCGGAGTTGTGGGAAATGAAAGTGACGGAGAGACAGAAATTGAATGTGTTTGAGATGAAGTGTCTAAGGAGTATGGCTGGTGTATCTCGAGTAGATAGGGTTAGGAACGAAGTAGTGAGGATGAGAACGGGTGTAAGAAATGAATTAGTAGCTAGAGTGGATATGAATGTGTCGAGGTGGTTTGGCCATGTCGAGGGAATGGAAAATGGCTGTCTGCTAAAGAAGGTGATGAATGCAAGATTTGATGGGAGAAGTACAAGAGGAAGGCCAAGGTTTGGGTGGATGGATGGAGTGAAGGAAGCTCTGGGTGATAGGAGGATAGATGTGAGAGGCAAGAGAGCGTGCTAGAAATTGGAATGAATGGTGAGCGATTGTGACGCAGTTCTGGTAGGCCCTGCTGCTTCCTCCGGTGCCTTGGATGACCGCGGAGGTAGCAGCAGTAGGGGATTCAGTGTTATGAAGCTTCATCTGTGGTGGATAACGGGGGAGGGTGGGCTGTGGCACCCCATGCAGTACCAGCCGAACTCTGTTGAGTCCCTTGTCAGGCTGGGAGGAACGTAGAGAGGAGAGGTCCCCTTTTCTGTTTCATTTGTTTGATGTCAGCTACCCCCCAAAATTGGGGGGAAGTGCCTTAGTATATTTATGTATGTAGTACGTAATTATTCTTGTTACAGTATTTTCTTTGAGTATCTGGTTTGTATCATAATCTATTAAAAAAAAAAAAAAATTTTCCTTCTCAGCATTGGAGAGAGTATCGATATATACTATGGAGTCATTGGTGAACTCCTTGTTTCTATGATCAAGATGTCTTTTACTCAAGAAGATGATGAGTCGGGATGGTGTGCAGATGGTGCTCAGACCAGAATCATGGCATATTGTGTGTTAACTACAGTTTTAAAAGTTTCTCGTGGACGTCATGCGCCATCTAAAGTGTTAGCTAATTTGATAGTTAAAGACATTCTGCCTAGGAATCAACAGGTTACATTGCAGGTGAGAGTTCAAAAGTTATAGTACATACCTATATGTCAGGGTGACCGATATATGTATTTTGGTCTTCAACTGACACATGTTGAATTTACATTTATGCTGCCCCATTGATTACACTGTTTATAAAGGTTTTGTTCCTATATGTACATTTTTCCTTTAAGATAGGGAATGTTTTCAGTGCAGCTGGAACGGTCATTGAAATAGTTATCGAGGTATTTAATATAATAAAATTACAAATAGTAATAATGATAACTATAATAATAACAGTAATAGTAATAATAATAATAATCTTATACCGAATCGTTTTGTTCATTGTAACCTACCCAGCAATGTAACATACTGTATTAGTAATGTCTACATTAGCTCCTTCATCAGTAGCCCTGCCCGGTGCCTGTCAAAGTCTTCACTATTGGCCTTGGTAACAACGAGTTTGGCCATACTTTTGTGTTCTATCTAAGGCTAGTTAATCTTTTTCTTACTTTTTAAATTGAAGCAAGATTGTAAATGTATTTTGGACACTGCTTCATTATCCCATTTTTACGTAGTTTAGGTTGGGGCCTCTTTTAAGCGTATGTTTGTGTTGAGAAGTGAGAAGGCTAAGTTTTCCCTTGTAATATTTTTGGCAAGCCTTTGATTTGCCAGAGAGAATGTTTAGCACTTTGCGCTTCTCATCACGTATGCTTCAGGAGCAGGGACCACGGGTACATTGAGGAAGTTTTTCATGAATTTTGAGTGGGAGATGATCGCTGCCCTCCAACATGCTCTGGAAGTTCTGGTTTACAGACCGCCACCAACGAGTGACCTAAGCAAGGCTTGCCTTCCTAGGGCCATGCAGGTAGGTTCTCAATGTTTTGAGGAAATGGGCAAGTTGGCCTACCTCGCTCCGGTGTCCTCAGTGACAGTATCAGTGGTGATACCAGTGATTTAGCGGTGATCCCAGTGCCAGCAGTTTCATTGACTCCAATATAGTACAGTACCATTGACCTTAGTGGTGATCCCACAAGGCTGTTCCTCTGCAGGAGTAGAGTGCTAGTGGAAAAAAATCTTAAGAATGCTGAGGTGTAGAAAAATCTAACAAGCTGGGAAGGTCAATTGTAGTCATAAGTAAGGTTCTTGCCAGCACCACTTTTTCCTTGGGGGGAATTACCCTGGGTGATTCCCACAGTACCACAGCTCCCCACCGCCCTGTACCATGGCTCTGTGCCAGGCGGGTAGGTTTCATCGCACAATGAAACCTATGATATCCCAAAACATATTGGTGCTGATGTAATATTCATTATGAAGATATTTTGTACAAATTAAGAAATTGTATTATTATTATTATTATTCTTATTATTATTATTATTATTATTACTTGCTAAGCTACAACCCTAGTTGGAGAAGCAGGATGTTATAAGTCCAAGGGCTCCAACAGGGAAAATAGCCCAATAAGGAAAGGGATGAGGAAAAACTACAAAAGAAGTTTAAGAACAATAACAACATTAAAATAAATCTTTTTTCAACTATAAACTATTAAAACTTCAAAATACAAGAGGAAGAGAAACAAGATAGAATAGCGTGCTTGAATATACCCTCAAGCAAAAGAACTCTTAACCCAAGACAGTGGAAAACCATGGTACAGAGAATATGGCACTACCCAAGTCTAGAGAACAATGGTTTGATTTTGGAGTGTCCTCCTAGAAGAGCTGCTTACCATAGCTAAAGAGTCTTTTCTCCCGTTACCAAGAGGAAAGTAGCCACTGAACAATTACAGTGCAATAGTTAACCTCATGAGAGAAGAAGAATTGTTTGGTAATCTCAGTGTTGTCAAGTGTATGAGGGAAGAGGAGAATGTATAAAGAATAGGCCAGACTATTCTGTTTACGTGTGGGCAAAAATAAAATGATCTCTAACCCGAGAGAGAGGGATCCAATGTAGTACTGTGTAGCCAGTCAAAGGACCCAATAACTCTCTAGCAGTAGTATCTCAACAGGTGGCTGGTGTATAAACGATACTCCTTGTTATTTGTATGTGCGCATATTGTCAATACAGTAGCGGTATTTTAAAATCAGCGGATCACAACCCAAGGTAAACAAAACAAAAAATTTAGTGATAGTTGATTGTTAAAAGGCTCCTTAAATTGAAAAATAGAATAGAAAATGCTTTGGTAAAGCATATGATATTCTATGAATCAAGAAAATAAAATACTGTAATGATAAACAGTAAGAAAATATTGATAAAATATGACCAAGATGATTATAGCATCATGACACAGCATAATATATTTACAGAAACCACACATTTGGAGCTAGACATACTTCCAGATAGAGTTATGACCCATTTCTCGGTCCCTATCTCGGTTGTAAGTCTAGTACTATCTGTACCAAGAAGACCATCATCACTTTTGTTTTTGGCATTGTGGGGGCAGCTCTATAGTTATGTAGCCAGCCCAGCTCCCTTACATGACATTATACATCTTGTCCATGGCAACGCGTTTGAATAAATCTGGACGAAGGGTAAAATGACTGATCCTGCTGTGCAGAAGTTATCATATAGAACTGTTACATGCTGGATCTGTCACTGATGTTGGCAAACTACGTTTCTGAGCACCATTGTTATTAGACTAGATCTGTAAGTTGTAGTTCTTCCCCATCCTCCCTTTTCAAGTTGGAGGATAGTGGAATGTACTGCATATCTTCCATTGGCCATCCTGCATTGGTAATTTTATTATAGGTATGCAGTTAATTCTAAGCCATGTGTTCTCCATCATAAGTACCAATACTATACAGTAGTCTTTAAGTTTAATTCCATTTATGACCAGATTGTGGAATGAACTTCCTATTCAGGCAGTTGAATTGGTGGAATTTTAGAAGTTCAAACTTCTAGAGAATGTTTTTCTCATGAAGTGGCTGACATAAGTATCTCTTCTTATTTTAAATTATATATGACAGATCTATTTTAACATTGTTAATGATATTAGAATATTTTATATTGATTATTTGTCACTTTGTCATGTATTTTATTTATTTCCTTAGTTCCTTTCCTCTTTGGGCTATTTTTCCCTGTTGGAGTCCTTGGGCTTATAGCATCCTACTTTTCCAACTAGGGTTGTAGCTTAGCTAGTAATAATCTTAATGATAATCATGATAATAGTAATAAACTACATCAGCCCTTCAGGGAGAGAGATTCCTTCATCTACCAAGTACCAGGTACCAACCAGTTACTGGCCAGATTCTAGCAGCCTACTCATCCATATGGTGGATAGAAGGTTGCTGGCATAATCTCCTATGCTCCTGTATGGGAGCAAGAAGACATGCATTTCAAGAGGTAGGGCAACTTGCCTGCACTCACCACCTGTCGTTAGCTACCGTGTTAATGATTTCAACAGCTATTTCATCTCCGCTGAAGATATTCCCTATTTTAAACTACTCAGGTTTTTATTCAAAGAAAAAACATATTTCTAATTTTTTTTTCTAAAATTAATTTTTTTCCTCTGTTAGAATTAATTTCTATTAGTATTTTCTTTTTTCTACCAATTTGTAAAAGTGAAGTCTGGATTGAAATTATTTGCAGTTTGTACCTGATTGGGTTGATAGTATTTGTACATTCTGAACCTATTCCCCTTTGAGGAGGAGGAGTTAGTGCCTTCAGTGCATCTGCAGTGTACTGAAGGCATTTCTTAGTGGTGTCTGCAGTGTTCCTTTGGCCCCTAGCTGCTCTTGCTTGATATCCTCTTGCTTTACCTCTCCCTTTCCCTTTCTTTTGTCTTGCTGTGCAACCTCTTTTAACTTTTACTTCATAGTGTAACTGCAGGGTTTTCTCCTATTTCCACCTTTGTGCTAAAAGGCCTCACACAGCCCCAATGCTGGACTACATAACCAAAATTTACAAATCCAATGAAATCCACTAATGAACCTATCAATCATGATCTGCTGTACTTCCAAGTAACAGCCCTTCAGTTACTCTTTTTTTATCACTGATCACAACTAAGGATATTCTCTTGAACAATTCTAGATCTGTAAGACATCTTTATAGTCATTCCTTCCTGTGACTCAGCTGTGATTGCATGTATAGTCTCTCCCAGGGGTTAGCCTAATTAGTGCTTTTTTGTGCTCTTTGTGCCTCCCTTTTTCATTATGCTCTACACTTTTTGTCCCGTCTGTCAAATTATTGTAGCTTACTGTATCACTTGCCAGATGACCATAAGGTGTGATACCCATTTGTATTATTACATGCATTTGGTTTCTGTGATTTGTCGTCACTTGTAGAAAAATTAAATGAGCTTTCCTCTTTTTGTTTTTTTTCTTTAGGGTTATTCAATTTTTACAAAACCGTATGTTCTTTTCTGTCATATCTTTGCTGAGTTGTTATATTCTGTAGGAAAGTATGTTCAGTTTTCCCTCTATTTTTTATATCATCTAAATTGTTATAGAGGGTTTTTAGGTAACTAAATTCATAAAAAAACCTTGGGAAAAGCCATTTTTATCTCTCCTTGTAAGGAGTTTTTAGTAGTTGTATCTTTGAGGATATATCATTCTGGAACATACTTTGCACCTCTATATGATCCTGATTTAATTTGAAATACAGTAGTTATACATCCTTCTTTACATCAACTTTCCATATTGTTGGAATATGATGTAATAGCTTGAATATTTTTTTTATCCTTTGAACTGATATTTCTTGGCTACAGCAAATATATATATATATATATATATATATATATTATAATCCATATACTTTTCCTAGAAAAATAGAAATATCATTATTTTGATTAAGTTACAATAATGAAATTTTCAGGGAACACAGAATAAGGGCTTGCAGTCACTGACCATTCAAAAGAAAAAGAAGAAAAAAGGCTACGCAATAAATCAGAGCACTGCGACAAATCAAAGTGGACCATTCTTTCAGTCAGAGGTCCTTGGACGTATAACAAGAGCAGCTTTAACTTTAACGGAAACTCTCTTCATTTATGCATCTCATTCCATGACACACAAGGTGAAACAGGTAAGCATAAAGATATTTGGATTTTGCTTCCTTTCGTGCATGATGTATTATATAGTGTACTGTGTTAATGCGTAATAAGCCTTATGATTAGATTTACTGTGTTATATATTTTAAACTATTCATTTTACTGAAAGAAATATATGATGATGGACTTTTGAGAATATTTTAATTTTGGTGATAAAGTTTTGGTAGCCATAATGTCTTAAATTTTTTTCCTCAGATACTGCAAAAAAATATTATGAGTTTAACAGAAATTGTATCCGGTGGGGGAAGCTTACCTATAGCTTATTCTAGTGATAAAACACGAGCACAATTATATCGAACTCTCGCAAGTATAGCAACGCATCCAGATCCAAGATGTCCTCCTCCTTATACTGTGATGTTACATTTACTACTGCTTGGACAGCAAGACCCACAGATGTTGGTAAGTTGTTGATTTAAAGATTTTGTACATTGAGCCATTTTAGTTTAGCTTGATATGGCAGAATTTACTAACCCTTGGTAGCTTACTAGATCTCTTTATTTATTAGCTTCATTATGGTAGTTTTTACCAAGCTACCTTTGGAAACATGATGCACTTTGCTGATGAATCTCTAGAATTGAATGATAACTGTAGTTTTTAAGTTAAGGTTAAATATTGTAATGGAGTTTTTGTTAGCTGTAGGATATAAATTCCAGTTGTAGGCTATACTATACGGGTCCATGTTACTAGATTTTGTTTTGAAACCGAAGACTAGATCCCTGAAGTATCTAGTAAGTTGATGGGATACTGAGTATTTACTGTAGGAGCTTATAAGACTTCAGGCTCACAATTTTTACAGCTACCCCGTAATTATATGCTACATTATTCCTTTACATTTTAGCTGGAGGTCTGTGGCCTCCTACAAGTCCCTCTACACTTTAAATAGAATGTGTTTGTATAAGGGTACAAACTTTTATTTCACTAGAAGTTTCCTTCATTGTTCCCAGTGATTACACATCTATGTCACAAATTTAGATTAACAAAAAATATGAGTTTTTTAGATTGGAAATTAGGTTGTGAAAAATTAAGTTTTATCTAATAGCCATTTTCTAATTAGGTATTCAATATAGTGGAAGAACTCTTTTTATTTGTCTGTATAATTAGATTATGTTAAGAGCATTTAGATACTCTTAAATGAAACAGAATCATATTTAATAAGATTGATTTTATGAATTCATATAAATTGTTCTCTTAATTGTTACTTTGTATGAGCCATGATTATTTGTTATCAGACCTTTTCTTCATTCTCCCCTCTCTTGGGGAAAGCAGCATCCTGGGTTCTCTGCACAGCTGACCCCAACCCTTTTACTGATTATTGGTCTTAATTGCTTAAGAAATTCTTTGAATATAATGAATTACATGTGCGGTTAATCTTTGTGGATTTCTATCTTTAATATAGGTTATATATTAATTTTGTTCAGCTTCTCTGTTAATTGTGAATGTAAAGGTAATTGCTTTGGTTTTTAAAATAAAGATTCTTACATGTGAAATATCTCTTCTCTTCATTGTATTCTATGATATCTTTCCATAAAAAGCCAATGGATTCTTGTCTGAAGAATCACTATATATTCAATACCTTTCAAAGCTCACAATTTCAGTTAAGAATAAATAAGAAGTTAATAGCAGGTACAGCATTAAGCATTTACTTGGGAATGTTAAGTTTTCAATTTAGGTTTCAAAAGAATCTCTCTCTCTCTCTCTCTCTCTCTCTCTCTCTCTCTCTCTCTCTCTCTCTCTCTCTCTCTTATTTACCATATCTATTAATATTATATAATAGCTAAATAGCTTGGAAAATAAGAATTTTGTGGTTATTACATCCTTACTTTTCAGGAATGAACAGGACCTCTTGTCAGATGTATGGGTGTGAATTCTTGGTATTTCTCTTTTTGTTAATCTATGCATTACAGTATACTGTATAAAGTTATACCCTGCCCTAAATTGTTAATTTGTTCCAAGAGATGAATTTTGGATTTTTGCTGTATAGAGGAACTTATACATTCCTTATGCTGTACACTCAATGAACACGAAAAAGTTCTAACAACCTGCTATCATTTTATAAAACTGAATATTTACATTAATAAGCTTCCATGTGAAGTACAGTACTTAATTGGTATTTTATGATATAGAGACTAATATAAGGTGGGGTAAAACTGTATAACTTGGATTTTATTTTTGTATTTAATGTTTAAGGATGGGCGACATAAAGTTGGAATTGACGCGTGTTCAATTGACGTATACGGGTATTACAGTATTGTACTGTATTACTTTGTTTTTCAAAATTTGTATTGTTTTGTATAGCATCCTTAATTCTTTTCCATTTATCAGGTTGTTACAACATGTCAGACGTTAATGGGGAATATTAGTTTCATCGTTGCTAATCCTAAGATATCATTGATGGATATGGCTCTTCAGAACTCCCATAAGAATTCCATTAGAGAAGGTAATACCGAATGTTTTTTTTTTATGAATTTTTGGGGCAAACTTTAAGAGAAAGCACTTATAATTTGCCCACTTTTTAAAGTTCAGTACTGAAATTGTTTTTAAACTTATGGTAACTGAATTAGATTTATAGATATTATTTGAATTTCAAATTCTTAGTAGATAAATATTGTGTTGGAATCAAATTTATCAATTTGTTTAGGACAAAGCCAATGAGACTGTACAGTATAGCACTTTGCCTTCCTCATCAAGTTCACTGATCGTTGAAGCTTACGGGTAGCCTATATGCCCCTAGCTCTGTCCCCAGGAAGTATGCTTGAAGTATACCAGGGAAGTGGTAGAACTTAGATTTACAGTAGCAGTTTTTTCAGGGTTGGTGGATTACTGAGTTCCCCGGTGATTGCTGAGCACCAGCATTTGTTTGAAGCTCTCTTTGCAGACCACAGCTGAAGAGTTTGACCTAAGGCTTGGCTTTTCTTAGAGGAAGCTTGTAGCTAAAGGTCCTTTGCCCTGGTGTCTCCCAGTGCTAGTAATTCCAGTGGTGATTCCTGCAGTGTATACAAAGCCTAAGAAAGCTGCTAAGCCAAACGAGGCTCCCGCCCTCGTGAATGTGTCAGTGCTGAAGCAATGAAAGGGTGTATAAAAGGTCTGATGTCAGGGAAACTTTTAAGTGTTGCCCTAGTGCCTGTTCCCTGTTCATTTTGTCCCTGCACTATTCACCCTTGTGCCTGTGACCCAGGGTGTGGTCGCTCCTGTTATCCTTGTGCAAGTAACCCCAACCCTTTTATCTGTTACCAGTTCCACTGATAGTATGTACTGTTTGCCCTGTGACAGTGACCCACTGTGTTTTGGTTTGTCACAGCAACCTATGCTTCCCTTCTGGAATGTATCGTTGTTGGTGGCTGGTCAGACTTCTACTTCTATGCTTGTAGAGCCTGAGGTGAAGTTGGTAAGAGGAAGAAATGAGATTGCGTCTGCTCTTCCTCATCTTTTTGTTTCTTTTACCAAGAAGTCCAGGAAGACCAGTGGTAAGAAGTCCCATAAAACTTTCTTTTAGCAAAAAGTAGTAGTACAGGAAGGCCAGTAATTAGTAGTCCCATAGGACTTGATAGCACCACAACTTCTTTCGAGGGAGGTGGATGGTTCCAGGTTGGTTCCAGGCCCCAGAAACTACAGCCCAGGTGGTTGGCTTGTCCACTTTGGTAGCCTGGCTGACTGGAGATGTGTGGCCCTGTGCAAGGCTGTGCACTCTTTCTGCTAGTCTTCACCTTTTCTGCTTAGACTGTGAAGCACTGCTTCCTTCTCGTTTAGGAATACATTTACTCTCCCGAATTGAAAGACAGCACCTTTTGAGGCTCCATTTATGAAATTTTTCGAGTAAAATATTCCTTTTTTAAGTGTAGATTTGGGATGTATTAGTGAGGTTGTAACTCAGTTTTTTTTTTTCTAAATCTGTTGAAAAATTACCATGAAAAAATGAAACTAAATACTACTAAAAATTAGGCCATATTTTTATGAGATATACCAAGAAAACTATAAGGATTAATGCTTTGAATTTTGAGGGGCTTATTCACTGACCCAATTTGATAAAAACTGTAGTAGGATTTTTCATAAGTCAAAAAGTTTTGAAAAAATAAAAATTTATACTTCACTGTTTTCACAATTTTGAAAAAGTTGCATCAAGATTTTTCCAAAATATTAATGTAAAATATAATTCTGCTGTTACAGCAATTTCCCAAGACAAAATTAGAAAATCCCATAGGCTTTCATATGAATCAAACTGCACAACATTTGGATAGAAACAGTTTGAGATATACCAGTTTAAATGCTGATAAATTTAAAAAAAAGTTTCCGAGAAAATCAGCGTTAAAGTTTTTTGCATTTGAAATCATGCTGTTCATTTTACCTAGCGCATTAAACTTGGTATTTTTTGTGATGTAATTTACTATTGTACAGACAACTATGAGTCTATTTACCCTTTCTTTGCTTCAAGGTAGTTGTTGTGTATGGATATATACTGGCCTTTACCGGTTTTTGTAACCTCACCCCTGGGGCATCTCCGTAAGCGATGCTTTATTGAATTGGATTTTATTTTTACCAGGGATGAGCCACTTCCCAATTCTATGCAATGTTTACTAGCCAAGATCAAATTTGTTTAGAATCCTCCTGCTTTATGAGAATCAGCTTGAATTTATTGTTCACAATGTATAAAGAACCAAAAAAATTCTATACCAGTTGCCGCTAAAAATATTTGAAATAAGTGAGATTTAGTCAATCAGGCAACATTCTTCCTCCCCCTTTAAGGCAGCGAAGGTTGTAAGTAATAGTCTTATGAATCCTCATCTCTGCGATTTGGTGGAAAGGCATTGACCTTTTTGGCGTAGCAGGCAGCAAACCAGAAGGCTAACATGCTTTTGAAGAGGAGTGAAGCCCTGGTGTCCAGATTCTCAAAACGTTGGTTCAGTGGTGGTATTGGTATGAAATTAATTGATGTGTCACCCTTTAGACATCTCTTCTATTGCATAATTTTGTTGAGGCTTCAGTTTCCTCATTCTTTTATGGTTCTTTCAGAACTTGCCATCTCCATGTTCCTCCTGCATCTCACTCTGTCCCCTTCAGTATCCTGTAGTGTCTGGGCATCTGGGTCTTTAGCAAAACCTTCTCTTATTGGTGCATCTCCTTTGGGAATAAAATTGGGGCAGAGAGAAGTACGAGGAACTGATCCATCCATGGATGTAGAAGAGAATGATTCCTATGGTAATCGTTGGCTACCCAGATATGGTTGTGGATTTTTAGGTTGGCCAGGGCACCAGCCACCTGTTGAGATACTACCGCTAGGGAGATATGGGGTCTTTTGACTGGCCAGACAGTACTACATTGGATCCTTTTCTCTGGTTACGGCTCATTTTCCCTTTGCCTACACACACACACACATCCCGAATAGTCGGGCCTATTCTTTACATATTCTCCTCTGTCTTCATACACCTTACAACACTGAGATTACCAAACAATTCTTCTTCACCCAAGGGGTTACTGCACTGTAATTGTTCAGTGGCCGCTTTCCTCTAGTTAAGGGTAAGCAACTCTTCTAGGAGATGGGCACTCCAAAATCAAACAATCATTATCTAGTTCTGGTTAGTGCCATAGCCTCTGTACCATGGTCTTCCACTGTCTTGGGTTAGAGTTTTCTTGCTCGAGGGTACTCTCAGGCACATTATCCTATCTTATTTCTCTTGTTTTTTTAAAGTTTTTATAGTTTATATAGGAGATAACTATTTTAGTATTGTTACTCTTCTTAAAATATTTTATTTTTCCTTGTTTCCTTTCCTCACTGGACTATATTCCCTGTTGGAGCCTCTGGACTTAGCCTCCTGCTTTTCCAACTAGAGTTGTAGCTTAGCAAGTAATAATAATAATTTGATCTTGTTCCAATGTGTTGATGTGTAAAGGTAAAGATATTCCATTAATTGAAGTAGATTTGGAGGATATCAGCACCTTACCACTCTCTCTCTGGTGCATAATAGAGCCTGCCATATAGGTATTAACTCCCCAGTACATACCGAATAATTTGTTGCTGATGCTGCCTCAGGTAGTGGTTGATTTCTAAGCAGGGAAAGTTTGTTATTGGGTGGGGGGGAGTTACTTCTTGACTTTTGACTACCTTAACAAGTCTGTGGTTTGGATGACTTCCTTGATGAGTCTGGGGTTTGGATGTCTTTACCAAGAGAAAAAGTACCTTTCTTATTATTAATTAACCCAAGATGGGTGTTCACTTTTTAAGGAAGCTACTGTGGATTAGGGATTCCAGCCTTCCCAGAGACTGCATTGTATTTATGGGATATTACCTCCAAGAACTGTGAAGTCTTTGAAGAGTTTTATGGGTTCCATGAAATTTTTATTCCTAAGAAACTGGATGTATGGATGGTATATGCCAATTAGGGGAGGGTTTATCCCCATATTCAAACATTACTGTAAGTGCAGAATATATGGCTAGGCAGAACATCAAGACAATACTGTTAGCCTTGTCCTATATTGAAGCTGAAGTTGTTCTTGCTTAGTCTTATTGTGTTCAGTCCTGGCAAAGCTAATGTGTAAGCCATTCTTTGAGGCTTTTCAAATTTTTACCAGACTTAGTTTTGACAGTAGATGTCAGGACTTGACTCCAGAAAAAAAGTTGAAATAGATAAGATACTGTACAGTAAACCAAGTACCCTACTATAAGAACTTACAAATTTAGAACTTGGAAAGATAAGAACTTGTGTGTGCAATAAATATAATACAAACCTGAATACAGATTAACTTTTTAGAAGAACTTTGTGAAGTAGAAATAACTGTAAGAGTTTTTATATCTTATGTACACTAGCTCACTAGTGTTAGCAATATCAACTGACTAAAAGCAATGGAAAGTAGGATGTTGAGTATTATGAGATGGACGCCTATGTTAATTATGGTGGACTTAAACTTTTTAACTTCGAACCCACTCTTTGAAGGCACCTTGCTCATGCATCAATAGAGGACTACTGTGTCTGTGTATATACTGTAAGCACATGTTAGTGACAGAATTTGAAAGGGTATGTGAGAGAAGGAAGTTGAGAATTAATGTGGGTAAGAGTAAGGTTATGAGATGTACGAGAAGGGAAGGTGGTGCTAGGTTGAATGTCATGTTGAATGGAGAGTTACTTGTGGAGGCGGATCAGTTCAAGTACTTTGGGTCTGTTGTTGCAGCAAATGGTGGAGTGGAAGCAGATGTACGTCAGAGAATGCATGAAGGATGCAAAGTGTTGGGGGCAGTGAAGGGAGTGGTAAAGAATAGAGGTTTGGGCATGAATGTAAAGAGAGTTCTGTATGAGAAAGTGATTGTACCAACTATGATGTATGGATCGGAGTTGTGGGGAATGAAAGTGACGGAGAGACAGAAATTAAATTTGTTTGAGATGGTGTGTAATGAATATGGCTGGTGTATCTCGAGTAGATAGGGTTAGGAACGAAGTAGTGAGGATGAGAACGGGTGTAAGAAATGAGTTAGCAGCTAGAGTGGATATGAATGTGTTGAGTTGGTTTGGCTATGTTGAGAGAATGGAAAATGGCTGTCTGCTAAAGAAGGTGATGAATGCAAGACTTGATGGGAAAAGTACAAGAGGAAGGCCAAGGTTTGGGTGGATGGATGGAGTGAAGAAAGCTCTGAGTGATAGGAGGATAGATGTGAGAGAGGCAAGAGAGCATGCTAGAAGTAGGAATGAAGGGTGAGCGATTGTGACGCAGTTCCGATAGGCCCTGCTGCTTCCTCCGGTCTCTCTCTCTCTCTCTCTCTCTCTCTCTCTCTCTCTCTCTCGTGCAGGCGTACTATTACTGGTGAGGCGAGTGTGATAAAGCAAATATGAATGTAGAATAGGGCATAGGTGTATTTTCCGAGTATTGAGAAAGTCTTATTGTAGTAAGAATCACTAATGTAAAAAAAGATCTCTTCCTAAGTTTCTGTATTTTGTAGTGGACGAGGAAGTAGCAGATAAGGGAGGGATTTACTTGAAGATACTTTTTAAGAATTTTTTTTTTTTTTACTGAATATTTTGTTGTAATTTTCATGAAAGAAAGCATTATTGATAACTGTATTTACTGTAATTAAAAGTTTTCTCAATAGAGTATACAATCATCTTTTCATGCATTGATTTTGGGAGAAACTAATTTGTTTAATGTTCTTACAATAGGTAGTGTGCTTGTTTTGATGATTTATACATTATTTTTAAAGGATTTACATTTGTACCATCAGAGTGGAAATAAACTTTGGCACATTTGTTGAATATTGTTGAATTAATTGTTTATATTAGGTATCATGACAGTATTTTATTTTGTGAGAATTGAACTTTTAAAATTTATATATTTAGGTGATGATGATGATTTAGAAGAATATCCACCAGTCAGAGTCCCTGATCAGTCCCTGCATGAAAAACAAGAAACTGAGGATGAGGGGCTTATCTCAGATGAAGACTCGGCTAATGAAGTTGATGAAGACGACATGAATGTTGAGGAAAGTGGAAGAGATCCCGAAGCCAATGAAGATGGAGAAGTAGTTAAGGGTACTGAAGATAGCAATGTAAGTGAAGAATTGTCCTCTAATGGTGATGAGGATGTTGCATGTGAAGACATCGAAGAAGAACAACTTGAAGTTGAGGAAGACAGGACATCTGAAGTTATTGAAACAGAAGTCATATGTGATAAGATGCCTTCTGAGACTTTAAAAGCAGATGAAAATGAAGTCATAGAAATCATCGTGAAAAAAGACAAAGATTTTAAGGTAAGCTTTTTATTGGCTAAGTTTTTATACTTAAAGAACATTACAGAGGATTTGCTGCCTTGCATAAACAAACCTTTGTCCTTTAAAATAATGAATGTTGTATGAGGATTTACAACAGCAGTTAAAATCGTCAATAAGGCACAGTAGTAAATGACCGGTGGTGAGTGCCTACTTTCTTGTCAAAAACTTCACTTTTGTCCAAGGCCGCAACGAGTACGGTCATACTGTTGCGTCCTATCCAAATGTATTTAATCTTTTTATCACACATAGTTTGAATGGTTGATACTGGCTTAACGTTTGAAATAAAAGGAAGGACGACTATGAGTGAAGGATTGACACTATCTGTTTATGGCTAAGCTGGTGATAGATAAACTTACTCTACACCTTAAGGCATGTTTGTTCGCAACTATCCCCTTATGCCAATTGTATATTGTAGCCTCCTGTTAAGGCGTGGTATTCTTTGAGGAGCGGGGAGGCTAAGTTTTCTCTGGCGACATTCATCACAACACCCATGACAGTGCCAGAGAGACTGTTTAGCACATTGAGCTTCTCATTGAGTTTGCTGTTTTCTAAAGCTTTTGGTTATATGCTTCAGGAGCAAGGATAATGTGGATCTATGTTGGGGATTTTACCAGGTTTGGTGGAGTGTGAGGTGATTGCCTCACTTCAATGTATTCTGGAAGATCTTCCTTGTAGACTGCTGATAATAATTGACCTAATGGAGGCATGGCATACTTAGCTCTTCCAGGTAGGTCCCCGATGTCATTTTGAGGGACCTGGTAGCTAGTGCTACTTTAACCTATTGTCTCCAGTGCCAGTGATATCAGTAGTGGTCTCGGTGCCAGCAGTGTCAGCGACACCAGCGATGATCCCCAGAGCTGCTCTCCCCAAGCTAAGAATGCAGTTAGAAAGGTTTCTGCCCCTGTGGAAGTGCTAAACCCTGAAGGACTTGAGTAGGCTCCAGGGCCAGTAAACCTGTGCATGTTATCGTGGTAATTAATTAAAGTAGCATTCACCGCTATGACTGTCACCCTGGTGGAATGGCTCCCACATTTTTAGTATTGATATTTTTATAATTACTAGATAAGCTACAACCCTACTTTGAACATTAGGATGCCACAAGCCTTGGTGTTCCAACTGGGTAAATAGCCCACTGAGGAAAGGAAACGAGGAAATAAATATATTTTATTTGAGAAGTTATGAATAAAGAATACAAAATATTTTAAATTCAGTAACAACTTAAAATAGATCTGTCATATATACACTATGTAGAGAGTTTTAAGTCAATCTGTTCAAAATAAAAACATATGTTGCAAGTTTGAACTTCTGAAGTTTCACTGATTGAATTGCGAGATTTAGAAGGTCAATCCACAATCTAGCCACAACTTGAATAAAACTTCTATAATCCTGTGTAGTATTGAGCCTTATGATGGAGAAGGCAAGGCTATTAGAATTACATGCAGTATGATGTACATGATGATAGTCTGGGAAGATCTGAATGCAAAGGATGGTCAAAATTATGAAAAATTTAATGGAACATGTATAAGGAACTAACTGAATGATGGTACTAGAGATTAATGTCCAGATCAGGAATAGGAAAATTAATAGACCTAGTTTTTGTTCAACAAATCAAGTTGAGTCTGCAGCTAATACTTTTTGTTTCTCTAGTTGATTGGTGTCAGAGATTTTTCTCCCGGTGATAACCAGCCTGGTCTTTCTTCCCTCCCACCGTTATCCCTACATTAAGGGGCCGGTTGCCTGATGCGCACACTCCAATGCCTTTTATCAAAGACATCCTCTTCCACCAAACCTTTTCTCTCCATATCATCCTTCACCTTATCTCACCATCTAATTCTCTGCCTCCCTTTTGATCTTCTCCCCCTAACAGGTTCCTCCCAAGCCCTCCTCACTCCCATCCCACCATGCAAACTGAAAACGTGCCCATATCATCTCAGTCGTGACACTCGTATCCTCTCTGTAATTTTTACTATGCTTGCCATTCTTCTTATTTCATCAATTTCCTATCTTTCAGGCAGTGATATTCCCATAATCTACCTCAGCATTCTCGACTGTGTTCTCTCCAGCTTTGCTTCCTCTTTTCATCTTAAGTCCATGTTTCCAATCTATACATTAACATAGGTCTTATTTTTGTTCTAAAAAATTAGCTTTACAGTATTGGCATTTTCTCATCTCTTACCTCTCCTGTTACCTCCCGCCACTTCCATCATGCTGTTTTTACCCCATTCTGAACTTCAGCCTCACATCCTCCTTGCTAACCTATAGTAGATCCCGAGTATCTAAATTGGTCTACCTGTACTATAGCAGCCTCTACTTTCATGTGTGACTATCCTTTCCTTACTGCTCACCATAGCCTCAGCTTTATCCACATTTACCTTCAAACCAACACTTTCCAAAGTCTCTTGCCTCTCAACAACCGTTCTCTGTAATTCTTACTCATTTTCAGCACTAATCCCCAAATCATCTGCATATAGCAACTGCCACAGCTCTTCATTTCTGATCTCTTCACTTAACACATCTAAGACTAGCACAAATAGAAACAGGCTTAATGCTGACCCCTGGTGTAATCCAAAACTAACTTAAAAGGTTTCCATTTCTCCAATAGCTGATATTACTTTTGTCCTTGTTCTTTGTATATCATCTCTACCAATCTAACCAACTTCTCTGGGATTTTCCTCTTCCTCAAGCACCAAAACATCACTTCTCTTGGTATTCTCTTATAAGGCTTCTCTAAATCTACAAAACCACTGAAGACCTGGTTTTCCTGTAGTCTTTTTCTGTAACTGCCTTACTATAAAGATGGCATCCACAGTACCTCTCCTCCTCATGAATGCATACTGCTGTTTCCCAATTTTTACAATCTCTCATGTAGTACCCTCTCATAAAACTTCCAAACCATGCTCTATTAGTTTAATTCCCCTGTAGTCACCACATTCCATGCTGTCACCTTTCTGCTTAAATGTAGATACCCTTAGACTCTCCTCCCAGTCTTTAGGCATTATTTCCTCTTTCCATATTGCTCTCATTAAATCCAGCATCCATTCTCTCTGTAGCTAGTTCAATTTGATTTTGATGGACCTGGGGATTTGCCATTCTTCATTTTACTTAATGCCCGTTATGTATTCTGTATCTCCATCACTGTCCCCTCAGCTTTATTGCTGAGTGAATGGATGACAGATAAAGTAGTAGAATGGAAGGAGATATCTTCTAGGTTAATGTGGGTAAGGGTTAGGTTGGGTAGGGAATGTTGGGCTTTTGTTAGTGTGTAAGGGCCAGGTTGTGAGAAAAGTGAAGAAGAGCGGAATGAGTTCTGGAATGAATTAACTAGGTGTGTAGAAGGACTGGGCAGAAAGAATTATATAGTTGTCATGGGTGACAAATGCTAGTGTGGGCACTGGAGAGGTAGAAGGTGTCATTGGGAAGTATGGCGTACCAGGTAAAAATGAGAGTGGTGAGAGACTGGTTGATGTGTGTGCTGAGCAAGAGATGGTTATAAGTTCTAGGTTTTTCAAAAAGAAAGATAAAAACAAGTGTGCATGGGTAAGACTTGCAAATGGAAGAGTGGTAGAAGGGGCTTTAATGGATCATGTGTTAATAACTAAAAGAATGTTTGGAAGATTGAAAGACTTGCACGTGTTTATGGGGTATGGCTAACGGTATGTCTGATCATTTTTTGGTGGAAGGAAAATTAGTTGTAGCAAAAGAGTGGGGGGATGTAAAAGGGAGTTAGTAAGGGTTGAAGAGTTGATAAAACCTGAGGTAAAAAGTGAATATCAAGAAAGGTTGAAAATGGCATATGATAGAGTGAAAGTGAGAGAAACTGTTAATTTAGAGGAGGAGTGGAAGTTAGTTAAAGAAAAATTTTGTTGGGATTGCAAGTGATGTGTGTGGCAAGAAGATTGTTGGATGCAGCATGAGGAAGGGTAGTAAATGGTGGAATGAAGGAGTGAAGGTAAAAGTGGAAGAGAAAAAAAAGAGGGCATTTGAAGAATGCATGCAAAGTAATATTGTTGAGAAGTATGAAAGATATAGAGAGAAAAATGTGGAAGTAAAGCGCAAGGTAACTGAGGCAAAGAGGGCGGCTTACTTGAGGTGGGGTCAAGGATTGAGCGATCATATGAAGAAAATAAGAAGTTTTGGAAAGAAGTGAAGAGAGTAAGGAAGGCTGTTTCGAGAATTGAAGAGACAATAATGATGGAAATGGAAGGTTGTTAAAAGGAGAGGAGGCAGGTGGGCAGAATATTTTGAAAGTTTACTGAATGTTAAGGATAATAGGGAGGCAGTTGTTGAGGTGCTGGTGATGGGAGATGAGAATGAGAGGGAGATTACAAGCTAGGAAGTGAGGAGAGCACTAGATGAAACGAGAGTAGGAAAAGCACTGGGTATGGATGGTGTGAAAACTGAGATGTTAAAGGAAGGGGGTTGTGACTGTACTTGAATGGTTGGTGAGATTGTTTAATGTGTGTTTTATGTTGTGCATGTATTGTACCACTATATAAGGGTCAGGGAGATGTGCATGAGTGTTGTAATTCAAGGGGTATTAGTTTGTTGAGTGTGGTTGGAAAAGTGTATGGTAAAGTACTGATTAATAGGATTAAGGATAAAACAGAGAATGCAATCTTAGAAGTACAGGGTGGTTTTAGAAGAGGTAGGGGATGTATGTATCAGATTTTTACAGTTAGGCAGATATGCGAGATATATTTAGCAAAAGGTAAGGAGGGGTATGTTGTGTTTATAGATCTGGAGAAAGCTTATAATAGAGTTGATAGGGAAGCGATGTGGAATGTGATGAGGTTTGATGGAATTGATGGAAGTTTGTTGCAAGTAGTGAAAAGTTTCTACAAAGGTAGTAAAGCATGTGTTAGGATAGGAAATGAAGTGAACGATTGGTTTTCAGTGAGAGTGGGGCCGAGACAGGGATGTGTGATGTCGCCATGGTTGTTTAACTACTATGTTGATGGAGTGGTAAGAGAGGTGAATGCTAGAGTGCATGGACGAGGATTGAAACTGATATACGAGAATGATCATGAATGGGAGGTAAATCAGTTGTTTGTGGATGATACTGTACTGGTTGCAGACTTGGAAGAGAAGTTTGACCGATTAGTGACAGAATTTGGAAGGGTATGTGAGAGAAGGAAGTTGAGAGTTAATGTGGGTAAGAGTAAGGTTATGAGATGTACAAGAAGGGAATGTGGTGTGAGATTGAATGTCATGTTGAATAGAGACTTACTTGAGGAAGTAGATCAGTTTAAGTACTTGGTAGAGTGGAAGCAGATGTACATCAGAGAGTGAATGAAGGATGCAAAGTGGTGGGGGCAGTGAAGGGAGTGGTAAAGAATAGAGGTTTAGGCATGAATGTAAAGAGAGTTGTGTATGAGAAAGTGATTGTACCAACTGTGATGTATGGATTGGAGTTGTGGGGAAGGAAAAGGAATATGTTTGAGATGAAGTGTCTTAGGAGTATCGCTGGTGTATCTCGAGTAGATAGGGTTAGGAACGAAGTAGTGAGGGTGAGAAGGGGTGTAAGAAATGATTTAGCAGCTAGAGTGGATATGAATGTGTTGAGGTGGTTTGGTCATATTGAGAGAATGGAAAATGACTGTCTGCCAAAGAAGGTGATGAATGCAATAGTTGATGGGAGAAGTACAAGAGGAAGGCCAAGGTTTGGGTGGATAGATGGAGTGAAGAAAGCTCTGGGTGATAGGAGGATAAATGTGAGAGGCAAGAGAGCATGCTAGAATTAGGAATGAATGGCAAGCGATTGTGACGCAGTTCTGGTAGGCCCTGCTGCTCCTTCCGGTCGCTTTGGATGACCGCAGAGGTAGCAGCAGTAGGGGATTCAGTGTTATGAAGCTTCATTTGTGGTGGATAACAGGGGAGGGTGAGGCTGTGTCACCCTAGCAGTACCAGCCGAACTCGGTTGACTCCCGCGTCAGGCTGGGAGCAGCGTAGAGAGGAAAGATTCCCTTTTTTTCTTTTGTTTGATGTCGGCTACCCCCAAAAATGGGGGAAGTGCCTTGGTATATATAGAAAGATCACTGGCCCCTTCATCCTTTGTGTTTCTCCCAGATCCTCTCAATCATTTTTCAGTATTCAATAGTTGCTCAAAATATTCTCCATTTCCTCTTAATGTCGTCATCCCTAAACAATATATTTCCATCCCTATCCCTGATGAGTACCAGTTGCCCCAATTCCTGTCTTAGCCTTTTTGTCAAGTTTAAAATCTTATTATCCTTTTCTCCTTCCTTTGTTCATAGCCTTTCATTTAATTGCTTTACCACTCTTCCAATAGCTATACCAACTTTCCTCCTAGAATCTTTTTACCCTTGTCTGTACCATTCCTCTGCTCCCTGTTCCAGTCCTACTTTCCAATCCCCAAATACCATTTATTTTCTTTTAATTGATTCTTACACTTCTCTGTCCCACCACCACTTTTCTCCTTTCAACACCATATCTTCTGGTTCTTCCCACTAATTCCTCCATTTCCCCTTCACATATTTCTTATATACAACCCAGATATTTTCCACTGTTACCTTATCCAATCTCTTAAGTTCAACCTTTTCTGTCGTCTCTCACAATCCTTATAAATATCTTACGCTTTTCTCCTTTAAGGTCCCAAACCTTAATTCTAGATATCCTCATTCTTTTCTTGAGTTTTTTACCTCCCAATTTAAAATCCTTCACTACCAGTCTGTTGTTTAACATATGCTTCCCCCAAAATCACTCTCCATTTCATCACTTTTTTGTTTCCTTCTCTAACCAATATGTAATCTGGTTGGCTTTCCACTCCTCCACTTTCATAGGTTAACAGATCCTTATTCAGCTTCTGAAACTTGATGTTCATACATGGCCATTCAAAACACTTGAGCCATCTCTAATATATAATTTCTGGGCTTGAACCTGTGCCGGCCAGTGAATAAGCTCCTATTAGCACTTATTCTTAGGTAATTTACTGCTAAATATACCAGAGAAAAAATGTAAAGGAGTGCTAGGTTGACTAGCTCGCTCACCTATTGGTGTCGGTATGGAATTGGGCGTATAATCCAGAGGTCCCGCACCATTTAGATTCATCCACGACAAAGACCCCCAATAGAGGAGAGCCGTTCAACCTCACTCGGCACCACCAACTCTGCATCCGCTCAGAACCCAACTCCTTTTTAGCACGCCTGTGTGGTAACCCGCTAGTTTGTGCTCTCGTGTTTTTGCCTTATTTTCCTTGTGATTATGGCTTCTACATCGGTTTCCCAGGAGACACCGTCTAAGTTAAGTACCAAGCTATGTTTTGCTGTGTTTTGAGCAATCTAGATCGTTTAATATAAGTTTTAAGAGTTTATTCTCTTCGATCATCTCGGTCTTGCTCGATTCCGCTTACGGTTGGTACTCCTGTTTCGAGAGCTTTTAGTTTCACTCGCGGTGTTACTAAGTGTATTATTTTTATTATTAGTTTAATTTTTATATGTTTTATAGTGGATATTCATTATTTAGCGTTTAGAGCCCTTGTGGCTCATATTTAGGGCCGATATCAGATTACGTATCGTAGGTGGCTTGCCGGCCTTCGGCCATCAGGTTGTTGTCCTTCGGGATTTATTCATTATTTCGCATGCCTTGCCCTAATTTTTTATGTGTATATTTATATATTTTTCAACGCTATTACTTTTATAATGAATATTTGTGCTTATTACTCCGTATGATCTGTTTTGGTAGTGTTTGGGGATCGTCAGTTGGTAGCCCTGCTGCTCCGTGTCACGTGATCCTCCCCCAAGCTCCCCCTCTCGCTAGGTTGGTGGCTAGGCTTCTCTCCCCCCTCCCCTAGGGGACCGTTGCCTTCCCTTCCTACAGAGGGGGTAGTTCAGTGTTTATGGACTATGTCCTCTCTCCAGGTGTCCCGGTGGTTTTGTCTCTGTCTAGACTGGTTGGCCACCGGTCAACAGAGTAGGAATCCCGGTGCACCCTATTTTATAAATGTTCACCTATCACACTTTTATTTATGTTATACGAAAACCTCCGGGTTCTGTTGGTGGTTCTTATCTACGGTTCCGCCCCCCTTATTTTATAACATTTACTATGATTATATATGACAGATCACTACCCCGGAGTTCCTATATGTATTAGTTTATGGATGTAATTTTATATATCCCGGTCCGGAGCTTAACCTCGCTCCGGGAAGTCAGACACCATGTGTGTTAATTCTTTGTTGCATCCTTCTTTATGATCCCGGCTCGTCCGGAATGAATAGTTATACTCTAGTCTTAAGTTAGACTTATGTTTAGGCCCGGGTCCTCCGGACCCGCCCCTACTTAAGAGTATTATAGTTAAGCTCTAGTCTTAAGTTAGACTTATGTTTAGGCCCGGGTCCTCCGGACCCGCCCCTACTTAAGAGAATTACAGTTTCTCATATACTATTCTTATTACAGATGGTTCATTGCCAGACGACGGCCTGTGCGGCAGTTCTTCACCAGCCTTGTGGCCATACGGTGTGTAGGTCTCACGCCCTCTGCGGAGTACAACTGGAAGATATCGTAGTCTGGCATCCTGATAATTGTATGGTCTGTTTTGACCTCATTACCACCCTTGGATCTGATTCGGTGAGTCCCGTTGGCTATGTTGACTTTTCTAATTATTCTTACTTTTATTTGGTATACATACACTATTTAGTAAGATTTCTATGGTCTTTAAAGGACCTCCTGGACTCTTCCTTTCTTTAATTCCCACTATTATTTCAGGCATCCCCGGAGCAGAAGACTGCGGCTCGGGCCACCCTGAAAGTGTGGGTTGGGTGATTTGCCCGAAATGTGAAATCAAAGCAGCCTTACGTCCTCTCTGAAGACTACTGTGCAATGATTTATCCTAATGCTAAGTCTTCAGCCGCTGTGGCTAGAGCTGTTGCGGCACCCATCATTACCGACATTGATGCCACTATTTCTGGATTCATCGATCAGGATCAAGATCAAGATACGTCTGATGCCCCAGGAGATCTGGAAGACAATGTTGCCTCCTTGAACTCGGATGTGGAACCCATGTTGTTAGATGATCCGGATGCAGGTAGGGTGGTAAGTGAGGCAGGTGTTACCGGCGCTGAGATTCCTATCCCCAGCCCCGCTCTTTCTTCTTCATCTGATCTCTCTTCTTTTCATGGTTTTTCTGGGGACCGCGATTCGTCTCACCGATCACACCCGGTTCCCCCCAAAGATAAATCTAAATCTAGAACTTTGCCAAAAGCTCGTAAGCCCCACAAGGCTTCCCATGGTTCTAAAACGAAAGCAAACCCATCATCTAAGGCTTCCGGCTCCTCCTCTAAGTCTCACGACCCGGGAGTACAATCCGCCACTTCTGCTCCTAACCCGGGCCTTTCCGAATCAGCCATGCTTCGCATTGTGTCAGAGATGCAATCTAAGTTTGTGTCAGAAATGCAGGCCAAGATGGACACGATGTTTTCTAACATTGGTCAGAGACTTGGGGCATTAGAGCAAGGTGCTCCGGAGCAAGTTCAAAGCTCTCTCATCCCGGATGCCTCTAAGCTTCCTCCGTTTACCAAGAATAACCCTTGGCACATGGCTCTTCATTCCCCGTTCTCAGACGGGATGTTAACGTTGGAAGGTCTTGGTACTCGTCCACTAGAGGACTGAATTCTTTCCTCCTGGTCTCGCATTTCCGTTTCATGGTTATGCCAGGCTTACCGAGGAAGCTCTGGTTCGGCTGGATAAGGTCCCTAAAGAGACCGTCATTTTCCCAAAGGAACAAGCCCAATCTGTTTGGGCTAGGTTTCTAAATGACATAGGTTGCACCAATACCATGTTGACGCCTCATAAGAGTTCATTTACAATGTTCCTAATGGACAAGAATACCGTGACTCCATGCGTCACTAAGATTGCAGAGCTTGCCTTTCAATACGCTCTGGAGGAGAAGCCCTTGCCTCCCATCCGAGAGGTAGATCCGATCTCCCTCCTTCTTCCTTCAGATAATGAGTGTTGAGACAATGTCCATACCACCTTTACTTCCGGCAAGCTGACAGCGGACTGTGCGTCAGTAATTTTTAGTGAACGGCTTCCCCGTCTCCCGGAATCCCTTATTAAACAGGAGTATGATTCCCGCCTACGTGTTGGTCGAACCTTGAACTTGGCCACTTCTACGGAGTCGATAGCCTTAACTTATGATACTGAGAGTATCTTTAAGTCTCTCAATAAGGCTACTTTGCAGTCTTTGTACTTTGACCTATATGACTTTGCTCTTGCTAAACGTAGGTGCCGCAAACACGTCCTGGCTGAGGCGACTATTAGGCACGAACCGAATAAACTTATCCGGTCCTCTTGTTGGGGTCCAAATCTTTTCCCTGAGGATCTTGTGAAGGAAGTCTTGACAGAAGCTACAAGAGTTAATCAGAGCCTTAAAGCCCGTTGGGGTTTGACTCCTAAGCGGAAATATGATCCCGCAAGTTACCAAGCCCGTGGTAGGAAGAAGCTCCGCCCGTATACCTCCACTCAGTTCCGGCAACAGCAAAGTAGCTCGTCCGTTTTCCGGCAGCCTCTCCCACCATCTCCTGCTGTTCCTGCACAGCCTTCCACCTCTCAGGCTCCTTCCTCGGACGACTACGTCACCGTTCTGTTCCCTAAGAGCCAGCTTCCCGGTGCCTCCACCACCTCTCCAGCCTTTAACCAATCTTATGAAGCTCAAGGCTCTTCCCAGGGTTATAACAGAGGTAGAGGCTACCACCGTGGTTCATACCAGAACAGAGGTAGGGGTAGATTCTTTCGCAAAGGAAAGAACTTCCGAGGCGGACGTGGCGGCAACTCCTCAAGCCAATACTGAGGTGCAGCGGGTAGGGGGGAGGCTTTATGCCTTCCGCAACAAATGGAGGTTCAGTCTCTGGGCTTTCAGTATCATCTCCAAGGGACTGGGGTGGAGTTGGATTCAAGGACCTCCTCCACCGAACAGATTTCATCAGCATTCCACTCCGGACCTAGTCGAGTTTGTCCAGGACCTGTTACAAAAGAACGCCATACAAGAAACGAAACACCTGAAGTTTCAGGGTCGGCTGTTCAGTGTCCCGAAGAAGGATTCGGACAAGAGAAGAGTGATTCTAGACCTATCCCTTCTCAACTTGTCCATTCAATGCGACAAGTTTCGAATGCTTACCGTCTCGCAGGTGCGGACCTTACTTCCCCGTGGGGCCGTCACCACCTCTATTGATCTTACAGACGCCTATTATCACGTTCCGATAGCGAGACACTTCCGTCCGTATCTAGGCTTCCGCCTAGGAAACAAAAATTACTCCTTCAAGGTGATGCCTTTCGGGCTCAACATCGCCCCAAGGATCTTCACAAAGTTAGCAGAAGTTGCTGTTCAGGAACTCAGAAATCAAGGGATTCAAGTAGTAGCCTATCTGGACGACTGGCTCATTTGGTCAGACACCTCCCAAAATTGCCTAAAAGCCACTCACAAAGTCATCCAATACCTTCGATCTCTAGGCTTTCAGATCAACTTCAAGAAGTCCCGTCTTCTTCCGAAATCAAAGTTCCAATGGCTCGGCCTGCAATGGGATCTTATATCTCACACTCTGTGTCTTCCCAAACCCAAGAGGTTAGAGATTGCAATGAACACCAAACGCTTTCTCAAAGACAAAGTGAGTTCCAGACGGCTCCAAGAGAGGATCCTAGGGTCCCTTCAATTTGCTTCAGTGACGGATCTGCTTCTGAAAGCGAAGTTGAAAGATATCAATCGTGTCTGGCGTTCGAGGGCGAATCGGAAGCTCCGGGACAGGAAAGTCCGCCTTCCTCCCATTCTCCGGGAAAGACTTCTACCTTGGACAAAGGCCAGCAATCTGTCAAAGTCAGTTCCCCTTCGATTTCCGCCTCCGAAGTTAATCATTCACACGGACGCATCCCTATCAGGTTGGGGAGGCTATTCTCAGCACAGGAAAGTTCAAGGTCTTTGGTCTCCCTTATTCCGCCAATTTCACATCAATGTGCTGGAGGCCATGGCAGTTCTACTAACCCTGAAACGTCTCTCTCCATCCAAGAGACAACACCTTCGTCTGGTTCTCGACAGCGAAGTGGTGGTCCGCTGCCTCAACAGAGGCGGATCAAAATCAGGGCCTCTGAACCATGTTCTAGTAGCCATATTCTCCCTAGCAGCCTCGAACCGTTGGCATCTTTCAGCTGTCCACCTGGCGGGAGTCCGGAACGTAGTTGCAGACGCCCTGTCCCGGACCTCCCCTCTAGAGTCGGAATGGTCACTCGATCAAAAGTCATTCCGGTGGATTCTCTCTCGGGTTCCGGGTCTCCAAGTAGACCTCTTCGCCACGGAGTCCAACCACAAATTGAGAGTATATGTGGCTCCCAATCTAGACCCTCAGGCCTACGCCACAGACGCCATGTCACAGAATTGGGACAACTGGGAAAGGATTTATCTCTTTCCCCCGGTGAATCTTTTACTGAAAGTCCTAGACAAACTGAGATCCTTCAAGGGACGAGTAGCCTTGGTCGCACCCAACTGGCCCAAGAGCAATTGGTACCCTCTCCTGCGAGAGTTGAGACTACATCCTCACCCGATACCCAATCCGGTTCTGTCTCAGATAGTACAAACACGCGTTGTGTACGCTTTCTCAAACATTCAGAGCGCCCTAACTTTATGGACTTCATGAAGTTTGCGGCCATGCATGGTGCCAATATCGATCCTCGAAACACCCTGTTCCTAGAATCAGATAAACGGGATTCCACCATCCGCCAATATGATTCTGCAGTTAAAAAGTTGGCTAAATTTCTGATAGACTCGGACGTACACTGTATGAACTTGAACCTTACAGTCACTTTCTTTAGAACTTTATTAGAATCAGGTCTGGCAGCCAATACTATCACCACTATTAAATCTGCTTTGAAAAAGATCTTCCTAGTGGGTTTTAACATAGACTTAACCGACTCTTTGTTAGCTTCAATTCCGAAAGCCTGTGCCAGACTGAAACCGGTTACTCGTCCTACCCCGGTTACCTGGTTCCTTAATGATGTGCTCAAATTGGCTTCTGATACCATTAACAGTTCTTATGATTATATTCCCCTTCTCAGGAAAACACTTTTCCTTGTGAGTTTGGCTTCCGGGGCAAGAATTTCTGAACTGGCAGCTTTGTCAAGAGACCCGGGTCATATTGAGTTCCTTCCTTCGGGAGAGGTCCTTCTTTCACCTAACAAATTCTTTTTAGCTAAGAACGAAGACCCTCAGAACAGATGGTCCTCCTGGAAAATTGTTCCCCTCACGCAAGATCCGTCTCTGTGCCCTGTTACTGCTCTTAAGTCTTATTTATCCCGGACCTCCTCTAACTCCTCCGGGCCTCTATTTGTTAGAGAACAAGGCGGTACCATTACCATTAAAGGGATCAGGCAACAAATTTTGTATTTTATTAAACAAGCTAACCCTGACTCTTTTCCTCTTGCACATGATATTAGAGCAGTTGCTACTTCGGTGAACTTTTTTCACCACATGAATTTTACGGATCTTTCTAGGTACACAGGGTGGAAGTCACCGTCAGTGTTCAAGAAACACTATCTTAAACATTTGGAAGCCCTTAAATTTCCTACGGTAGCTGCAGGGAGCGTAGTTACCCCCAGGTAACTCGCATGTTAATTCCTTGTCATTTTATCTCTCCCCCTTACCTGCCTCATTTATACCCTATTTGTATTCGTTGGTTTCGCACCTGGTTACTATTCCTATATTTGTTAATTTTATGACTCCTGAGTATCTGTATATATCATCACTCACGGCATTATTATACCTTACCTTTTTTGTCAATTGTTCTACCAAGTGGATTTATGTTCTTTTTAAGGTACCTTTATAGTTGTTTTTGGCACTCAACTCTGATTAAAGTAACTTGTGTTTCCCTTGTGTTTATGTTTTTTCCTTTATTTTTCAAGTTTGGTGACATTTCTCTTGTATGTATTCACTGGCCGGCACAGGTTCAAGCCCAGAAAAGGGATTTTGACGTAGGAAAAATCTATTTCTGGGCGAGGGACCTGTGCCGCCCAGTGAACCCTCCCAGCTCCTCTCCCTTGGAGTCCCCAAACTTTGGGTGCTAAGGAGTTGGGTTCTGAGCGGATGCAGAGTTGGTGGTGCCGAGTGAGGTTGAACGGCTCTCCTCTATTGGGGGTCTTTGTCGTGGATGAATCTAAATGGTGCGGGACCTCTGGATTATACGCCCAATTCCATACCGACACCAATAGGTGAGCGAGCTAGTCAACCTAGCACTCCTTTACATTTTTTCTCTGGTATATTTAGCAGTAAATTACCTAAGAATAAGTGCTAATAGGAGCTTATTCACTGGGCGGCACAGGTCCCTCGCCCAGAAATAGATTTTTCCTACGTCAAAATCCCTTATATACTCCCCATTGTAATTTCTAATTACAAACCCATGGCCTCCATGTACCTCCTCATATCCATCCATTCTCTTCACTGCATTTCATGTATACTCCTATGATTAGTTGGTTCTGTCCGTGGAACAGAAGTCATATTCTTGGGGTGTTATTAAAGTCTAAACAAACTGTTTAGCCTTCATCCCTTGCAAGGCACGAGGATGCTTGGGATTATCATGCCTCAAAGTTACCTGACCTTAGCCCAATACCATTAGAAGCAGAGAACCCACAGTGGAAGTGTTCCATTTTGGAGGCTCTTGCACTGCTTCATGAATGCAAGTAACTGGGTGTGGTAACCATGGTGCCAACTTTAGGTAGGTCCTTGTTCACTGATTGGCACTTGGATACCCCTCAAGAGTTATGACTTCTGCTGGAGCTCCCATGGTCGGATCTAGCTAGTTGACCGTAGATCGAGTCGATCAGCTCTGTGAATATGAGAACACTCTTGCTTCCAGTTGGCCCAATCAAATCCTCCATCCCTGCATTTTAAGGTAGCAAGATTCAATGGACTAGAGTCTTCTGTGTCAGCACTTTTTTAGGTTAATCCCACGGTGTGCACTGCCTAGGAGAAACTCAGAGAAGAAGGCCTTCCCTTCTTGTTATCTGAGTCAACGGCCATGGCTACTCTCCAAGCAGTCCCATGATTTGACCAGTGGTCAGGCACCATGACATACTTCGAGAAGACTGTAGTTGTCATCTATTAATACTTGGGAGAAGTAGAAGAGACTAAATGGTGTCTGTTGCACAGTACAGTGATCTTTTTTATTACACCAGGCAGCAAACCCATTGGTCAATCAAGTTTGGAAGGAGAAAAATGCTCTGGTGTGCTGATTCTCAAAAGAAGTTGGTCCAGAGGTAGTACTGAAGCTTCAGAACACTTTGGGATGGTGGTCCACGTCACTCTGAGAAGTCGCGTGCAGCCGTAGGTGAAGTGGAAATGTGCTTTGCAGGACTCCCTGATCCACCACATACTCCTTCAAAATCCTTTGCTCTTCGGGGGCATCTGTGATCAAATCAGCTAGGTACATGGAAGGTATCCTATGCCTTACCCCAGGTCTGTCTGATTTTACAATGGGTTGATCCCACCAGGTCTCAGATGAACAGGGTTGCTCCCAGATGACAGCAAGCCAAATGATTTCCTGATCTGTTAGCATCCTTAGCCCAGATCACAGATTTAACTCATCGATGTTCACCAAGAATTGCCTCTCTGTCACAGTTGTGGAAAGCTACTGCTGAGCCTTGAGCTTTGTCTTCTGATTTTAGAGCATAAAAGTCTTGTCATCGGAGTTTTCTACGCTCGTGAAGAGGGTCGATATACAGTACCAGCTTGAACTAGAACTCATGAAGTTGTAGGTATTGATACTGTAACTGTCGGTAGCAGGGAGGCAACCTCCCTGATATTTCACTGACAACTTGGTTGGATTCCAGTTGTTGTAGAAAAACATCTCTCTCTCTCTGACTGGGATATTTGGCAGAATTTTCTAATTCTCTGACTTATTTCTTTTCCAGCATGTTATTTGGATACTTCTTCACCATGCCCCCGACTATGCTGACATGTCCTTGAATGCGGCCAAAGACCTAGGGTACTTTTAAGAGCATTATTATAGTGGATCCTCATAGGTTATGCCGGTGTTGCAGAGGCCATGTGTACACTCAGTCCTCCCCTTGTGATTAGTGTCAAGAGTGGCGTTCTCCCAGTGGGAGATGTTTGTCAGGAGGGAGAAGTCTAAGAGGGATTCTTCACCTGCTGGGTCATTCTAGAAGTCAAGGAAAGCTTTTTATACCCTGGGACTCTTTCATCGGACTTTACTCAAGTGACCTCCTCCAGGGGACATTCGAGCAAGATTGGTAGCACCTTAACTCTTAGGCAAGCCAAGGGGCAAAGGGCTACGCCATTTCCCCTAGTGAAACAACAGCGCCTCCTCCTCAGTGGAGCCTTCTTCCTTTCAAATGGTGGACGCTTTACATGTGCTGTGGCCTTCCCTGGCCATTCAAGGTTTTCCTTCAGAGGCTTAATTGTAGCAGTTCATGATGCGGAGACACCTTTAACAGTTCATTGCCCTTGTGGTGTCTTCTCAGGAGTAGCCTGTAGTCACCCTATTGCCAGCAGAGGATGTTGCAGTAGAGGTGCCTGTCAGCCATTTTCCCTCTTCCCAGAGGTCTTCGCCAGAAGCAATAGATCATCCATCTATTCCTCCTCTTGAACACACTCGCTCTTCAGAGCATGCTCGCCAGTTTGTGCTATAACCTTGGTGCGATCTTTCCTCTTCGGAGGTAGATCCCAGACCTGCTTTTCCCAGGTGGTTGACCTCCTTGCTGCAATCAAACAAGGCTTCCAGACCTTCGCTTTCTGGTTCTACCAGCTGGGCAGCGAAACCCTCTAGATCTTCTAGATGAGCTGCTTGTAGCACTTCTCCTTCACGCTCTGCATAAAGGAAGTGCTCTCCTTAGCTGTGTAGCTCCATGTACAGTACTCTTCAAAGAGACCAGTATTGTACAATCCAGCTGCACTCTCTTCTATGTCTCGCACTAAATGCACAGCTTCCATTGCCTCACTAGAATCAGTTCACTGCCATCATATTTCTTCATCACGACCTTCAACTTGGTGTTCTTCAGTTGACTCCTCGGTTTTCCCTCGCAAGTGACCTACTGTAGTCTATCTTTGCGAAGATCATCTTGCAATCTTCACAGCATTGCACTCCATCTCATCATCTCTTTAGGAAGTGCTCCAACTCAGTCTTTAATCACGCTTCACCATCTAGCTCAATATCTAGACATTCTTCAAGGAACTCTTCTAAATGCAGTATATACAAGCGCTCTCCTTCGTCACTCTCGTGTTTCAGAAGCTTCCAAAATCACTCCTCTGACTATGAACCCTCTCCTTGCTACCATCACAGCCACTTTTCTGATGATCGTACTAGCCGCTCACCATCATAGCTCTCTGGTCTCTTTAAAACATGCTAGGCACTCCTCACCTGCAAGAGGTAATTCGCCAAGACTTTGGAGGCTTATGTCCTGTAATGGTAAGATCCCTTCTGATCCAGCTTCTTCAGATGGGACTGCAAGAGTTCCCCAATGCAAGTGAAGATCCTACGTTATCTGATAGAGCCTTGAGTGTCAGAAGACCAGTCTGTGTATGTGCAGGATATTGACGCTTCTCGTGATCTTTCCCCTTTGGAGAATGGAACAAATCAGCCTTCTCGCCCTAAGCTAGATGTTCCAATTGAGTACCTTTCTTCACTGAATATGGAGAAGGTTAAGGTTATGAAGAAATGTGACAGGTGGAGGATTCAATTTACGCCCCCAAAAGGGGACACTTGCTAACTTTCGTGGCCGAACACCCGCCACTGATAAGGAGCAGCCAGCAAATCCTCCGCAGACTTCGGCAGTGCAGAATCCGCTCAGGAAGACAACTGACCCCCCTCTCCTTTCTTGGCAGGACCCAGAAAGAAGGAAAGCAAGGATTGTAGGACAATCTTAGAAGGAACCTATCAAGGATCTCAGGTTTTGCAGCAACAGCTGCAAATAGTGAGAATATCAGAGTTTAGGAGTGAAATGATTACAGTTCAGCCTGCTTCTCCCGTAATTTTGGACGAGAATCCCATTCATCCCAGAGACAACAATGTACTGGTAGAAGATATTTCACAGGAAGATTTGGTAAGGGGAACTTCCTCAGCCTGCGGACCCCAAAACACCGACAATTGAAGGAGAGCTTGTTAACATTCTTCAAGGTTCTCAGGAACATCCAATCTGTCAACACTCTCTCGAAGCTTTAGCTTTGCCTTAAAGTGCAAAAAGGCTTTCATCGACCGTCTGTGCTGCACCCCTCCAACTTCAAACCTCACCTGGATCTTCCATGATCAGTCATGGGCAAAGAAGTCCTGGGTAAGGTAGAGGACCAGGTCCCTGGGGATATGAATTCAATAAGATCGGGAAAGTTGTCATGTTTGATTACAGAAGAAATATTTTAATACTGTTGAGAGACTTCCATACCTGCTGCTGTTGGATCAAGTTGTGGTTACGCTTACCCTAGGGTCTTCTTCCGAGAGACTTTCAGCAGTTCCAGTCTCTTTCACATGCAGAAGCATCTACCACGGAGGTCACGGCTATAATCACTGGGTCTTAAAACACTGCGAAGCCATGACCTCCAAGTTGCATAAATGTATCTGTCACAGAGATGGTCTGGATCTTTGTAACTCCTCCCTAAAGCAGCTGTTTTTTTTTTTTTCCACCAGCAGACGTACCAGCACTCACTGAGAGCTGGTGAAAAGAGACACAGGACTCTTATACAGAGGGCTGTGTCCTTTTGCCGGCCACACCCATCCTCATCAGGACAGACTATACCAGCCAGTCCCGGAAGACTTTTCAGATTGGAGGATTACAGTCACAGCAATCCATCCTCGAAAAGCCATCGCAATCTTTCACTGCCTAACAGAAACTAGGACGTAGCAGAGAAAGACACCTGTGCTAGGATGAGCTTTCTCCCCACCTTACCACCAGTGGGGGATGCCTACAAAGGAATTGGAGGAAGTGGGGGTTCCATGGAGAAGAAAGCTGGACAATCCAGGCTGTATGTTTCAGTTACCAACTCTCTTTCATCATATTATCGCTAGGGGTGGGCAGAAAATCTTGCTCTTCAACAAGAGGTTCAGGTCTCACTAGATTAGGACAGGTCTCTTGGCTTTTACAGTCAACTCTTTCTTGTAAAGAAGGCATCCGGAGGCTGGAGACCAGTCATCGACCTTTCAGCACTGAACAACTATGTACAGCAGACTCTGTTCAGAATGGAGACAGCAATCACTTTCATTCAGGCATTATGACTACAGGATTATATGATTACTCTAGACTTGAGATACTGTATGCTTATTTTCAGGAACAAGTTCACCTATTGTCCAAGAAATACCTTTGAGTGGTCATCAACTGAAGGTATTTTAGTTCAAGGTCCTATTGTTTTGGCCTTTCGACCATACCACAAGTTTTCACAAGACTTTTCAAACTGGTGGTATTGTGGGCGTGTGCCAACGCAATCTGGCTGCTACGCTACTTGGACAACTGGTTAATCAGGGCAGGGTTGAAAGAAAGATTAATAGTCCTTCAGGTCTTGGTGAACAAAGAGAAAGCTGACCTCATCCCCACACAGAAGTTAGTGTACCTGGAAATTGAGATACACAGTTCTAGGAAAAGTGTTTCCCTCTCGAGACAGGATTTCTCACTTGCTGGAGACAGTTCACACTTTCCTGCATCAGTCTTTACTGCCAGCACATCAGTGGCAGTTCTTCTCAGCCTCCTAACATTGTTGAAGTATCTAGTTCCCAGAAGCAGACTTTTCCTGTGGTCTCTACAGTGGAAGCTGAAGTCATCATGGTATCAGCAGCAGGATGATCCTTTCTCATTAGTTCCTGTTGGAGCAAACTTCAGGAAGGATCTTGCGTGGTGACTAGACGAGGAGACCCTTCAAAGGGAATGTCTACTCTTGACTTCCCCTTCAAAGTGCCATCTGTTCTCCGACACATCCAGGGAGGGGTGGGGAGCCCATCTTGGAGAATGCATGATATCAGGAACTTGGTCGGAGCAAAACCGTCAGGAGCATATAAACATCCTGGAAATGAAGGCAGGTCAGTTAGCCCTTCAGGAATTTTGCCCTCCTCTCCAAGGACACTTGATGGTGATGATGAGTGATAGCACCTCTGTGGTGTCCTACATCTCCAAGCAAGCAGGAGCAATGTCCCACCAGTTCTTCCAGTTAGCTATAAAAATCCTTTAGTGGACAGAGGCCAATGAGATCTCTCTCTGTCTGCTTCATCATGAACAAAAATGTAGTGGTAGACAAACTGAGCAAGAGGATGCAAATCGCTGTGGCCGAATGGTCTTGACTTAGTGGGGTTCTTCAATGATCTACCCATTTGCTATGAATCTGAACCACAACCTTCCAATTTATTGCTCTCCAGTGCCAGATCCAGTGACAGCGTTTGAAACGCATTTGTGGAACGGCCTCAACGTTCATGGTTTTCCGCTATTCTGCTTACTAAGAAGGGTCATGAAGCAGGTCCAAGCAACTCTGAAGTTGCCTATGACTATGACTAGTAGCTCTGAAGTGGCCTCACATGTAGTTGTTACCAGACCTCCTTCTGCTAACAGAGACTCTTAAGAGAACATCCTCACTTCCTAGACCTGTTACAAGAACCACACGTAAGGATTTATCAGGGAGCAGCGAATTCCCTTCATCTTTATGCATGTAGGTTATCCAACATCTTCTCTCAGAGAAGGCTTCTTCTTGAGAGACTGTGAAGCAGATGTCTGGATACCTCTGCAAGTCTTCGTCAGCCATATATCAGATCAAGGGGGTCATCTTCTGTGGTTGGCATTGTAGGAGGGGTGTCTCTCATCTTGGAGTCTCTGTTCTGTTTAATGCTGACTTTTTGTTTTACTACCATAATGAGAAACTCTGCTCTGTTTCAGCAGTAAAAGGCTATTGCTCAGCCTTAAGCCAAGTCTTTGAACTAAAAGGGTAGAAATTACTTCTTCGGAGGAAATCTCCATGCTCATATGGAGTTTTGAGCAGACCTGCCCTTCAGTTGGAGGGAGTCCCCCATCTTGGAACGTTGTAAAGGTTTTACGTTCCTTGAAGAGGGCTCCATATGAATCTTTGAGTTGTGTCTCCAACAGAGACCTCACTCTGAAGACAGGGTTCCTTCTCGCCTTAGCCTGAGCCAAGTGGTCGGTGAACTGCATGGGCTCTCATTGAACATCATCCATTCAGGGGGTGGAGGCAGTTCTCCCACTCCTTTGTGCCAGAGTTCGTAGCCAAGACCCAGGACCCATCATTACTGGACCCCAGGTTTTTATCTTTTCAGGTTTAAAAGTGTTTGAGAGATAACAAGATCCTGATCAGCTGTTATAGTCCTATAAGGGCATTGAAGTGCTATTTCAAGTATATTAAGTCAGTCACACCTCGCCTGCAGCACCTCTTTATTAGTACGGGGAGGATGAAGAGGAAAATTTCTAAAAACACCATTTCCTTCTGGATGAGAGAAGTCATCTCTTGAACTTTGTTGTCCCCTCCTCCAGAGGGAAGTCGGGTGAAAGCCCACAATGTCAAAGGCTGGAAAGGCTGCAGCACCTCTCTGGTCTTCAGAAGAAACCAATGTGTCGCAGGTTCTCCAGACAGATGCTCTGTCCTTCACCACCTATTACCTGCGGGATGCGACTCACAGGTCCATGAATACGTTTTTCCTGGGGCCTGTAATAAGTGTGCTGCAGGAGATTTAGCTACCTTCAGCTCCTCTTACAGGACCAGTAATTGCAGGTTGATGGTTGAGGTTACTGGGAAGTTTGAGATGAAAATGAAGAATGACTGATCTTTTCATTCCTTTCAGTCTTAGGGGTACAGCCGTGAGTACCTCACCAGATGGACTTGATCTAAAGTTGGGTAAGATCACTAAGCTTTCAGCTACCTTGTGTGTACACATAACCGGTTGAGTCTTTTCCCCACACTCCTTACGGGGGTGGGGGTTGGAGTATGATGTTAAAAGGTAAACACAATAATCTATAATTTGGTCTTCAAGGATAGCTAAAACAAACTTTTCTTCATTTGCTAGGTACAGCACAGGTTTTCAGCTCAAATATGACCCTTCAAGGCATGGGCAGTGACACCAAAAAGTTTTTCTGGTTCACGAGGTGTAAGGAACCTTGACTTTGCAGCATCTCTGATGCAAGTCTTAAGTTCTCGGGTTAGTTTCCAGGCAGTTGGAACGTAAACTTCCTCCCACCTAAGGAATATCTTATAGTAAAGGACAATTGTTTATATTTGTATAGGAACAGATCACAAGTTTTTCTAAGCAATTGTGTATTTTTCCTAACCCTACAAACTGGAGTCGTTTACCTAAATTTTCCTGCCAGCATCAACCCCACAGTAAATTCCGGTTACCATCCAAATCAAAGAGTTGTCAGGGGGATTGCTTCCCTGCTACCAATAGGTAAACCATCTGTCTGCTGTTTACACCGTGTTGCAGCTTCGCTGTTAGCCTGTAGTACATTTTCGCATAGTAAAGTACTCGGGTTCATTTAGTATTCCAAATTGCTTCCTCTCTTTTGGGGGAGAAAATTGCATTTGTCAACTGTTTCTAGATACATAACCAAGTACTGGTCAATCCCCATCTGTCTACTCATCGTTATGATGGCGCTGATAAGGAAGTTGCTTAAGTAATCTCCCTCACTCATGTAGAGGATTTGAGCCATATTCCAGGGAAGATAAAGAACCAAGCAGTTTGGTTGTGGGGAACTTCTCTACCCACCAAGAGCTGAATCTCACTATTTTAGAGTGAAAAATTTGTGTACATGTAGGAACACATATGTCTAGTTTTCGTAGCGGTATACAGTAAACTTAGGTCCTTCTAAAGTTAAACTTCATTCCTCTGAAGGTAAAAAATGAAGTGCCTTTGACGAGAGAGTGGGTGGGGTTACTCTCCCGCACTCGCCATCTGTCAACTACCTAATTAACAATTTTAATGGATGTTTGAGCTCCCAGAAATTATTATTCCCCACTTTAAGGACAATGGTTTTATAGCTAGGAAAAATTACAAATGACTTGAAATTTGTTATTTAACCTAGTAAGGTTAGTTATCATAATACTGTAGTGTGTCATACAATATTACCCATCTATCAAAGGCTTAAAACTAACAGGTTTGAATTATGAGGAAATTTTCAAATGAGGTTTTTATGTGGGCAAGTTGCTTTTCTTATAGTTCATTTAGCTCTTAAATACTATTAAATGAAATAGGACAAATAATACAGTACTGCAACTAGTCTATGTTTTGATATTTAATAACTTATATTACTAATTAAATAATTTAGGTTATAAACCTAAGTTAATTTTGACTGACTTTGACCTAGGAATTATATCTGTGCTTGGGAGACCTCTATAGTAGTGAAAATTTTTTTCTTTGGTTTCTACATCTCAATTATTTTTTTTAAAACTTGAAATGGTCTTGGAAAAAGTATGTATGTATTTAATAAAATTTGAAAACCACTATAGTTTTTACATATCTTATTTTGGAGTCTTTATTACTGTGAAATAACAATCTATGAAAACTTAGTAATTTCCGTTTTTTTAGGCGAGCAAAAGTAAGACCAAAAATGGAGAGACTGATATAGAAAAGACCGGAAATGCTAAGAGAAAAGCTTTGGAAAAGTCCCCCATCAGCAGTAAAAAGAACAAGAAAAATAGCAATGTAAGTACAGTAGTCTAAACAAAAATTATGTATTGTTTCATCATAAGATAATTGCTTTTTTTATAGTTTCATATGATATAATTGTAGTTGTATTTCGGGAGACAATGGCTCTGACAAGTGACAAACCCCTATTGTTAATTACTTTTTCAGGGATTGAATGGCTGCTTGATATGAACAAAAAGTGGCTAAGTTAGGCTCTATACATAAGATTCTTACAAAATTGAGAGGCTTCAATATTTTAAGTTTTATTAGTTTTACTTCTCCAATTTACTACTAGAATTTTAATCATTCTGTGGAAGAAATAGTTTGCCTTTGTCTTTATAGCAATAAGCCATTTATTCTTATGGCAATTGTTGACATGGGTCATATACAATGCATGTGTTCAGCATTTAATTAGTGCACTTGTATATCCATCATTCCTTCTTGTAAAATTAAAATATAAGTCAACTACTTGGAGGGTCAGGTGTGTGTAAATTGTAGGTTGACCAAAAATCGGAGGACTCTAGAGTAAGGTCATCAGGCAAATTTGTTCAACCCTTTCAAATTATGTACTTTTGAATTTCCAATTAAAGACACTTGGTATTTAAAAGAAATATATAGATAGCCAGTCACAATGAAAGTGCCGAGTGCACGTGTGTGACCAACCCATCATTCTTTATCCTGTTCAGTATCATTTCAAAACGGGCTTCTTTCTGTATATAGAGAGAACTCAAGTGATCACAGGAACATTTTGTTTGTGACAGAAAAATTGTTTGCTTCCTATTCCGAGTAGCAAGCACAGGGTCGATTCAGATTTCACAGTGTTGGAGAAAATATCTTTTGACCAATAGAGGGACCAAAGAGGAAGAAACCTATCTGATTGAATTGAAAGGGTTTTTCTTTTGTTGCCTCCTGGGCAGCGTTTTGTATTTTGTCTTGGTTATAAAGCTTTTGCGAAATTGTTCTATCCTTCAAATTTTGTATCTTTATTTTATCTGAGGACTATACACCTACAGTTTGTTAACTTTTCCTAGGAACTGTTTGTTCTGGAATCTTTAAAGGATGTTGAATTTGTTGTAATTTGTAAATGAGACTAAAAGCAATTTGTCAAACATCACTTTATTTCATAATGACAATATTGACAACTGAAGCATATGGAAAGGCTCCTGGTTTTATGACAAAGAAAATATTATACAATAATAATGTGGAGAAAATAAATAGAACCTTCAGTGCCTATGCCTTCTCATATTACCAGCACAAGCAAGGTAAATAATAGTCTACTATAGAACACGAGTTAAATAAGGTACACATTACATCCTCCTTATATGTTGTTCTACAAGCTCTTCATTGGTCGGACCAACAGGCTCTCCCTTTCAGATAGTAGGGAATGCGTGTCATTTACATCACACAGTCTCTTCCCCAAACAGTTCTCTTCCATGCTCCTACCTAAGCTATCAAAGTCACCAATACCAATGCCAAACTATGACACTGGTTGATAGAAGCTGCACATTAAAAACTTGCTAAAACCAACTACTCAGGATGATGAAGGGTTCCCCTAAGATACTGATGGTTGATTCACACGTAAAGCCTGTTTTCGCACAAAGCTGAGCAGCCTCGAGGCTTTGCATCTAACTATACCTGTTGGCGAATGTTAGTTGGTGCCATCATATGATTGTATGTGCTAAAAAGACACAGTGGATTTCCAAGCCCTAAACCTCCATATAAAAAGGGGAGACCCGTCACAGTTCATTTTATGCCTGAATAAAGTAATGTAGTCCTACTCACTTGTAATGGATAGTAGTCACACTGCACGTCAATGACCAGCACTACACACCGTTTATCATGCCTTCCACATGGTACTGATGCTATCACACCGGAAGACTAGATTGTGTTTGCCAATGGATAAACTTATACTACAGTAAAAAATTGTGGACTTCACATCGTCATCTACATACGTAATACATGCACTAAACTCACAGAAGACATAGTTTGTCACCATTGAGAGAATAATTTCTTCAGATATGCATAATGGTTTGACATGTTGCCATGCCACTAAACTTAATCCAGAGAAATGTTTACACCAGGCAGTTTCACTAAACGCTGCATAGCTACAGGCCATGCACAAATTTAATACCTGCTTTGGTACATTTAATCAATCAACTATGCATTTAGCAGAGAGCATGTTGCCTTTTCGTGAACTACTTAACATCCTCTTTCGATTGGATAAAGAAGTGGATGCACTATTCAAGGAATCGAAGGCTGCCATTTCAGCCAACATCTAAAGAGTGAGGATTTTTTTTAAAAAACCCATTTGTCTGGCAATGAACTGGTTCAAAAAAGGGATTGGATTCTGTCTCTTCCTGAAACACTTGTTGCAAAAGAAAAATAGAAAAAAAACAAAAACAAAAAACCCTCTTCAACTGCTGCTTCACTTGCCCTGCAGAACCCAGTCATGCTTATGAACCAATAAAGGGAGAAACTCTAGCTGTACACTGGATAAGGCTAGCGGTTTTTCTGCTGGGCTTTGAAACACTTTCCAGTCTTTGTAATTTCAAAGAAAAATAAGTGTTCCACATCGTCTATAATTTTGGTTAAATAACCAACAAGCAGATTCTGTGTCATGAGTGCCAGACAAATTATGACCGATAATAATCATCCATCGCAAACATCTTGCCATGGATTAGGCTGCCATTTCTGGTTGGAATTGGAATGACTAACACCAGCCATAAGTAAGATTAATGCTGGCCTCCGCCAAACTGCAGTCGTACCCTTAACAATGTAACTGTCCCATGTAAAAAGGTACGGAAAGCAACCTAGGAATGAAAAGCTTTACAATTGACTGAACAAGGTGTTCTGCTAAAAACTACCTTCTTTGTCAACATCGACCACACATAAAAGTGGGAAAAGATGCAGACAAAGAAGAAGGTAGTTTTTAGCAGAAAACCTTGTTCAGTCAATTGTAAAGCTTTTCATTCCTAGGTTGCTTTCCATACCTTTTTACATGGGACAGTTACATTGTTAAGGGTACGACTGCAGTTTGGCGAGGCCAGCATTAATCTTACTTATGGCTGGTGTTAGTCATTCCAATTCCAACCAGAAATGGCAGCCTAATCCATGGCAAGATGTTTGCGATGGATGATTATTATAGGTCATAATTTGTCTGGCACTCATGACACAGAATCTGCTAGTTGGTTAATTACACCAAAATTATAGACGATGCGGAACACATTTTTCATTGAAATTACGAAGACTGGAAAGTGTTTCAAAGCCCAGCAGAAAAACCGCTAGCCTTGTCCAGAGCGTTAGTACAGCTAGGGTTTCTCTCCCTTTATTTGGTTCATAAGCATGACTGGGTTCTGCAGGGCAAGTGAAACAGCAGTTGAAGAGGGTTTTATGTTTTGTTTCTCTTTTGCAGCAAGTGTTTCAGGAAGAGACAGAATCCAATCCCTTTATTGAAATAGTTCATTGCCAGACAAGTGGGTTTGTTTTAAAAGAAATCCTCACACTCTTTGTATGTTGGCTGGAATGGCAGCCTTCAATTTCTTGAATAGTGCATCCACCTCTTTATCCTATCGAAAGAGTACAGTAGGGTCCCGAATTACACGTGTTCTAATTACGCGATTCCTCAATTACGCGATCGATAGTTTTTAAAAATTAATTTTCCTGTATTTGCGAGGAGCATTCTAAATCCGCGAGTCAAGCACCGCGAAGCGTAGGAAATCTATTGTTTTCTTAATTGTATTGGGGGGGGGGGTGATGGTTCCCCGATGTCTGAGAAGGGGGGGGGGAGAATGTGAGAGAAAGATTTCTGTTCAAACATTTTAAGACTAGTTTTGGATGAAAAATGTTAAGGTTTGCCCATCTGTTGTGTGAACTTGTCGCTAGGCCTAGCCTAACTGTCCAACACCTATATGTACAATATTCCATATTTGTACTAATTAATTTTTATACTTACGTTGTGATTATGGTGAAAAATCCTTATTCATTAAACTTTAAATTAAAAACCATCAAAATAAAGACTATTTTATATCATGCTACTGCCAAACATGTCACCACAACCAAACCCATTACTTTGTTTAGTACGTTCCATCGCCGATCATAACGAACTCGCTAACCAATTTTAACATCTGTCTATAGGTTAACTTTTGCGGCAAAAGATATCTTACCAGGTACTATGTAATAATAATGTTATAATTAATGTTTTATTTATCCTTAGAAAATCAAAATATATGAAATATGAGCAATTTTGTTTCGTGTTGTTTTTTTTTTCCTAAAAAAACGCCTTCTTAAAAGGAAAACGTTTTTTTTTTTACGTTTCATCGTCGATCATAAACGCATTTACTCCTGAAAGTGATATTGAAGAGCTTTTACTAAAGATGTTATTATAAATAAAGATTATAAATAGGTGGTAAAATATCTATAATTAAAGTGTAGCAGCATCAAGAAATGTTGGGGTTCGCCCTTTACATAAGAATGTACTGTACATTGGATTAGACAGAACGTAGAAAAAATCAATTAGGGAAAAATCGGTATTCGATATCCTCTTCATCAGCATCGTCATTCATCAATCGGGCTTTTTATTTTTTTTATTCTCAGTCGCTAACTAGTTATCGCACTGCCAAGATCTGCACACATTCCGATAATTCACATTTGAAGGTTTTCTGGGAGAGGATGGATAGAGAAAATACCGAACTATATAAAATGTTTTTATAACCTGTTAAGCGTCACCCACGTGATAAACCGTTCACCACGATCTACTCGGTACCGCCTTCAACTGTATATTCCGTTCATGACTTTAATTGCCTTTTACAAGCCGTCAGTCTCGTGATGTTACTTTACTCGTATAGTAAGTATAGGATCACCACTTGGCAACACTCTCAGCATATGGGGACTGTGAATAGAAACTTATATGATGTCTGGCAACTATTTTTCTGAAGGTAGCTTGATGTTACAAAACTCTGGTTTGAACTGGTTTCCTATCAGTGCGCTCGGGCGTTCATGCATAAGTGGTTATTTGTTGTTCCTTTTGTAATGAAAGGTCTAAAGAGGAAGGTTATTTCTTTAGATGAAATAAATGATATTCTTGTTGTGGAATTTGATAATGATAACCTGTTTGATAATGAGAGCACTAGTTCTGAATCCTCCAGTGATGAGTATATTGAAGAAACAAAATTTTCTTTCGATGTCGAAAGCGAAAATGACTTCTCATTACCGAATGACTGGACAACGAAATTTCACAAAACTATAAAGGGAAAGGAAACGCCGAGAGAGAGAGAGAGAGAGAGAGAGAGAGAGAGAGAGAGAGAGAGAGAGAGAGAGAGAGAGAGAGAGAGAGAGAGAGAGAGATAAAGTGGATAAATAATGTACAAATGTATGACGAACATATTTGAAAACTATACAGGAAACGATATGAAGAGAGAGAGAGAGAGAGAGAGAGAGAGAGAGAGAGAGAGAGAGAGAGAGAGAATCCCTTTCCTTTTGTTGCTTATCCAGGCGTAAGATTTACGATTGAAGATAAAAAGAACCCATTAGAATATTCAGTATTATGTAGCCATTTGAAATTAAATAATAGTAGTATTAATTGTTTTTTTTACTCAACCATTTAATTAATATCCCTACTTTTAACTATAATTACGAATTATAAGCATAAAGAAATTATATTAACTTTGAAAAATTATCATTAGTGAAATGACCGCTCAGGGCAAAAAAAGCGTGATTATCGTACAGCAGCCTATTGCACACTTGCGCCTAGTGGCCGTGTTTACGTGTGGGAGTGTCATCATGGATATACAGTACTATACTGTAATTTTTAACTATTGCTAGATACGTACTGTATCAAACCTTGAAAACCCTTTTTTGTTTTTTGTATCTATAGGAAATAATTCTACATCATTCGGAAAATACTGAAAACAGTAAGCTATGCATAGTACAGTAGTAAATACTACAGTCATAGAAAATTATCAAAACTTTAACAACTTTTTATTGTTTTATTTATCCATAAAAGAAATTTTGTACAGTATTTTATAAAAAAATTCTATAAGGATTTCTTACAGTATTGTTAAGATAAAAGCTACAGTATATATATATATATATATATATATATATATATATATATATATATATATATATATATATGTTTTATATATTATATATATATATATATATATATATATATATATACATACATACATACATACATACACACATACATACACACACAGTGTATATACAGTATATATATAGCTAGAAAGCTAGAAATGGAGTGAAAAAAAATTGACGGGTAGGTTGCTGTTTGCCGCCATGATGTGTTTCGAAATATACGAATTTCCAATTACACGAGGCCTTTCATCGACCAAATTCTCGCATAATTCGGGACCCTACTGTATGTCGAGCAGTTCACGAAAAGGCAACATGCTCTCTGCCATGCTAAATGCATAGTTATTTGACCTGATTAACTGTACCAAAACAAGCTTTACATTTGTGCATGGCCTGTAGGTATGCAGCATTTAGTGAAACTGCCTGGTGTAAGAATCTCTGTGGATTAAGTTTAGTGGCATGGCAACATGTCAAACCATTATGCATATCTGTAGAAATTATTCTCAATGGTGACAAACTATGTCTTCTGTGAGCTTAGTGCATGTATTACGTATGTAGATGACGATGTGAAGTCCACAATTTTTTACTGTAGAATAAGTTTATCCATTGGCAAACACAATCTAAGCTTCTGGTGTGATAGCATCAGTACCATGTGGAAGGCATGATAAACATTGTGTAGTGCTGGTCATTGACGTGCAGTGTGACTACTATCCATTACAAGTGTGTAAGACTACATTACTTTATGCAGGTATAGAATGAGCTTGGTCTTCCCTTTTTATATGGAGGTTTAGGGCTTGAAAATCCACTGTCTCTCTTTTTAGCACATACAACATATGATGGCACCAACTAACATTCGCCAACAGGTATAGTTGGACGACACCAGAGTCTCGGGGTTGCTCAACTTTGTGGCGAAAACAGGGTTTATGTGTGGATCAACAATCAGTATCTTGGGGATCCCTTCATCCTGAGTAGTTGGTTTTCGCAGGTTTAATGTGCAGCTTCTGTATATATTCTATCAACCAGTGTCATAGCATTGGTATTGCTGATGAAGATGGTGACCTGATAGTATAGGCAGGAGCATGGCAGAACTGTTAAGGGAAGAGACTGTGCGATAAAGTCAATGACATGCATTCCCTACTATATATGAAAGTTGTTCGTTATTATGATAATGGCTCTACAACAAAGGGAGAACCTGTTAATCATCCATAATGTAGTGGGGCACTGCTCCATTAATGCCTCATGTCTGCTAAAGTGGTGTGGGGGATGTAACTAATGGTTTCGAAGGACTTCCTTCCTGCTGCATCTACAGTTGCTATATTGAATCCCAGTGTGGCACCAAAGTGATCAAGCCTGATGCGTGATAAGACAGGTTCAATTGTATGCTGGACTCAGTCATGTTTCCACCTCAGTAGGAGGATGTGTGAATTACACAGCTATCTTGTGGATGGGTGGCACTGATTTACTTTTAATTCTTCTATTGCAGCAACACATTGGAGTATGCAAGTGTAATTCCTTATCACAATCTCTGGCTACTGCATCATGGAGGATACTTTGGTTTGTACTGTGGCACAAACTTAGTAAGCTTGACCTTTTGATAAAAAAAACTCCAAAGGCATGTATCTCAGTTCATCATTATCTTGTGCCAAGTTATGCAAGGGGAAGTAAGACTTCAATGTATTTCTCCCCCCATTATAAGTTTACTCATTGCTGTAAGCAATAATTCTTCTGTTGTCTTCAAGGTATGAGACTGTTCATCAGGTTAATCTGTTCACAAGCTATTTTCACAGCATTCTAGCTGCTGCATAACCTTTACCTGACCAGTGACTTTCATCACTGGTACAGTACATACTTTCTTTCATTGAGTTCGGAGGAAAGTCCATTACACATCCGATGCCACTGATGAAAATGTGGGCCACTTGACTTAAACCGGCATGCGACTACTTATGGAGCACTGTGTTCTTCTGTTTAGTAGATCTGGAGTTACTTCTATTGCAGCATCTAAATTATGTGATATTGTCGTCCATTGGACATCTGACGACATTCATTTGTTGGTTGTACTGTAGTTGTGCTGCTGTTCACTCAGATAAAGTTTCCACCTATATAGGGTACGAAAAGCATTTGTTAAACATCTGCCTTAAGTTGACAACTGTACAACGTGAACATGAAAATACAACACATACTGTAATACAATTATAATATGAACATAAAAATACTTTCTTAAATACCTCTGCTCTCTTTATAACTGCACAAGTTAAGTAGATAATTAAGATAGCATTATTTTACAAACCAAGATATTGAAGGTACACTAGGGTAAATCTCTACATGCTGTAATAATAATCAGTCTTGCCCTGTAACTGTAGTCGTTAGCAGTGACTGAACTGTTAGCTGTTGCATAGTCACAAACCTGTAAGGTGAAGTTGAGCTGTCTTGTATAACTTACCCAAGTCACAATCACTCTCCAATTTTAGATGCTGCTTCAACAACATTTACAGCCAAAGAGCAGATTGATTTGAAAGTAGGGTGCGAAAAGCATTTTACACTATGACCATTCAATGTTGTAATGGGGATAGTGTCTCTATCAAGAGACTTTCATTTCCCCCTGGGGTAGAATTTTTGGCTGCCCTCCACATAAAGTAACTATTTCCTATTAGCTTTAATAACATTTACACGCTCATTTCTTCCGTTTTCAAATTCTAAGATAGAAAAATTTTCATAGTGACCAGGTAATACTTCTACTTTTCTATATCTTTTAAGTACTGTCATCATTTTTCACACTCTCTCTCTTCTTCTCTAGTGTTTTATTATTCACATTTGTGAATAAGGTTCTAATGTAACAATATTAGAACCTGAGTTGGAGCTGTCTGTACCGAGGTCCATGTTTGTATTTTCCAGGTCGTCAACAGAGGGGTGGGTTTTTTTGGTATGAGCAAGCCGGGTTATCCACCTCTTATTGGAGGATGTCAGTCCTCCTATCCCATGTGGCTCAACACGAGAAGAGGCTTCAGCGGGGATCAGTCCTCTATTAGAGAGGGGCTGCCTCTCTTTAGGTGGGCGTACACTGGTCAGTGGGGGTAGTTAGCTCCTCCCACCGTCGCCTCCAATGCCTAGCGTCACCCATTACCCGCAAATATGGGCGACTTAAAACCGGATCACTGAAGCCCGACTTTTGATGCCCGGCCAAAGTTTGGCTGTCCTGTTAAGGTACTTCTTGATTGTTCTCACTGGGCACAGGAACAAGTCTTCTGGGTTGTCTGAGTGAGGGATCGCCGTGATCGAGAACCCTTAAAACCTTGGGTCTACGATGTGTTTTGGCCACAAAATCAGGCAGAAACTTAAAGGCCAGGTCCTTCCACCCTTTCGAGTGTGAGTCCTTGAACGACAAGTCATAGAGTTCACTCACCCTCTTGGCTGAGGCCAGAGCTAGTAAGAAACACTGCCTTGAGGGTCAGGTCTTTATCCAGGATAACTTTGAGAAGTTCGAAGGGTGGCCTAGACAAAACCTTGAGAACCTTAGCCAAGTCCCACTGCGGGACCCGAGAGGCGCGGGGGGAACAAGATTGCTCGAAACTCCTGATGAGCATGGAAATCTGACGAGAGGCCCCCAGGTCAATGCCTCTGAGTAGAAATACTTGTCCCAGTGCTGCTCGGACCCCTTTGATGGCTGGAATGGAAACTCCTAGGTAGTCCCATAGGTAGACCAGGAAGTCTGCAATCCTGTGGACCGATGCACCCAGGGGCCTCAGGTTCTGAGCCGCACACCACTTCACAAATATGGCCCACTTGGCCTGGTAAACCATGACCGAGGATTTCCTAAGATAACTGGTCATCCTCGAGGCTGTCTTCTTTGAGTATCCTTCCTTCCTTAGTAGACGCCTGATAACCTCCACGCGTGTAGCTGAAGGCACTGGGTGTTCTCGTGAAACTTTTGGAAGTGGGGCTGGTGTAGCAGATCTTCTCTTATCGGCAGAGGCCACGGAGGAAGGATAGCCGGGTCTTGTAGGTCCGCGAACCACTCCATCTCCGGCCACCAGGCGCTACCAAAGTCAACCTTGTATCTCTTGACTGCCTGATCCTGTTGAGAACCTGCCTGAGAATCCCGAAGGGAGGAAAGGTATATATGTCGAATCTGTCCCACGAGTGTTGGAAGATGTCCTCGAACGCTGCTGCTGGGTCTGGCACAGGGGAACAGAACACCGGGAGCTGTGCGTTGAGCCTCGTGGCAAAAAGGTCTATCACCGGTGAGCCCCACCTCTGGAGGACCTTCTGGGCTAACTGTGGGTGTAGGGACCATTCTGACCCCACTACCTGTCCTGTCCTGCTGAGGCCGTCGGCTAGAACTTTCCTTTTCCCGGAATGAACCTGGCTGCGAGGCTGATGTGTTCCTTTTCGGCCCATTCCAGTATTTGAGACGTGAGGTTGCACAACTCCCTTCATCTCAATCCTCCTTGCTTCTTTATGTATGCCACCACGGTGGCGTTATCGCACATGAGTGGTACCGTGTTTCCCCGGAGACGATGGGCGAACCTTGCGAGGGCCTTTTGGACTGCTAGTAGCTCGAGCATCTTTATGTGAAGGGTCTTCTCCTCCGGGGACCACTTCCCCTCTGCTGTCTCCATGAGCAGATGGGCTCCCCCACCCCTCCTTTGAGGCGTCTGTTAAGAGCAACACCTCTGGAGGAACGGACGCGAATGGTACCCCCTTTAGGGTGTTTGCCCTGTCGGACCACCAAATGACCATGTTCCTGGAGTCCGGAGACATCTTGACTAGTTCCTGAGGAGGGACTCCCGGTGACCAGCGGTCCTTCAGTTTCCATTGGACTGGCCTCAGCTTGAGCCTCCCCTGAGGAACCAACTTCTCCAACGAGACCAGGTGGCCGACGAGCCTCTGCCAGTCCTTGGCTCTCATTAGCGCACCTATCAGGAATGGTCGAATAACTTGATCCAGGTTGCTCAGCCTCTCTTGAGAGGGGAATGCCTTTCCTAATTGGGAGTCTAGGACCATCCCTAGGTACGTCATCCTGGTGGTGGGGACTAACTGAGACTTTTCCAAGTTGATGGTAATCCCCAGTTCCCAGCAGAACTGCAATAGCTTCGCTTCTTGCTCCTTTAAGACTGTCTCTGAGGGTGAAAGCAGCAACCAGTCGTCTAGGTACGGATCAGCCTGATGCCCTGCTTGTGGGCCCAGGCTGATACTAGGGTGAACACCCTTGTGAACACCAGAGGAGCCGTTGACAGTCCAAAGCAGAGAGTCCTGAACTGCAGAGACTGGGATCCCCACTTCGCTCTGAGGAACTTCCTGCTGGAGGGATGCACGGGGATCTGAAAATAGGCGTCCTTGAGATCCAGGGACATCATGAAATCCCCTTCCCTCAAGGCTGCCAGCACTCCTTGAGCCGGCGTATTTTTGTCTAAAGGAGGACTGGGCCGGAGCACCGCTCCTGCGTGAGGGCCGAAGGGATTACTGCCAGGAAGTGGAGGGGGCCTCCTGTCTAGCTGGTGCCGTAGGTGGGTAGGCCATGTCCGCTGATGGTCTCCTATGGCGAGGACGTCTTGCCACTGACTGCCTGTGCTCCACTGAGTCCTTAATTTTGCCCACTCTCTCCATAGTTTCCTCTACTGCCTGCAGGGGGAACACGGTCTCACCCCACACTGGCGCATTCCTCAGAAACTTTGTTTCCCGTTCGGGAAGTCTACGGGAGATCCTGTTAAGGACCGGGTCCCTCCTCCTTAACACCCAGTTTGCTGTCTGGGTCAGGGACTGGAAGGTAAGGGACTTAATCGCCTTCCCTCCCGAACGAATGAGTTCTTGTAGAAGGGCCTGATTCTCTGGTACTGACAGGTCGTGAGATAGCTGGAACCCTGCCAGGGTGCATGCCCACTAGTCCAGCCAGGAGGTCACATTGACTATGTCTTGCGAGGTGTCCTCCATCATGGCGGCCACCGCTTGAGAGAAAACCACTGTTGCAGTGAGGGTTCTGTCATCTGCGCTGCCCTGGTTTAACGTTGCAAAGACCTCTTCCAACGAGCGGGGACATGCAAGACGTCCGTCTGAAACAGAATTTCTTCTGGGTGCTCAGTCCCAATAGGAGCTCAAGGACCCTTGGGCTCTTAGGGAGTTCTTATGTCCCACAACGTATTTATCGACGTGCTCCATGCCTAGTGCCACGCCCGGCGCTAGCGGTAGGGCCAAGGATGGGTTCTGCTGGGCGGGGTTATCCACCATCCTCGCCAAGCCTGCTCTGGCCACGGTTTAGGTTCGTCTAATCTGTGGTGATGGCCAGAGCCAGGACTTTTCTATAGGAGGACACTTCGCCGGGGGAACACTCGCCCGTGTCTAACAAGCCCTCTACCACTTGATCCTCCGTGTCGGCTGCATCCTCGAGCACGGATGGATCCGTCGGGGCAGCTGAATCCCTCACTTCTGGCTGGTCCGATGGAGCGGCTGCCTCCATCACGGATGGAGCCGCTGGGACGGAGGTAGCTGTCCTGGGTCTACCCCTCCCGGGGAAATCCGTGGGGTGTAAGTACCCTGATATGCCAGCGGCTGCCTCCGGTGCTTGGATGGGGCTGGCGTGGCAACGGGTATGGATGCCAGGCTGCTGGGTCGAGCCAGCGGCTGCCTCCACTGGATGGATGGAGCCGGTGACTTGCCAGGCAAAGGCAAGGTAAAGTTTACGTGTGCCAATGGCTGCATCCGACGGGCAGACGGAGCCGAAGAGACACGGGGCAAAGGCGCGGGGACGGCTCCAGCGGCCACTGAGGCAGGCAGTGGAGCGGCAAGAGCTCTTCCTCTTGGAGGAATTCCTCTTCTTGCTCTTCCTCCTCGAAACATTGGCCATCTCCCTCGAAGGGCCTGCATACGAGCTCAACTTCCTTCTTATCTCTCGGTCGTTGAAGTCCTCCGACGAAGATGAAGTGTAAGACGAAGAATACTCCGAGGAGGAAGAAGAAGAATAGGAGCTAGCTGAGTCGTCCGAGTCTTGTGCCAACAACCTGGGGGCTTGTAATTGTGCTACCGGTGTGACGGGTTGCATGAAGTCAGACGGGAGCGCTGCTGAAGGCGCCGGGGGCGTGCGTATAGCCTTCCGAGAGGCGAACCAGCCCGAAAACTCTTCCTCCTGCCGCATAGGTGACCTGAAGGGCGTCCTAGGTGCCGTCCACACAATGGAGTCTGGGTCTGAAGAGCCTGTGGGCTGCCTTTCTTTGTCAAGCACACCCCTGGAAACCGCTCAACCTGTAAAGCACTGCCACGATGGAAGGGAAGGAGCCGTTCCTGACCTCCCCCACACTGGGTCTTCACTCGAGACGGGTCCTGCGGGCACCAGAACCTCTTCTACAGCACACTTCCGCCACACTAGCTGACTCCCCACATGTCTGCGTAGATACAATACAATCAATATCATCGACATTAGACTCATGGGGAACGGCAATGGGCAGTTTCCCCGCAACGGACTTACCTCGTCCCCTACTCTGGGTAGTGGAAGGGGAAGGAGAACCTCTCTCCGACGGAGCTGAAAGCGACATCAAGGGCGAGGAGACGCCTGGCTTCTTTGGCGACTACTTCGACGCCGCCGCCTTTTCATTGCGTGCAAGGCCCACTGTAGTACAGGCCAGGACGCACACTCCGAACATGTGCAGATCTACATTGGGCTTAGAGAGCCATGCTCCGCAAGACTTACCGGCCTTAGGCCCGGGACAGCGACACTGGGATTCCATAAAGAAAACAATAAAACACCAAACAACACAAGTAACACAGGGAAAGGATGTGAATGGTAAGGCACAAAGGGATGGGGAAGCACAAAGGAAACATGTGGTAACACAAAGGCGGGTCGGACGGGATGTGAGAGAGCGGCGAGATGATATCTACGCCGCGATCAGATGCTTTACTGGCGAGTCAGACCTAGCAGCACTCTCTCGTGTGCTGACCCAGGGCGAGTATCCATCCACCACGGGGCGACCCAACAAGGGAAACGGAGATAGGGGGAACTACGCAAAATTCTTGGTCGGATAGGGAGGAGGTCTCAGATACTCCTAAGAAAGTAGTTCGAGGTAAGTACTGTTAGGAAAAATACAAATTACTTAAAATTTGTGATATTAAATGAAAATTAATTTACTGTATATTACTGTAATTCTTAAGGAGAAAATTAATTCTAGACCAAATCTCTAAATATTGCCCTCTGGAATGAGTTGAGCACTGTATAGTCAAGAGAGCTGGGGACAAGATAATACAGTAAAAGCTAATTAGAATCTACTTTTCCATCCTTAATGTAAAGGAGACTTTCAAGTTGCAGAATTCTGAGATTAGCATTGGGAATTACTGTATTTTTTCAATATCCTCCATAAGAAATGTTTAGGCTAAGATTTTGCTAATTTTCAAACTTATGTTCAGTAAAATATTCTCAAAAAGGCCTCATTTATCCTGTGCAGGCATGAAAAGTATGTCTTCTGCCATATTAAAGAACTAAAAATATTCTCAAAAATGCCTCATTTATTATGCACAGACATGCCATATTAAAGTACTGAAAAAAATTCTTTGCCTTAGTTTCTTGTGGGGGATATTAAAAATAACCCCCCTTGTAAACCTCGGGATTGCACAACTTACATATCATTTCTTATATGAATAAAGAAGAGATTCTAATTTGTTATTGAATATCTTGTACCCAAAAATTATGAAATCCCTTTCCAGCTCTCCAAATAGCAAGACCCCAGACTTACAAAAACCACCGTTTGAATGATATAGGAACATTGAATGTTAACATGCTCTTGAATAATCCTCTAAATAAACATCACAACTAAGTTTTGCATGTCAGATTTACGAATTGAGAGTTTTTACTAGTAAAACCAAGCAAATTTTGTTTGTTCTAGTACCTCCTGCCAATTTTTTTAATTGGTATGTGTACAGCCCATTACAAAAAATAAAGTCTTGACGGTTTGATAAGGAAACTACTGTATACTCCCTGATTTGCGAAATTTGTCTTTAGTCTGGAAGGATGACTTATTAAGACCAATTTGCCTGTCTACTTTCACTTGGTTTTGTAGACAAGTAAAAGTAAAATTAATCTATGGATTTCTCCTCAATATCTATATTATAAATTTCAAATTTCTTTAGATTGGTTTTAGAATAGCAACTGTATAAGTTATGAATAGATATAGATTTTTTATAGTTATAATGATGTTGAAAAAAACGTTATAAATTAAATTACTCACTTTTTCAGGATTCCAATTGTGGTCCTAGCCTAGAAGAGATGTTGAGCTGTTTTGTTGATGCAGATCCTGATGAGTAATAGTATGCTGTAATTAACTTCTGAATGGATTTAAACATTTGTAAATAAATTTAAATGTTTTAATTAGTATATTTTATAGCAGCAAGTTAACTTCCTCAGAATTAATAAGTCATGACTTGTTTGTTATACAGTAATCAGTTTTGGTTTATTACCTTGGCAAAGCTAATAAAGATGGCATCCAAAATTCTCCCCCACCTAAAATACTACCATTTCTTGTGAATAAGTGCCTGAAAACTACCAGAAAATATTCAGGATTATTTTTTTTATTTTGGTCAGTTAAGTGAACAATGTTATTTCGCAGTGTACAAATCTGTTTATGTTACCACTACCATTATACCTTATCAAATACAGTACTATTAGATACTGCCCAATTAAGTTTTGTCAATTGTCAAATCATAACGAATTTGGCTATCATTATAACTGTAATATGAATATTGACAAAACCAAGTAAGGTGTTTCAACTATGGAAGGCTGATATACACTTAAATCTAAAAGGATTTAAACTCATACATTTCACAAAGAAAAGCTAAAATCAGTCTTAAGTTCTCCAGGAACTAGCAAGTCATGACCACTATAATTTGATTTGACTTTTCATCTAGATTTTGCCTTTAAAAGATTTGTTTTCAAACATTAAGGTAATTGGTCACTCATACATGGTTTATCTTAAATGGGAAGGATTAGGATACAAAAATAATGTCTAGGTCATGATCATAAACATTACAGTAATGATGTACGAACTACTGGTTGATAAAAGATTCGTCTTGAATTTGATGCATACATCTATTTTGTACCTATTTATACAAGGTTCGTCTTAGTCAACTGAACCCAGTCATCTGTGCAATGCCCTTATTGCTTTATCCTATTATGTGAAACTTTATAAGAAGGATTAAGAGCACCTTTAGTTTTTACTAAAGGTGCTCTTAATCCTTCTTAGGCTCAAGGATACTTGCCATTAGTGTCAACATGCTGTTGACTAAAATGAGGTTATTTAGAGCACAGTCATATCTAGTTAGGTTGACCAACTCCTTAACATCAATGTTCTCAAACTCCTTAACATCAATGCTCTTAAAAGTCAAAGGATTCAGTCTCTTGATGGCTTGGGTCCTTTTGTTAGAGCACTAATATGATTACAGTACTTCAAATTCCACATCATTAATGGCTTTGGTTTTCTTGTGTTACTAGCTGGTCAAAGTGGTATCCATTCTAAATGGTCTCGCTAACTGGCCAAAGTGGTTTCATTCTAAATGGTCTTGCTAACTGGTCAAAGTGGTTCCATTCTAAATGGTCTCACTAACTGGCCAAAGTGGTTCTATTCTAAATGGTCTCACTAACTGGCCAAAGTGGTTCCATTCTAAATGGTCTCTTCAGTTGACATTATTAGAATTTACTTTGTTCCTTTTATTTAGTAAGGTTTTGTTGCTTCCTCAGATAATATACCTTTACCTTATGCGCCAGAGATTTCCTTCTAGAACATGCCCAGTCCCATTGTTCGGAGTGATATAAAGCTTGAAGCAGAGCCAGTTTCTTCTTGTGTGTATCTGTCCATTTGTGATCACCCTAAGTTTGAAAAAAGAAGCTTTCGTTCTAGTAACTTTGGTACTACTCCTTGGGAGCCTAGTATATACAACCTTCATAAATCTGCAAACTATTGTTGTCCCCACCCTTTGACACTCATCACTGCCCTCACCAAATCACAGTTTGCTTACGGTCAGACTCCACACCTCCGTAGACATCAAAACAGCGGTGAGGTATAGGTTATACTAGATTATTCCTTGCCAACTTGCTGCCATTTTGAGGTCTAATATAGGACAATGTGTTGACCAAGCTCAATAGAAAGTACTATACTACAGTGCATTACTGTAGCTATACAGTAGTTATATTTTTTTATTTTTTTTTGTTAATTATAAAGGGATCACAGTATTATGAAAGCACTAGTGGAAGATTAAAGGCCTACTGTACAACCTCAAGAGTATCATTGAAAACCACAAAATACTGTAACCCCCAATGAGTTGGGAAAATAAATGAACACTTAAAAAATACAAAAAACAGTAAACATTAAATAGATCTTTCATATATAAACTATAAAAAATGAATTATGCCAGCAGCCTCTTCAACATAAAAACATTTGCTGCAAATTTAATCTTCTGAAGTGCCACAGATTAAACTACAGTACTACCAGCTTAGGAAGATCATTCCACAACTTGGTCACAGCTGGAATAAAACTTCTAGAATACTGAGTAGTATCTAGCTTTATGATGAAGGCATACCTATTAGAATTGACTGCATGTCTAGTATTACGAACAGAATGGAACTGTCCGGGAAGAACAGAATGCAAAGGATGATTAAAATTAAGAAACTTCTTGTGATATGCATAACGAAGTAACTAAACGACAGTGGCAGAGGTTAACATCTAGATCATGAATAAGAAATTTAAGACTATATTCCTATCCAACAAATCAAGATTAGATTTAGCAGCTGACGACCAGATAGGACAATGATACTCCAAACAAGGCAGAGTGAAAGAATTAAAACATCAAAATAGATTAATCACCAAAAATCTTAACACTCCCAATAAGCCTATTTTTAGTGCAATTAACAAAGAAAAACTAAATTTGCTATCAAGAATCACACCTAAAATTTTCTAAGTTTTACAGAGTTGAAGGAACATTATCAATGAAGAGATCCAGATGTTGAGCCACTATCTTCGACCGACTTACAATCATACTCTGTTTTGTTAAGGTTCAACTTATTCCCCATAATTTGCATTATGCACTAATTTTAGCTTTACCTCTGTTAAAGGAATCAGCAACCCCAGGTCTAAATTCAGGAGATGGAATTTATCCAAAGTGTAGCAGCATCTGAATATGCAACAAACTTATCTAGGACAAACCACATGTCATGCATACATAGTATGAAAAGTAATGGGCCAAGAACTACCCTAAAGAAAACTGGATATCACATTCCTATACTCCCTATGGTGCCCATCAACAACTCTATGCAATCTACTACTTAAAAATTCAATAATGATAAGAGAAGGCCCACCCACTCCCAACTCTTGAGCTTGAAAGCAAGGGCCTCATGATTAAAGGCAGCATTAAAATCAAGGCCAATCTTGCAAACTTCCTGACCAAAATCAAGGGATTTCTGTACAGCATAAGAGGAATGTAAGAAGTGCATCACATGCTCCAAGGCCTTTACAAAGCCAAATTGCAAACTAAGGAACATAATTACCTCCAGCCAACCTATTTAGAAATTTTACTAAAAGACATTAAAAAACTTTAGATAACATGGGAGTTATGGAAATTGGGTGGTAATCAGCTGGACTTTGGCTACAGCCAATGCATTTACATAATGGAGTAACATTACCAATTTTTCAAGTGCTTAAAGAACCTCTTCTTGAAAATAACTTAGTTTTAAAAAATAAAGACTGCAGATTTCTTAGGAACTAAGGAAATATAGCATTTGGGTCTACACCTCCATCAAAAGCTTTCTTTAATTTGATGAAACAAAAGCTGAACTAGTTACATTAGCCTTGGGAAAGCAGGACTGAATATGATAAAAGTTTCTCATTACTCTGCTCATTGTCAAACACAGCAGCCCAAAGGGTTGCCTTTTCCTTTGGACAGTGAGTGACAGACCCTCTGGTTTAAGTAAAGGGGGAAAACCATTACTTCTACACCAAAAAGTGCAGATTTAAAAGGTTGCCCACCACTCGTCTTCCTGGGTTGTTTCAAAAAAGGTTTCTTTTATGGCCAAATTGTATTCCTTTTCAGATGAAGCATAGACTCTGAGCAAAAGCCCTTAGCTGAATATAGTTATTCCAAGTCAAATCCAATTTGTTACTCTTCCAAAGATGATAGGCCTCATGCTTTTCCAAATTTGCAGGTCTACAATCATCATTGAACCAGGATATATCTTTCACTGGGGTACTGAAGCACATGAGAAGGGGTATGCCTATCAATTATGTTGACCAGATTCTCATTCAAAAGACCAATAGACTCTCCACTATTATACAATTGTGATCAATTAAAGTTCAAAAGCCCACTCAAAATAAAATTCCTGTCTGCTTGAGATTTGATAAACCTTACACGAGTAACACACGTTATGGACAGGCTGCTCAATTCACCACTAAAAATTAAAGCATGATCAAATGTCCCAATAGGGTTATCAACCTTACTTGTTAAAATGCGAGGGGAGTCCGTGTATACTAGATCCAAGCAGTCACCAAACCTGCATGTAGCTTCTCTTATGAACTGCTCACAGCTTGATTCAGAGGCTAAGTCCAAAACTCTTAAGCCCTGGTAATTGTAGAGAAATGGGATTTAACCACTCCCTGTAGCGAGTAGTTCCGTGATGTAGCTAGGTTCGCAACAACTTTAGTAGCTACCGCAGGACCAAGGATAAGGTTATCCTGGGACCTGCGGGTAAACTCCAATAGTAGAGGGCAGAAGTCCCTCTGATAATCAGTAAGGGGACCATTGTTTTCTCTGTAGCAATGTTATGTATTCACTGGATAGAGAGGCAAAGTCATCCTTAATCATGCTTGTAAAGAAGAGATGGAGATGGAGGAGGACTTTTACTTCGTGGTTGTATATAGCTAATATCTGCATCTTGAATAACTGGATCAAAGGAAAGACATTTCTCCAACAGAGAATGTCAAGCAGTATGCCTATTCTCCATGCTGAGGCCAAGGCTCGTGAGCTACTTGGTGAAAAGTATTAACCAATGCCTATTCTAGGCTCACAAGTTCTCCTTAGGGACTTTTGAAAACAGTGATAATGCCAAAGGGCCCCTATGTTTCAGGAGAAGTAAGACTTTGGAGTTATTCTCAAGGCTAGGCTGATCCCTTAATGGGGAAGGGTCGGAGCTTTTCAGTCAAAACTAGTTAAAAGCCAAGTGACAGCCTTCCAACCAAGAGCGAGAGAGAGCTCCCTCTAGGGAGGAAGGAGATGAGAACCAAAAACTATTGCCAAGAGGCCCAAGCCAGAGAAGTAATTTTTCCATGATGCAACAGCATAAGGTGGGTAGCTCTACTGGTACCTCGAAGAGGAATATTAGCAAAATCTAAATATTCAAAGTGTGGGACTTGGGATACGCTTAGGCATCCAAAGATCTATGTCATCAACAGGTTGTTGAGAATAGGTCAACTAGGTTGACAGGCAGAAAAGTAAAGGTATCCAAAAGTACCTGGTATGGCTGAAGGAGTTCTGAATGCTGCTAGAACTGGAAAGCTGTTTACTGGAAGATGTTCTGGAACTGGAGAGTAGTATACTGGAAATTCTGGATTAACCGAGATGTAAAAGGGCCTTCGATGGAGATTCTCCAAAGAGCAATTAGGTTTTCCGTCACCACGAATGTGGTGCCCGTATGATCTTACAGCATGCCTCTGGTGACAGTGTGTCTGCAAGAACATTCCCTTTGTTTGGAATGTCTCTTGCTGATAACTGTATCACATCAGCTGGCCTGGTGCAAACCTGCTAGCTCAATTGCAAAAGTCTGAAACAGTATCCCTTCACATTTGTCTTTAAGTTACTACCAAGGAGTGGTTCTTCAATGTTATGTATCCTATCAAACTGTTTATAAGCTGGCAAAGCTAAAAACATTTGACTTCCAGTAGGTTGATACGTAGGGGTATACTTCTATAAACCACTCAGAGGTATTACAAAGCCTCAGTTGTATAGCAACCCTCTTCCTTAAATACATCTGTGAACCGTAGAATCCCTGGTGGGAAGTCTCAACTCCCTTGGAGGGGATCTCTTTATTTAGCAAACTGACCTAATTGTCTTTTTTCCCATTTTCCCGACCATAGATGCTTCAATCGCCCATGGAGCAAACTAGGGTGCAGTAGTCCGAGTAGCAAGAGTTCTTCAAAAGCAAAAGAACACTGAAGAGTTGCCTCTTATGAGCTGGAAGTTCCTGGTCATATAGAAAGCAGTCGTGTTACCTCCAGATGTTTAGCGATATGATTGTTCCATTTGTAAACAGCACACTCTGGCCCTCTCTCTCTTCTTGCCTGAGACTATGCTTACAGATTTAACAAGATTCTCAGATCACAGTCAAAGAAAAGAAGACTGTCTCTAATCTAGAGCATTGCCTCCTTGTCGAGAAGACCCAAGGGAGGAATCTCTTTCAAGTAGGCACCAAAAGTATGGAGTGTGAATGCTCGGGAGCAGCAGAGTTCAAAGTTTCAACTGGTAACTAAACTCGAAGAAGAGGTACTTCCTGGAAGACCGAAAGATGGATGTCTTTATGAAAGTATCCTTCAGGTTAATTGGAAAGTTTTCTGTCTGATGGCAGTCTGTATGGTAGTTGCCATCTTCATCCAGAACAAGGTCAAGGAAGGGAGAGAAGATTTGTCCCTGGGTCCTAATCAACTTTCCACCAGAAGAGTTGGCTGTAAAGCCTCAGCAAGCTGTCTGGAAGACTTACAGTGTGTTCTTCATGCGAGGAGAAGCGACAGGAGTCCCCACGCGAGGAGAAGCGGCAGGAGTCCCCACGCGAGGAGAAGCGGCAGGAGTCCCCACGCGAGGAGAAGCGGCAGGAGTCCCCACGCGAGGAGAAGCGGCAGGAGTCCCCACGCGAGGAGAAGCGGCAGGAGTCCCCACGCGAGGAGAAGCGGCAGGAGTCCCCACGCGAGGAGAAGCGGCAGGAGTCCCCACGCGAGGAGAAGCGGCAGGAGTCCCCACGCGAGGAGAAGCGGCAGGAGTCCCCACGCGAGGAGAAGCGGCAGGAGTCCCCACGCGAGGAGAAGCGGCAGGAGTCCCTCACACGAGGAGAAGCGAAGTAACAATAGCAAAACACGAGTAATTTCCGATCGTTGGGGTTCCTGATAGTGCTCACAATAATTTGGTTCCCCATCATATGAATTCTGATCGTAGCATGTGAAGGGAAATCTATTAGCAAGTAGCAGGGAGGTAAAAGATTGTATGTTCCTCTTCCACCTGTATTGTGCACTGGAAAAGAAGGGAGCAGATGACAGAAGTTTTGAGGCCCAAAAGTCAATGCACAAACAGTCCCAAGGTGCCCGATTGTGAGGTGCCCGATAAGATCTGGGAATAACTATTGCGTACAGTACCAAAAAGTTCTCAGGGAAGGAAATGTTTTCAATGTGTTATCTCTCAAGAACATACAAAGATTTTTTTTCAGAGTAGATACAATTCAGGTACGTATAGGGGTCCCAGATTACAAGATTAGAAAACCGGGACACATGAAATTTCTCACTGTATATGTAAATATAGCTACATACACAGCTTATACTATAAAATGTTGATATACTGTAATTATCACCTAAATGAAAAACAACGGAAGAATTTTAATGGGTATAGAAAATAAGAGGAAAATAATTGGAAAAACTCATAACCAATACAAAAATAGACAAGTTTTATACAGTAATTGGGAAAATGAATAATCAATACAAAAACTATACTAAAATTACATTACTCATGATATTTTTTTCATTAGGTCCCCGTTTTCTAGCACCTACTACATATAAAACTCTACACTGAATATCAAAGTGCCATGTGCATTGTAAAATAGCTTCTACAGAAGTCACTTCCAATATTATACGCTCTTCGGTCCACTGGATATTCACATGTAAGAATACACGCTCAATGTTAGCATTACGAGCTGAAATGCTAAACAAGTACTGTACTTTTGAATAAAATAACATCTCTGAATATTGTTCTTAAAATTCCAGCACACAATATTTCAACTTAGAACCATTACATGGTATTAAAAATTTAATGTGAACAAAATCGGGAAAAGAAGGGTGACCCAGAATGGTCAATGCAGAACAGGGGACAAAGTGATCAAATGTAGGACATGTCCTGGAAAAATGGGACGTTTGCAGGCAACCCTAGGTATGTACCATACCTCATACACATGAGAAGAGAGGCCTCGGAGGCATCTTCATCGCTACACTAACCGAAAAAAGACTGGTCACATAGTGATTGGTCACATCCACACCGCTCAAATGGTAATAGTGTTATGTAAAGAGGGGCCTATCTGGCATGTAATGTCCCAGCCCCTTTGCCTTGGTGGTGATCATGTGCATGGCTTAAAAGTACACTATTTTGAAAGCCCACTACAGGTTTCTAATGCAAATAAGGTATACTCCAAAATTACTGTATGTATTTTAAAAGGTAAAATGTGATGACATTTACTTACAATTTTCATTATTTAAAGAAAAAAGTTTAGCTTTACTACTATCAATTTGTTGATAGAGTGCAAACTGGCCTGTTACACAAATTTAGCAGTTAGGAAGCTGTATTCACACCAACTCTTAGATTTCAAATTTAAAAAGAAAATTCCTACATTCAGGAAAGATAATTTCTTAGTGTTATTTACATAATTGCAAGCACAGGTTCTACCCAAGTCTAAATGAAACTTTTTTTTTTTCTTTTTTACAAAATGCAAATAAAGACAAAACCCTTTTGAATTTTCTTTTCAAATATAGACAACTATAAACTCTGGAAAAAAAATACCATATATCCTATGAAATACATAAAACTCTTTTCAAATAATCTTGAATACCACAGTAATTCAACGAAAGTACACACCCATGAAACTCTTCTTTACGTCTGATCACTTGACAAAAATGGGAATAAATGGATGAAAATGGCAGCAGGCATATACAGTAGCTGCTGCCTCTCCATAATGCATATTAATCTAAATTAATGAAATTCAAGTCAACATAAGTCTTATGAGATGTAGAAGGATATTAAATGTTTTTATGAAAGGCATGCACGTACTGTAATATAGAATGCAATTTAATACTACCTATGTATGCAGGGATTGTTCATTACAGTACAGTAATTTTAGTATATCAATCTGTAAAATGTTATTTTCCTCATTAAATAAGTTTTTGAACATACTTACCTGGTAGTTACATATATATAGCTTACGTCTCTGACGTCACGGCAGAAATTTCAAAACTCGCGCCAATCGCCGATTGGATAGCCAGGTCTACCACCTGTGCGCCCTAGTGAGGTACCTTGGAATTATTCCATGTTTCCTCATATCTTCCATGCCTCTTAGTCTCTAGAGGGGAGGAGGGTGGGAATTTAATTATATATAACTACCAGGTAAGTATGTTCAAAAACTTATTTTATAATGAAAATAAAATTTTTAAACATGAGACTTACCTGGTAGTTATATATATATAGCTGATTAACACCTTTGGTGGAGGGTTAGAGACAGCCAATATAGTTGGAATTTTACTTAAGAGTTAATAAACAAACTTAAGGGTTCGTACCTGATAAGGAAGCTAACTTCAATGAATTCTTTCATTATGTCCGCTTTCCTTATGAGATTCAGTGATCCACCCAGGGGGCTGAAGACCTCTAGGAGTTGTCAAACCGGTCTAAAAACCTCTATGTGACAGGACCTCTTCCAATACCCTTGTTTCGGGCGCTCTCAAGAAACAAACTGACCACCTGACTAAAATCAATGATTGTGGGAGACTGTCGCAATCCTTACAAACAACCATAAAAAAGGGATTTTGACGAAGGAAAAATCTATTTCTGGGGAGATACCTGTGATGCCCGGTGAAAAGGGTCCTTCTTCACACTTTTCTGATATAAATACTTCCAAATATACCAAAGAAAGTTAAAAGCATGGAATGCAGAGGTTACTACCCTCGCGCGAGCACCCTGAGGGTGTCGTGTATAAAGCAGGGGCGTGTGAAAACCACTATTCACAGGCTGTCTTCCATTTAGCTAATTCCTTCGTCAAAAGGGATGGGCCGTTACAGAGGCACTAGCTACGTTACCTGAACCCCACCACCGACGCCCGACGCGAGCGCCATCTGAACAACATCCTTCTGTATTGAACACGATGACTTGGAAAGGAGAGGGAGGGGTAAAAACAAGGGAAGGGTTTCACCAGGCGTCACGGGTATCTCCCCAGAAATAGATTTTTCCTTCGTCAAAATCCCTTTTCTGGGTCGACCTGTGACGCCCGGTGAAAATGTACCAGAGAATCCCTTCCAAGCCTTAAATAAAAGGGAGTAAGTAAACAACATGTCCCAAAAGTTATTATATTAAGGAATGTCAAAAATATATACAAGATTACAAAAGGTGCCATACTGGAAATATTAACAATAATATAGAATACATAAAGGGCGATGCAAGGGGAGTACCCCTAGGTCCCAGCATCACAAAAACCAAAACCTTACATGGCTAAAATAGAAATGGTAACAACATAAACTTAAAGGTAAGGCTATACACAATTAAAGGTAAGTAACCAAAGTAACGCAATAATGGCAATGTAATCTAGGGCTAAACGAACCACCAGGAGAGCGGCGATGTGGTGAGAGTGGCAGGTAGGAGGGAGAAGGAGAGAGATGGATGAAAGGAAGAACGGAGAGATTATTTAGGGGAGATGAGACCCCCAGCTGCAACCGTGGAGAATTTAAGGGCCTGTAAGTTCTTTAAATAGTGGCGTTTGAATACCATAGGGGATTTCCAACCCGTATACTTCTTAAGGTCATCAAAATCCATATTTTGAAAGTAATTGATGGAGGTTGCCACTGACCGGATATCATGAGCATGGGGAAATGATTCCGGGTTAGCTTGCTTAATAAAGTAAAGGATTTGCTGTCTGATGCCCTGAATGGAAATAGTGCCTCCTTGTTCTCTGACAAACAAGGGGCCAGACGAGCGGGTGGCAGTTCTAGCTAAAAAGGCCCGGAGTGTAGTGACTGGACACAGAGAAGTATCTTGGGGAAGAGGGATAATCTTCCAAGGGGACCACCTGTTTTGTGGGTCCTCGTTTTTAGCTAGGAAGGCTCTGTCTGGGGAAAGTAGGACTTCACCTGACGGGAGGAAATCTATATTTTCAGGATTACGTGAGAGAGCTGCTAATTCTGAGATTCTAGCACCTGAGGCCAAGGCCGTTAAAAATAAGGTCTTCCTAAGAAGAGAGATGTAGGAGCAGGATTCGTTATTAGTGTCTGAAGCGAGTTTTAGTACATCGTTCAGAGACCATGAGACCTTTTGTGGACGAACCGAAGGTCTGAGCCTAGCGCAGGCTTTCGGAATAGAGGAAAGTAGGAATCCGCCAGGTCAATATTGAAACCCACAAGGAAGATCATCTTCAGAGCTGACTTAATCGTTGTTATAGTACTAGCTGCTAGGCCCTTGTCAAATAGGGACCTGAAGAAAGAGATGGCCAGATTAGAGGTCATCTGAGAATCTTCTGACTGCTTTAGGAAATCTGCTAGTTTCTTAACGGCTGAATCCTATTGTCTAAGTGTAGAGTCCCTCTTGTCTGATTCTATGAAGAGGACATTTTCCGGGTCAATGTTCGCGTCCCTGTGGGCTGCAAACTTCATGAAATCCACAAAGTTAGGGTTTGGGCTATCCTTGAGGAATCTGACACAGTCTGAGTTTGGACTACTTGGGTCAGCTTGGGGAATGGTATCCGGAAGGGACGGAGTTTCAACTCGAGGAGGAGAGGAAACCAACTGCTTTTTGGCCAATTCGGTGCTACTAAAGCCACTGCGCCGTGGAAGGCGCGCAGTTTGTATAAGACTTTCATGAGAAGATTCACCGGAGGGAATAGGTAAATCTTCTTCCAATGGTTCCAGTCCAGGGTTAATGCGTCCATAGCCTATGCCTGACGGTCCAGGTTCGGTGCCACATAACAGGGAAGTTTGTGGTTTAGTTGTGTCGCAAAGAGATCCACCTGGAGACCGGGAACCAGCCTGGATATCCACCGGAAAGAATTCGTGTCTAGAGACCATTCTGACTCCAGTGGTTTCGTCCTGGATAGTGAGTCCGCTATCACATTCTGGACTCCTGCTAAGTGAGTGGCTGACAGGAACCAGTTCTTTTCTAAGGCCAAGATAAAAATCGTGACCAGGACTTGATTCAGGTTGGGAGATTTTGATCCGCCTCTGTTTATGCAGTGTACTACTGCAGTGCTGTCTGAGACTATCCTGACATGAGTGGACCGTGGGGGGGACAGTCGCTTCAAGGTCAGGAAGACTGCCATGGCTTCTAGTACGTTGATGTGAAAGTGTCTCATGGCGGGGGACCAGGAGCCCTGAAACATCTGTTGTTTGTAGTAGCCCCCCCAACCACTGAGAGACGCGTCTGTGTGAATCGTCACTTGTGGAGGAGGAATTTGTAGAGGGACTGATTTGGAAAGGTTCTCTGGTTTTGACCATGGCCTGAGTCTCTTTTTTAGGATTGAGGGGATTTTGGAAATCTTGTCTCGTAATGTAGTCGTAGCTCTCTTTCTCCAAACTCGATTGATGTCGTTGAGTTTGGCTTTCAATAAGAGGTCCGTCACTGACGCAAATTGGAGTAAGCCAAGGATTCTTTCTAAGGCTCTCCGTGATACCTGTTTGTGCTTGAGGAAGTTCCTCGTCTTGGATGCTATCTCTTTGACTTTTTTGGGAGGAAGAGACAGCTTGTGACTTGCAAGGTCCCATCGGATGCCTAACCATTCGAACCGGCTTGCTGGTTGAAGGCGAGACTTTTGTAAATTGACTTGGAATCCCAGTTTGGTGAGAAACTGAACCACTTTGGTTGTAGCCTTGTTGCATTCCGGGACCGACTGGGCCCAAATGAGCCAATCGTCCAGATAGGCGATTACCCTGATCCCCTGGCTCCTGAGTTGTTCTAGCACTGTTTCCCCCAGTTTTGTAAATATCCTGGGAGCTATGCTGAGGCCGAAGGGCATGACTTTGAACGCGAAGCCTTTCTTGCCCAGGCGGAAGCCAAGGTAAGGAGAGAAGTTTCGTGCTACTGGGACGTGATAATAGGTGTCGGTAAGATCTATAGAGGTGGTGACGGCCCCACGGGGAAGTAAGGTCCGTACCTGAGAGACAGTCAGCATACGGAACTTGTCGCAAAGAATGTAAGAATTCAGTTTCGACAAGTTCAGGACTACTCTTAACGCCGATGAATCTTTCTTGGGGACTGTGAACAGGCGTCCTTGGAATTTCAGTGATCGTACCCTCTTTATCGCTTTCTTCTTGAGTAGTTCCGTGGTGTATTCTTCCAAGATGGGAGTGGGTTTCTGGAAGAAGGTCACTGTCGGAGGTGGACCCCTTTGTGACCACTTCCAGCCTAGGCCTTTGGAGACTATGCTGTGAGCCAGCCCAGGGACTGAAGGGTCACTGGTTCCGGAAAAGATATAGTCTCCCCCCTACCTGATTCACTTCATTGCATGGAGGTGAATTTCAATCCACGGCCTCCCCTTGGACCCCTGGTTCGAGGTCCGCCTCGTTGGCGGAACTGACCTCTACCCTTGTTGCCCCCTCTAGAGTATCCTCGAAATGAACTCGAGGTCTCGTAGGATGGGTTGAAGGCAGGAGAGGTCATCCAAGATGCCATGGGAGTTGGTTGGGTACCTTGGGGTGCCGGGAGGAACACAATCTGTTGTGGAGGGGCTGCCTGTGGAGAGGCAGACCTAGAGGTAGAGGGAGTCGATTTTTGTTTCTTTTTGAAGAAAGGTTTTTTTACACCTTTGAACTTTCTTTTGTTCAAAAGGCCCCATCTAACCTGCAAGTTTTGATTTGCCCTCGCTGCATCCTGGAGGACTTTATCAACTTCCTCCTGAGGAAAGAGAGAGTTACCCCAGCAGGAGGAGGCTATGAGCCTATTTGGCTCGTGCCGAATTGACGCTTCGGCAAGAACATGATTCCTGCAGTTCATCCGAGCTGTCCAGAAGTCGTGCAGGTCGACTTGGAATGTCTGGAGCAAATTCTTCGCAAAAACGCGGAAGAGGAGCTCATCATTATACAGGGAGGCCAACATCTCTGCCAAAATGATGGAGAGAAGAGATCTGGCCAGTCTGTTTCGTGCGTCGAACTCAGACTTTAGAAGGTGATCTGGCAACTTGGGAAGCTTCTCAGGGAAAAGAGAGGAGGCGCAGTCCGGATCTAACTTCCCCACCGTGAAAGTAGCAGAGGCATCGTTCCAGAAGTCGGAAGGGCCTGGAACAAGCATAGAGGTGGGGTCCGTCTCTTTAAGGACAGGCATAGGTGAGCCCTCCTTGGCTGATTGGACGGTTAATTCCGCCACCTTGTCCGCAAGCGGACAGGGGATGGATGGAGGAGTCATGAATATTGTATACAGTATGCCCCTTTATGGGGGTTCAACTTAGAGTTGACGCAACCCCATTCAGCGAGAGTCCTGGCCCAGACAGATTGGGCCTGCTCTTTAGGGAAAATAACAGTTTCTTTGGGGACCTTGTCCATCCTAATTAGGGCATGTTCCTTCAGACGGACGAAACCGTTGAAGGGGAACTGAAGGCCGGGAAGGTAAAACTCCAGATCATCTAGAGGGCGGGTCCCTAAGCCCTCTAGAGTTAGTGTACCATCTAGGTACGGAGCATGTCTCGCAAACCGCCAAGGGTTGTTTTTATCAAATGGCGGCAGCTTAGAGGTGTCTGAGCCTAACGGAGGGGCTAGCCGAGTCCCGGAACGGAGGAGGTTAGCCACCATATCCTTCAACTCCGTTATGACACCTGACTGCTGTTTCATCTGTGTCGTAACCCACTCCTGAATCAAATTAAGTGTCAACGGGGGCTCCGAAGAACTACTCGCAGCCGAAGTCTTGGCCTTAGCGGATTTGGTTTTCTGACTCTTAAGAGGCGGAGTAGACTGGGCCATTACAGGAATGTCAGGAGTGGTGGAAGGTCCGGGGACCGGAGACACAGAGATCGGTGAAGCTGAAGAGCTAGGCTTAGGTTTTTGTTTGCATAGGGGCTTCACCTTGGGTCGGACAGAGAGGGAGGGATCCCAAGGAGAAGTCTGCGGTTTATCAAAGCCGTGGAAAGAAGAGCCAGGAGAAAGGAAGGAATCCGCCAACTCAACACCACTAACCTGCTCGTCCATGGGTACCGTACTGATATCCAAGGAGGAGACTTCCCCTGAGAGCTGGTTCTCCTCCTCCAGGGGTATAGTCGCCCTGATAGCTTCAATCATGGGGGCGGCGACATCAGCAGGTACTGCGGCGGAAGAGGAGCCTGGAAAAAGTCGGGAGGCCATGTCTCCGTCGAGGAGGTAGGGGCAGCCGGTGGGGGCGTTACGGCCGAACCCCGAAACCCAAGACCGGAGGCTGGTCCTAGCCGTCCGGAGGGCATCCTCGTCAGCCTGGAAATGGTGAGGATACTTTAGAGCATTGAAGGAAAGAATATATAAATATATCCCAAAACTAAAACAATATCAATATATCTCATAGTTTAACCAAAATAAGAACCACCGGAATAAGATATTAACTATTATAAGCATATAAAAAGTAGTAGAATTGAAAAATCTTACGTCGTCATTAAGCAAAATCGACGAGAGGTCGTAACACAAGGTGCACGCCTCTGGGAACCAAACCATGAAGGAGGGCTGGCCCGGCTCATGGACGAAAGAGATCGCGCAGTGTGCGTGGGACCGGCAGACATCGTGGCCTACCGGGTCCGAGAAGGAGGCGGAGCAACCCTTGGCAGCACAGCGGACTTTCTGTAATAAAAAGTTAAATAAGTTTAGATGCTCCCTAAGACTCTAACATAACAATGGGATTATAAAGAGCTGGGAGAATATGAGGTGTGTATTAAAAAGGGGTTCGTGCCAAAAGGGGAGCCGGAGCTCCGCCGTAATAACTACATTTTTGGGCTCAAGCCATGGCGTCCTGATGGAAGGTTCCTTATTGGTAGCTTCCTTGGGTATATAAACTACTAGATATTCCCAGAGAATTTAACCACAGGTTATCACAGAATTCTAACTTCTGGAGCGAGTATCCTAAAGGTTTCCCTTTAAGACATCGTATAACAACAGGGGACGCATGTATTAACGCGCCACATAGCTATCTGCACCCCACATAGAGTTAACACTTCGATGTGTAGGGGCGGAGAATAGGTGGGGAGCCGTTCCACAGCTAATCTCGTCCGTGGCTACTTTTGGTACTCGAGACTTAAACAAACGGGCGCCACTGCTAAATAACGTCACGTCCGTCCTCATCCTTCGCTTAGTAGCTTGCCTTACTAGACGGATTTTTCCCTGAGCTTATCTTATCGAGTTGCATCTTAGCCATGTCTCTACCCTCGGCCTCGCCTTCTTCTGGAAAGTTGAGTACAAGGTTCCAGTATTGTTTAAATAAGCTCTGACCGTAAAGTAACTTTTACTTTTCGAGATATTTTATGTTTTTTGGCAGAGCTGTGCTGCTACCGGACCCGCCATTTTATGGCATCGCTGTTGTTTTGCATGCCTTATTTAGCTAGCCTCAACAGCTTTTCCGGCCTCATTAACTAATCGATACTATTAGTTATTTAGTCTTCATAGCTAGGAACTTTATATATCGTGCTTTGACGCTCTTTTATTAGGTCATCGCCTACCCCATACCAGTTCGCTAGTCTAGCCCCTAGGCCAGAGTGCCTATCATCAGTGTTCATGCATGATATATTACAGTGATCCTAGGTTTAGTTATGAAGATAGTGGCATTATTTTATGATACTGTTTACTGTGATGCAAGTGTTTTCGCCTTCAGGGACCATATAGGGGATAGGTTTGACAGTGTGCCTCTCTAACCTAACCTAATTGTAGGCCCCCTATATGCTCCCTTCACCCCTGCCTTAGGGCATTCCCTCTGCGTAGCCTTGCTCCCCCTACCACGTAAGGGGATCAAGCTCATACCAGAGTACTTATCGCTTCTCTGTCCTCCCTGAGGGAATGATCCCCCCTTAGGGTTGCGTCCGAGAATGAGGAACGGCCTGCCTTTCCTCTATTGCTGAGGCTAGGTTACCTGACCTGCCCTGCTCTGCGATACGTCTTCCAACCATCCTGGTTTAGGGTGTAACATCCCTGCTCTAGGTTAGGCTTGGGGGGAGTTAGTCCTGTGTCTTGCTGAAACGGTACCCATGCACCGTTCTCAGACAGGCTGCCTACCTTAGGCTAGGGAGCGTCCTCCCTTCCTTGGTGGCCGCTTTGGTACAGAGCCTCCCCTATGGAAGACCCTTCTTCTTCTCCCCTCCCCACCTATCTTTTATATGGCCTAGCCTATACTTAGGTTAGCCTATACCCATCTGTCCCCTGTCCTACAACTCCTCCTTAGGGTGGAGTGATAGGGCTACCTTGAGTCCCTGTGTGCAGTCCGCTCTGGTACATATACCCTTCATAGTGTCCTATGGGGTTAGCCACTGGGTGCATTTTGTCCGCAGGGGTTCTCCCCCCCTCTTGGGTGTTCCCTAGCCCTCCCTTGAGCTACACTGGCTCCCGGCTGCCTGCGGCCCCTGCCACTGGATGATAGGGCTAGCCTCTATCATGGGTACACCCATTCAGGTGGGATGCCTTGGGGTTCGTGTCCGTACCCCTACATCCCTCCTTCTGTCTCTTTCACTGTCCTGGTGCCGGTCCCTTGCCGCCTCTACTGTCGGTGATACCGACCTCCCCCCTTGGTGACACATTCCTTGCCCCCCGGGCCGTCAGTCCTCCGTGTGCCGGAGGGCTGCCGCCTCCCGTCGGCATACAGCCGATGGCCTTCCCTCATACCTCCTAGCTTCGGTCGTCCGTCCATCGGACCGGCCCCCGGAGTGCCGGCATCCATTGCCGGCGGTCCGGTTCTGCTACAGCTCACCCTTGTCCCTGTCACCAAGCTGGCAACCTTCGGCTGCCGGAGCCGCCGCTTCCCGCCGGCGTGCCGCCGTTGTGCCGGCGGCCGCCATCCTGGCATTACTCCTGACTTTTATATTTGTCTTCCCTAATGCCAGAAACTCTGCTGGAGCGGCCTCCGGCGTGCCGCCGGTCTGCCGGAGCATTCCGGAGGCGCCAAAGTGACTTGCACCCCTTCTCCTAGCTATCAACTCATGCTGATAGCCCTACATTGCAACCAGATGGTTTGACTACATAAATAGATAGGTATTGTCTTACCGTTCTATTAGTAGCCGTGCTGTCTTCTTGCATATCACAAATTTCCAGCATGCTGTGTGTATCTTAGCACGGCTGGTTGCCGGAAACCAGTACCCTATGGGATCTTCTACATCCCCAATTCAATGGTCTGAGTGATCTCAGTCCCAGATTTATATCCTTGGCAATTCCTACTAGAATTCCCCCTGCCTCCCTGGCAATCTATGAAGAATTCTGCCTTGTGTCCTCGGTCACAAACAAATTGCCTATGGATAAGGTTACGGTAACCAGCCGGGCGGGTTACACGGAGCATGTGTCTATCTACTTCATTTCCCGCTCCACTCTCAAACATCACAATGTTTATATCACTTAAAATTAAGTTAAAAATTAACCTTTTAATATTTAACTTTAGAATAAGTCATTAATATGACTTCCCCATACTCATGTTCTCTTTCTCTTACAGGAGGAGTACGTGAAGTGCGACCACGGCTTCTGTGGAGTGAAGCGCCCGCACTTCTATGGGCACACGGCGTGTAGGACCCACGCCCCTTGCGCCAACAAGAAAGGCGATCTGAAGTTTTGGGACCCACAGAACTGTACAGTCTGCAAGGACCGCCTGGTCGAGGCGTTCAATAATCCTCTCTCAGCGGAGGTTAGGGACGCTTCTCGAGAGAAGCTACGCAAGTGGGTGCGTGGCTTCCAGAAGAACGCCACTGGACCATACCTTGCCACTGAAGACTTGAGGGCCTTGCTTTTCCCGAAGGCATCCGCAGACTCTGTGGTCCCCAAGGATCAGATCCCCACCGTCCAGATAACGGTGGAACCCGATGTAGTCATGGCCCAGTCCATGCACGAGTGTCGCCTGGATACCGACAACGCGGAACGTATGTCGGAAGTGTCGGAGACCACGGAGAGGAACTTCATGGCCGAAGAACTGGACTATGAGGAAGACCAAGTGGAATACACCGAGTCGGAGCAGGAGGTCGCTCCGCCTTCCACCCCCACCCTGACTCCTACACTGACGGATGTATCACTCCCGTCTACCTCCGCCACCCCGGACCCCATCCCATCCAGCGCCCAGGAGATGTTCCGAATGCTCGAAGCTCTTATGGACAAGAAACTCCGTGAGACACACGAATACATCAGGACCATGGGAAGTTCAAAGGAGCCGAAAAGGATTTCGGTTAAGGACCTCCCGGCATGTTCGGACGCCAACCCCTGGAGGTATGCCGAGCACATGCCAATCACAACGGGCAGGATCTTCATCAGTGAGAAGGTCGGCTCGGTTGCCCTGGAAGAAGTGGAATTCTTCCCGAGTTTTGAGGCTTATCCGGACTGTTACGTCCGACTTCAATCCGAACCTGCCTCTAAAGAAGAGACCGAACCGAAGGAGGTGATTGTGTTCGATCTCCCGAAGGCCCAGGCTATGCTGGCCAATGCTGTTAAAAGTAGGGGTTTTACCTGCTCAAAGCTTTCGGCGCTGAGCAAGAAGCACCCTACCTACGTCGCACCAGACGATGCGATCCTCCCCTTCATGCAAAAGGCCTTCGCTGCGGTACACAAGGTAGTGGAAGAAGGGAAACCTTGCCCTGCACTGGAGGAGTGCAGACCCTTCTCCCTGATTACTCCCCCCGATGTTCGACACTGGAAAGATGTCCAGCATACATTCGTGGTAGGGAAACTAGATCCTGACGTTGCTGGACGTCAGTTTAACGAGGACCTCCCGAAACTTAATGACCATCTCCTTCGTCGGGAACATGACACGAAGGAAAGGCTCGCCGCATCCATGTCCCTTCAGGTACAGCTCGACGTCATGGCCGGTGACACTAGAGTCCCCGACCACTACATGGTGCTCACCAAAACGCATTTGGCGACTGTAGTAAAAGACCTGTACAGCTTCATGAAGGCTCGTAGAGCCTGTCGTGAATTCGTGTTCTCCAGTGCCACAGTGAGACACGAACCCCGGAGGCTGATTTCCTCCAACATCTGGGGTAAGCACCTCTTTCCCTCTTCCCTTGTGAAAGAGATCACCGACAAGGCCGCCACGGAGAACAGGAACCTTCTCCACAAGTGGGGCATGTCGAAGAAAAGGAAATCCTCTCAGGACGACGGCCCTCAGCCTAAGAGGAAATCCTCCAAGCCGAAACCCCAGCAACGTCAACAGAGACAGCAGTTTCCGGGATCCGCTACTCCCCAAGTGGCAGCTCAGCCACAGCAGACCTTTCAGCTGGTCACCCAACCGGTCTTGTCACAGTCGCCGGTTTTCACCCCTGCTTTCGAGCAACAGTCGACTACCTTTCGTCCCAAAGGTAGAGGCTCAAACAGAGGTGCAGGCAGAGACGCATCTCGCCGTCCCTCCAGAGGCAGAGGAGGAAGGGGAGCTAGCGGCCGAGGCAGTAAACCCTCGAGACACCAGAAGCAATGAAGTGCTTCCGGTGGGAGGAAGACTCCGCCAATTCCAGGATCGTTGGACCTTCGATCCCTGGGCACACAGCATCGTCAAGAAGGGTCTAGGCTGGAGTTGGACTCAACCACCCCCAACCTTCCAGCAATTCTTCCAACATTCAACCCCCCTTCTGGAAAAATATGTCCTAGATCTCTTGAACAAGAAGGTGATAAGGAGGGTATAGTCAACCAGGTTCCAAGGGAGACTGTTTTGCGTCCCCAAGAAGGACTCCGACAAACTCAGAGTCATTCTAGACTTATCCCCCCTCAACAAGTTCATAGCGAACGACAAGTTCAAGATGCTGACTCTTCAACAGATAAGGACCCTTCTGCCTCAAGGGTCCTACACGGTCTCCATAGACCTGGCGGATGCCTACTGGCACGTTCCAATGAACCACCACGCTTCCTCCTACCTAGGATTTCGACTCCAAAGGAAAAGCTACGCCTTCAGGGTCATAGCCTTCGGCCTCAACGTGGCCCTTCGGATCTTCACAAAGCTGGCGGACGCCATCGTTCAACAGCTTCGCCTCCGAGACGTCCAGGTGATGGCCTACCTCGACGACTGGCTAGTCTGGGCTCCATCGCCCGAGGATTGTTTAAGATCCTGCAACAAAGTTACTCAGTTCCTAGAACACCTGGGATTCAAGATAAACGCGAAGAAATCTCGCCTCTCTCCAGCTCAGAAGTTCCAATGGTTAGGAATCCAGTGGAACCTTCAGTCACACCGCCTTTCCATCCCCCAGAAGAAAAGGAAGGAAATAGCAGGGTCTGTCAAGCGACTGCTGAAATCCAAATGGATCTCAAGACGTCAGCAGGAACGAGTTCTAGGCTCTCTACAGTTCGCCTCAATGACAAACCCAGTGCTATGTGCACAGCTAAAGGATGCCGCGGGAGTCTGGAGACGTTCCGCATCCATCGCTCGAAGAGACCTCAAGAGACGGCTCCCAAACAGACTTCGGCTGCTCCTAAAGCCGTGGTCGGAAGCAAAGGCCCTAAAAAGGTCCATCCCTCTTCAACACCCACCTCCATCACTCAACATCCACACGGACGCTTCGCTGGAGGGTTGGGGAGGTTACTCTCACCAAAAACAGGCTCAAGGAACATGGTCTCCCCTATTCAAGACGTTTCACATCAACATCCTGGAGGCCATGGCGGTCCTTCTAACTCTGAAGAAACTCTCCCCGCCTCCCTCGATCCATATTCGTCTGACCCTGGACAACTCGGTGGTAGTCCGATGTCTCAATCGACAAGGCTCAAGATCGCCCCAGATAAATCAGGTGCTTCTAACAATCTTCCGTCTGGCAGAGAAGAAGAAATGGCACCTGTCTGCAGTTCACCTACAAGGATTCCGCAACGTGACGGCGGACGCTCTATCTCGAACAAGCCCGATAGAGTCGGAATGGTCTCTAGACGCAAGATCGTTCTCCTTCATCTCTCACCAAGTCCCAGAACTCCAGATCGATCTCTTCGCAACGAGCGACAACAATCAACTTCCTCGATATGTGGCCCCGTACGAGGACCCCAAGGCAGAAGCAGTGGACGCCATGTCACTGGATTGGAACAGATGGTCCAGGATCTACCTGTTCCCTCCCATCAACCTTCTGCTAAAAGTCCTCTCCAAACTGAGAACCTTCAAAGGAACAGCGGCCCTAGTGGCCCCGGAGCAACTGGTACCCCCTAGTCCTGGAGCTACAACCCACGCTGATCCCTCTCCCGGGCCCAGTTCTCGCCCAGCAAGTACAGAAGTCGACTGTCTTCGCTTCATCATCGAAAGTCAGGGACCTTCATCTCATGATTTTCTCTCCCTAGCCGTGAAGAAAAGGTTTGAGATCTCGAAGAAAAGTCTAGACTTCCTCGAGGAATACAAGACCGAATCCACACGACGGCAATACGAATCATCCTGGAGAAAATGGGTCTCATTCGTCAAGGCAAAAAATCCTACGGAAATCACCATCGATTTTTGTATGTCCTTCTTCATTCACCTTTATGGACAGGGCTTAGCAGCCAACACGATTTCTACTTGCAAATCGGCCTTGACTAGACCACTAATGTACGCCTTCCAGATTGATCTGTCCAGCGACATCTTCAATAAACTGCCGAAGGCATGCGCTCGTCTACGCCCAGCACCCCCACCAAAACCTATCTCCTGGTCTCTGGACAAGGTGCTCCATTTTGCCTCCAGTTTGGACAACGATTCGTGTCCTCTCAAGGATCTGACTCAAAAGGTTATATTTCTTTTTGCTCTTGCTTCAGGAGCCCGAGTCAGCGAAATAGTGGCATTATCAAGGGACGAGGGTCACATTCTGTTTACAGACTCAGGAGACCTTACCCTCTTCCCGGATTCGACGTTTCTCGCTAAAAACGAACTACCCACCAAAAGATGGGGCCCTTTGAGAATCTGCCCCCTGAAAGAAGATGCCTCTCTATGTCCAGTAGAGAGCCTCAAGGTCTATCTTCGTAGAACTTCTGACTTTGGTGGAGGCCAACTCTTCAAAGGAGAAACATCGGGCAGCGACCTGTCACTGAAACAACTAAGAGCGAAGATCACCTACTTCATTCGCAGAGCGGATCCTGACAGTACACCCGAAGGTCATGATCCTAGAAAAGTCGCATCGTCTCTGAAATTCTTTCAGAGTATGGATTTCGAAAGCCTCAAGAGTTTCACAGGCTGGAAATCCTCGCGTGTTTTCTTCAAGCATTACGCGAAACAAGTGCATGAAGTCAAACATTTCGTGGTAGCCGCAGGTAGTGTTATGAAACCTGCACCTAACTCTGCATAGAACAGTGAGTTACTTGGGACTCTAACTCCTCGGGTGCCTATGTTGACCCTCGCGTGATACGTAGTGAATTCAAAGACACTTAGTGTTTTTCATAGACTGTTCTTCTCTCAGGTGAAATGTCATAGTCGTCACATGAGTGCCGTATGCCTAGTGCATGATGTGTTTTTCTTTTAAAAGACTGTTCCTCTGGAACCCATGCTTTCTAATAATTTGAAATTTTCTTTCAGATTCAAGAGCGAAGTCTTTCATTACTATGTACATTATAATTTTATTGTAAACATCTTTACATCCCTTATTGCATTTATTACCATATTCTGCAATTGTGAAATAAAATTTCTATTTTATTTACTTGTGCGTCTCAATCCGCTCCTACTTATACTATGAAATACATGGTTGTCATAGTTTCATTATCCTTCCCCTTTTCCTCTATAAAACAGATGAAGATAATGGGGTCAATCCCTATTATATACTCACCCTTGCTATGTAATATTCCTAACTGAATACTTACTTGCGCTATACCTTCGAGACCAGACTGTTCTCCTTATAATATACAGTGCCTAACCACCACTTGTCTGTTTTTTGAGAATGTTCCTATACGAATAGCAACCATTCTGTCTTGTCTCCGAGTTCTTCACGTTCTCCCCGCAAGGTGGGTAGCCCTTCAAGAACCACTTTGATCCTCAGCATGGTCCGTTGGGACTTCTCTGCCAAGGGGGGCAGGGAGTTTCAGCCCCACGGTACCTCTATCAAGATTACCATGCTTACTCTATTCAAAGCCCTCGGCACTTACACTAAAGGGGAAAATCTACCACGATACATTGATTCTCTGGTATTCTTCCATCAGGACGCCATGGCTTGAGCCCAAAAAACGGATTTTGAGCAAAGCGAAAAATCTATTTTTCGGTGAGATAGCCATGGTGTCCTGATGGACCCTCCCTGCTACTTCGTCCAGCCTTTCAGGTCCCACCCTGTCCTGCTGTATCATGGTGATCGGCAAGCAACTGGCTTCAGGATGAGGACGGACGTGATGTTATTTAGCAATGGCGCCCGTTTGTTTACGTCTCGAGTACCAAAAGTAGCCACGGACGAGATTAGCTGTCGAACGGCTCCCCAGCTATTCTCCGCCCCTACACATCGAAGTGTTAACTCTATGTGGGGTGCAGATAGCTATGTGGCGCGTTAATACATGCGTCCCCTGTTGTTATACGATGTCTTAAAGGGAAACCTTCAGGATACTCGCTCCAGAAGTTAGAATTCTGTGATAACCTGTGGTTAAATTCTCTGGGAATATCTAGTAGTTTATATACCCAAGGAAGCTACCAATAAGGAACCTTCCATCAGGACGCCATGGCTATCTCACCCAAAAATAGATTTTTCGCTTCGCTCAAAATCCGTTATTTAGAATGTAAAAACTCCGCAGTGCACCGGAGTCATGTAAATATACGGGAGCCGGAGCTGCCAAGTAATTACAGGTCAATTTAGGCATAGTGATGGAAAGTGCCGGAGATCTGGGGGAAAGTCCTATAAAAACTAAAATTAATATATAACTAGTGAAAGGATCTTCGAAAGGATACTTAGGTGATCCCCGGAGGGAAGGGGGGGGGGGGGGGTAAGTCGTGTGGGGATGCCGTAGCAGGAGTCAAGGTGCAAGTGACCAACGAGGGGACGAATCCCTGCCGTAGGGGTGCACATACATAAAAGGGAAGTTATGAGTTCCCAGCTCATAAATAAAAACTCATGGCGGAGTTGGATAGAGGTTCAGACCCAACTCCCAGGCCGAAGAAGGGAGAGGGTGGAACTAGGTGAGGGGGAACTAAAGGCGACTCTAAGGAGGGCCAACTAACCTAAAATATAGACTCTCACACGAACAGGACTAACCTAAACACTAGCCTTTAAAATACACAAGTAACCATAATACACAATAATAAAGTAAGCTAAACCCAATATGCAATAAGATGATTTCCCACGTGGGAAAACACTTTCCTGTATGAACAGAAAACGGGAACTCCATCCTCTCGCACTGTGTCAACAAACCCATAGGGGAGAGATGGAGAGAGGGAGAAAACGTGACTGTATGAACAGAAAACGGGAACTCCAGCCTCTCGTACTCGTGGTTACTCTAAGAATAAATAACGAACCTCAAAATAAACACACACCTCAGTCCGTGAATATAATAAAACCATAAACAATAAAAAGAAACGAAGGATAGCGAAAAACGGGAACTGAACAGTGAATAATGGCGAAAACAAAACAACGCAAAGTGGTGGTACTAAACTATAATAAAGCCCCGAACGCTATCCTTCGTTCGTCTAAGATACGGACTCGTAAGCATTAAAAAGTACCAAAAGACTTACAAAACATGGTTCAAAATAAACGGCACAAGGCCAAGAATCTATAATAAGATAAATGAACCTTGAGTGACAATAGTACCAAACGGGCATACGAAAGAAATTGAAACGTATGAACGTAAACAATAATGGCCGCCATCACCACGGAAGGTGCAAGGCCGGTCGCACTAACAAACACTAAAATGCAAAAAGTAATAATAGCCCGGTACTAAAATAGCTGTCAAAACAATCTATGGTACTTAACATTGGTCCAGAGGATAGAAGATCTTCAGCCATGGCGATAAACAGCTCAAAACAACGAACATAAGCAGAGCACAACACGTAGCAAAACAACGCTTATGACGTCCAAAAGAAGGATGAAGGATGGATGGCGCTCGCGTTGGGCGTCGGTGGTGTGGTTCAGGTAACGTAGCTAGTGCCTCTGTAACGGCCCATCCCTTTTGACGAAGGAATTAGCTAAATGGAAGACAGCCTGTGAATAGTGGTTTTCACACGCCCCTGCTTTATACACGACACCCTCAGGGTGCTCGCGCGAGGGTAGTAACCTCTGCATTCCATGCTTTTAACTTTCTCTGGTATATTTGGAAGTATTTATATCAGAAAAGTGTGAAGAAGGACCCTTTTCACCGAGCGTCACAGGTCGACCCAGAAATATAAAAGTTCCAAGAGAAGAAAAAGGTATTAGGATTATGGGAACGTAGTGGTGGATCCTTCCCCCACTACTGCACTCGCTGTTACGAATGGTCCCAGAGTGTAGCAGTCCTCATAAAGAGTCTGGACACATTTCAAATAGTGTGAAGAGAACACAGATTTACTCCTCCAAAAAAGGTTGTGTCCATAATGCTCTGCCACAAACTATTCAGCTTGAAGGCCACTGAAGTTGTTACAGCACTAACTTCATGCGTCTTGACCTTTAAAAACTTGAGGCCAGTCTCACTGTCATGCGCATGAGCCTCTCTTATAAGAGTCTGATGAAGAATGAAAGGACATTCTTGACATCTGTAACGAGGGCTTCTTGATCGAGCACCAAAGAGCTTTCGACTTGCCTCGCAACTCTTTCATTCTGCCCAGGTAGAACTTCAGGGCTCTTACTAGACACAGGACTCTCTCCAACTCCTTGCCAACCACATCCGAAAGATTCGGAAACTCAAAAGCCTTGGGTCAAGGTTGAGAAGGGTGATCATTCTTGGCGAGAAAGCCTAACTGCAATGAGCATATAATTTTGTATCTCAAAAGCCAACGTTTTTACTAAACGCATGAATTCACCGACTCTTTTAGTTGTCGCAAGACTAACAAAAAATAGAGTTTTCATAGCGAGGTCCTTAAATGAAGAAGAATGCAAGGGCTCAAGCCTGTCACTCATAAGGAACTTCAGGACTATATCCAGAATCCAAGCTGGTGAACCCTGGTTGTTTCGATGTTTCAAACGATTTGAGAAGTTCCTGAAGGACTTTATCATTCGAAAGGTCCAAGATACTGTGCCTGACTACAGTCGCTAACACACTCATGTATCCCTTGATGGAAGAGGATGAACAAATGAGCTTCCTTCAAAGGTATAACAGGAAGTCAGCAATCTGAGCTGTAGAGAAACTGGAAGAGAAAACAGAGTTGACTCTGCACCATTCTCTAAAACCTCCCACTTGGATTGATAAATCCTGATGGTAGAAGTCCTTATTGCTCTTGTAAAAGCCCTAGCTGCCTCCTTCGAAAAACCTCTAGCTCCTGTGAGTTTTCGATAGACTGAAGGTAGCTAGATGAAGAGCTTGGAGACTTGAAAGGTACCTTTCCAAGAGAGGTTGTCTGAGTAAATCTACTCTTAATGGAAGGCTTCTAGGAGAGTCCACCATCCATTCCAGTGTCTCTGTGAACCATCCTCTTGAGGGCCAAAAGAAGACCACTAGAGTCACCTGGTCCCTTCGTGTGACAAACTTTTGTATCACCTTATAAAGGACATTGAACGGTGGAAAAACGTACACGTCCAGATTGGACCAGACTAACAGGAAAGCGTCTATGTGGACTGCTTTGAGATCTGGCACTGGAGAGCAGTAAGTTTCTAGTCTCTTTGTCTGCGAAGTAGCGAATAGGTCTATACAAGGACGACACCAAAGTTGCTACAGATTCTTGCAGACTTCTCGATGGAGTGCCCATTCTCCACCTGAGGCTGTCTGCCATACATTCTTCTCCCCTTGAATGAACCTTGTTAGAAGGATTACATTCTTCTCCTTTGCCCAGATGAGAAGACTCCTCGCAGTCCCGTAAAAGGACCTCGACTGGGTCCCGCCTTGCTTAGCAATGAAAGCCAATTCTGTGGTGTTATCGGCATTGACCTGCACCACTTTGTTCCAAACTGACCCTTCAAAACTTTTTGAGGACCAACTGGACTGTCAATAGTTCCTTTGTATGATGAGGAAGCTCTTCTGATCCTCTGTCCATAGTCCCGAAGCTTCCAACTGACCAGTGTTGCTCAGAGTCCGAGGCGTCGGGACACAACACAAGGTCCGAGTTCCTCCGATCAAAGGGGTGACCTTCTGGAAGTTTGACTGGATCGTTCCACCATTGTAGGCAACTTCTTATGGCATCCGAAAAGGGATGCATACCGACTCTAGATCCTCTCCTTGTCCCAAAATGATTGAGATTGAATTGGAGAGGACGAAGATAAATCACACAAAGACAATAGCTTCTAGCTTCTGACTGGCCGGGAAACAAACCCTGGTCCAGGAAAACTAGGATGAACAGTGACATATCAATGGTCACAAGGAAAGATTCAGCCTTCCCAGGGAAACACCCTGTCCCAATGAGGAGCGGGTACCCAACATACTCATCCACTTCCTCGCAGAACACTTCTGTATCTTTAGAAAAGATTGCAGTTTCAAGATGGGTTGCTCCGTTCTAAGGGGAGACGTAAAAGCACGAAAAAACTTTACTCTGAATCATTATCCTTAAATAAAGTATCTTTTGTGATGGTGTCAGAAGAGACTCGTCTTGTTGACAAGAAGACCCAATTCTTCTGATAGGCTCAACTTTATCTGAAGATCCTTCATGTAGATCGTAAGAATGAGCTCTGAGAAGCCAATCGTCCAGATACAGGGAGGCTCTGATGTCGCTTGAGTGCAGTATTCTGCTACATTTAGCATTAGTTTCGTGAACATTAGAGGGGTGGAGCTGAGACCAAAACACACGGCCCGAAACTGAAACACTTCCTCCCTGTAAAAATACCTCAGATAAAGTTTGATTGCCTAGCCTGCCTCTTAGACCCCTCTCTAGATCTGGGAGAGAGATCTATTGGAGCTAAAACTAAAGGAGGTTTCCCTATAAAAGGAAAATGTAATCCTCTTTCAGAAGATGTGCTGACCATAGGTCTGCTCCCCTCTTCTCCCAAGATTGCCAGAAGTTGTGTAATCTGGCTCTACTGCCTGAAGGCGAAAGCAGTCAGACTCTGCTTCGCCCTGTCCTCGGGTCTGGAGCTACCATGCTGGAAGTCTTCCCTCAAAAGGCTTGAGAAAAACTTCGGGAAAGGAGTTTCTTCCTTTGGTTTGCGGCTAGAGAATGAAGATGATAAAACCTTTCTTGCCGTTTCCAAAACCAAATCTTGGTTGGCCTTTGGGTAACGCAAATGAAAACTCTCTAATCAACTCTACTGAAACAGAGAGGAAGACAGAGATGTAAAAAGCAATTCTATTTCTGAAAGGTAGTAGCCCCAAGAGACAGAAACGAATACCTCTGAGACTTTCTAAAGGATCACTGCTTGAGAAAAGTGCTGCCACCTCATTAGATCAGTCTCGTAAAACATAATCCATACAGGACATGAGGTGGATGATACTAATAGTGTCACCATCTAAAATGCAAGGCTCCCATAGTCCAGGCGAGGAAATTGAATACCTCGTAGGTTCTGGAGATGTCTTCGAGAAGATGATCTAATTCCGAAGTGACCAGAGAAACTTAGTCCTTCTCATGGCAGACCGACGAGGCGTGTCTACAAGACTCGAAAAAATCTCCTTGGGTAGAGACAGGAACTCCCAAGCCAAGAAATGTTGGAGCAAATGTTTTTATGTTGACTAGGCTGACATGAGTCTTTTATAGTTTATAGATGACATATCTGTTTTTGACGTTGTTAAAAGTTTATATAGAACATATCTGTTTTGACGTTGTCACTGTTTTTAGAATGATTTATTGTTAATCTATTCTTATATTTATTTATTTCCTTATTTCCTTTCCTCACTGGGCTATTTTTCCCTATTGGAGCCCTTAGGCTTATAGCATCTTGCTTTTCCAACTAGGGTTGTAGCTTGGCTAGTAATAATAATAATAATAATCTCGTACCAGATACAAGATCTAGAGGCCAGTCTATTCGGAGGAAAAAAGAAAGCTCCCTTTCCTTGGTCTTTCTGAGACTCCATCCAGTCTCTCATCATTCTTAAAGCTCCATTGATGACCTGGCTAGAACCATCTAGGTAAAAAAAGAGACTTCTTCGGCGCCTTCCCAAGTGTAAATTCAGAGGGTGGCGAACGTGGAGCAACAGGCACAAAATAATTTGTAAACTCATCATTACAAACTTTCATGAGTTTCTTAATCAACTGAAGGACGAAAGGACTTAGGATCGTCTCCTGATAATCTCAAATAATTTAACAGGAGAAAAGTGACCGTCAATGTCTTCCTCTGACAAAGATCCAATGGAAGTAGTGACGTTGTGTTTATCAGGATACATCTCTTTAAGGTCCTAACTTCTGGCGTCAAGGGAACCGAGATCATTGCCTCTGTCGCCTCGTTGTTCTAAGGCTAGACGCTCGATAAAAACGTCCGTGATTAAAGATATCGGATCTAAGGCATCCTTGATCTCGACATTCGATTCGACTAGTGTCATCACGAAGTCCGAGATTCTCATGTTCAATGTCATGCCTCATGCTAGATCTTTGACGACGAGCGTCCTGAAAGACGTGGCGCCGACCATCCTGAAAGACGTGGCGGCGACTGTCCTGTAAGACGTGGCGGCGAGTGTCCTGTAAGACGTGGCGCCGAGCGTCCTGTAAGACGTGGTGCCGAGCGGCCAACAGAGCAAGACGCTGAACGTCCTATAAGACGTGGCGCTGAGCGTCCTGTAAGACGTGGCGCCGAGCGTCCTGAAAGACGTGGTGCCAAGCGTCCTGTAAGACGTGGTGCCGAGCGTCCTGAAATATGTGGCGCCGAGCGTCCTGTAAGACGTGGCGCCGAGCATCCTGTAAGACGTGGCGCCGAGCATCCTGAAAGACTTGGCGCCGAGCGTCCTGAAAGACTTGGCGCCGAGCGTTCTTGCAAAATGATTTTCATTATGCCACTCGGCGCGTTCAGTCTAATGACTTCTGTTCAGAGGGTTCTCATGGCTGACTGGCGCTCTGGGACCAAAACCGTGTCTATGTTGGTTCATAAGCATTGCTATTATCAGCGAATATCTATGACTTATAGTATTGCTATTATCAGCATATGTGATGAAATGCAAGACTCTAACAGCAGTGTTAGTAGCTTGGCGTCCAACGCTCTTTGACTTTCCCATGGCAAGGGCGAGCGTTCTGGGAACGTCAACAGGAACGCTCGAGGGGACGTCTGCTCGGGAGCTAACTCCTCTCGTTTCCTTTCACCGATCGACATTCCTTCTCCCAGAGATTGGGGAGCTTGGAAGAGGTCTAAGGCTAGGATAACGACGGGTCCGAGCAGACGCATCCTCCACTGTGCTGAATAAATTCACTGCACTAATTTAGCACTGAAACATGATATTTTCATGACTACTGTAAGTCATAATTGTATTGACTTCCAAATACTTATTTCCTCTTTCTTTTACAGGAGGAGTATGTGAAGTGTGAGAGTGCCTTCTGCGGCGCTCGTCGCCCTAATTTCTACGGCCACCTGACGTGCCGAACCCACGCTGGCTGTTCGATCTCGAAGGGGAACCTTCGCTATTGGGATCTGCAGGCCTGCAAGAACCTGCTCGATGAGGCGTTTGATAACCCTCCGTCAGCGGAGGCCAGGGACAACGCCCGAGAAAAACTGCGCAAGTGGGTGCGCTGTTTCCAAAAGAACGCCACAGGGCCTTATCTCCCAAACGAGAAGATGAGAGCTCTGCTCTTTCCTAAGGCATCTGCTGATGCCGTTATTCCCAAGGATGAGATCCCCTGCGTCCAACTGACGGTCGAACCAGATGTTTTGGACGCTTTCCAAGGCTGTCATATCGATGAAGTGGAGAGGATGTCAGATGTGTCCGAAGACACTGAAAGGACCCTGATGGCTGAGGGTCAAGAAGAGGAAGAGGATCAAGTGGAGACCCCTGATTCTGAGGGCGAGATCGCCCGTGCACCCTCCGTGGCTTCCGTCGTGGTTGAACCAGTCCCCTCTACATCTGCCACTCCAGTACCTGCGGTGGCGGGCACCCAGGATACCCTCCAAGCTCTGGTGGCATTCCTGGATGAGAAGTTCCGCCAGGGGCATGCGGACCTTAAGAGGGAAATCATGAGTATGAAGAAACAGCCGAAGAAGATTTCCGTCAAGGATCTTCCCCCCTGCTCAGTGACCAATCCCTGGAGGCATGCAAAACACCTGCCCATCACGACCAGACGCATCTTTGTTAATGACAAACTAGGCGCCATCCCCCTTGAAGAGGTGGAATTCTACCCTAGTTTTGACGCCTACCCGGACTGTTACATCCGTCTTAAGTCCGAACCAGTCTCCAAGGAGGAGACCGAACCTAAGGAGGTCATAGTGTTTGACCACTCCAAGGCTCAAGCTATGCTGGCCGACTGCCTCAAGAGCAGGGGCTACACCAATTCCAAGATGCCGGCCCTAAGCAAGAAACACCCGTCCTTTCTTGCTCCTCCCACCATGGTCTTTCCTTTTGTGGAAAAAGCCTTGCATTCTGTGTTGAAGGCAGTGGAGGAAGGAAAACCCTGCCCTACATTGGAGGAATGTAGGCCGCTCTCCCTTGCCCTACCTCTCGATGATAAAAGCTGGAAAGACATCCAGTTAACTTTCACGGTTGGAAAGCTGGAGGCTGACGTCGCTGGACGTCAGTTTAACGAGAACTTCCCCAAGCTCACCGAGTACCTTTTGCGTCGGAAACAAGACACAAAGGAGAGGCTGGCTGCCTCTCTGTCTCTTCAGGTGCAACTCGAGACAATGGCCGGGGACATTCGGGCCCCAGGCTTCTACATGGTTCTCGCAAAGACCCACCTTGCCACCTTGCTGAAGGACTTATACAGCTTCATCAAGGCCCGGAGAGCCTGTAGAGAATTCGTGTTTGCGGATGCCACCGTCAAACACGAACCCTGGAAACTGATTTCCTCCAACATCTGGGGCAAATACCTCTTTCCCGTGTACCTTGTGAAAGAGATTGCGGACAGAGCTGCCACTGAGAATAGGAACCTTCTCAACAAGTGGGGCATGTCCCGAAAGAGGAAATTTTCTCAGGATGACGTTGCACAGCCTAAGAAGAAGTCCAACAAGCCCCGATCCCAGCAACGTCAGGCCAAACGCCAGTTTCCGTCACCCTCTACTCCCCAGCTAGTGGCTCAGCCACAGCAGACCTTTCAGTTGGTCCCTCAGCCGGTGGTGGCCCAGTCACCAGTCTTTACCCCTGCCTATGAAAGGCAATCCACTACCTTTCGCCCCAAAGGTAGAGGCTCCGGCAAAGACTCCTCTCGACGTCCATCCAGAGGGAGAGGAGGAAGGGGAGCAGGCGGCCGAGGTGGTAAACCCTCGGGAAACCAGAAGCAGTGAAGTGCTTCCGGTAGGAGGAAGACTCCGCCACTTCCAGGATCGTTGGACCTTCGATCCTTGGGCCCACAGCATCGTCAAGAAGGGACTAGGGTGGAGCTGGATAACACCACCTCCAACATTCCATCAACTCTTCCAACACTCAACCCCCATCCTGGAAGAATATGTCCTAGAACTCTTGAACAAGAAGGTGATCAAGAGGGTAAAGTCCACCAGGTTCCAGGGAAGACTGTTCTGTGTTCCCAAGAAAGACTCAGACAAACTCAGAGTCATTCTGGACTTGTCCCCTCTCAACAAGTTCATTGCAAACAACAAATTCAAGATGCTGACTCTTCAACATATAAGAGCCCTACTGCCTCACAAGGCTTACACGGTCTCAATAGACCCGACGGAAGCCTACTGGCACATTCCAATGAATCACCAGGCTTCCTCCTACCTAGGATTCAGGCTTCAACGAAGACAATACGCTTTCAGGGCCATGCCCTTCGGACTCAACGTGGCCCCAAGAATCTTCACGAAGCTTGCAGACACAATCATCCAACAGCTACGCCTTCAAGGCGTCCAGGTGATGGCTTACTTAGACGATTGGCTGATCTGGGCGACATCGTCAGAAGAATGCTCGCGTGCCTGCAAAAAGGTGACCCAGTTCCTGGAACATCTGGGTTTCAAAATCAACACCAAAAAGTCTCGACTGTCTCCAGCTCAGAAGTTTCAATGGCTGGGAATCCATTGGAACCTTCAGTCACACCGTCTTTCCATCCCTCTGAAGAAAAGGAAGGAAATAGCTGGATCTGTCAAGAGACTTCTAAAATCCAAATGGATTTTAAGACGACAACAGGAACGAGTGCTCGGCTCCCTCCAGTTCGCCTCAGTGACAGACCCAGTGCTACGAGCACAGATAAAGGATGCATCGGGAGTCTGGAGAAGAAACGCATCCATCGCTCGAAGAGATCTCAAGAGACCTCTGCCAACCAGGCTTCGCTCACTCCTAAAGCTGTGGTCGGAGGCAAAGAACCTGAAAAGATCACTTCCTCTTCAACCACCACCTCCGTCGGTCACCATCCACACGGATGCCTCGCTAGAAGGATGGGGGGGGTCACTCCCACCAGCGACAAGTTCAAGGAACATGGTCTCCCCTATTCAAGACGTTTCACATTAACATCTTGGAGGCCATGGCGGTTCTTCTTGCTCTGAAGTAACTGTCCCCTCGTCCTTCGATCCACATCCGTCTCACTCTGGACAGCGCCGTTGTGGTCAGATGTCTCAACCGTCAGGGCTCACGATCACCCCAACTCAACCAAGTGCTGTTACCCATCTTCCGCCTAGCGGACAAGAAGAGATGGCACCTCTCAGCAGTTCGCCTACAAGGATTCCGCAATGTGACGGTGGACGCTCTATCGAGGACAAGCCCCATACAGTCGGAATGGTCCCTAGACGCAGACTTATTCTCCCTCATCTCGCGTCAAGTCCCGGAACTGCAGATCGACCTCTTCGCGACGAGCGACAACAACCAACTTCCTCTTTACGTGGCCCCATACGAGGACCCCAGAGCGGAAGCGGTGGACGCCATGTCCCTGGATTGGAACAGATGGTCCAAGATTTACCTGTTCCCTCCACCCAACCTTCTGCTGAAAGTCCTCTCCAAGCTGAGAACCTTCAATGGAACAGCAGCCCTAGTGGCTCCCAAGTGGCCCCGGAGCAACTGGTTCCCTCTAGTCCTGGAGCTACAGCCCAAGCTGATCCCTCTGCCTTACCCAGTTCTCTCCCAGCAGGTTCAGAAGTAGACTGTCTTCGCTTCATCAAGAAAAACCCGAGACCTTCATCTCATGATTTTCTCTCCCTAGCCGTGAAGAAAAGGTTCGGAATCTCAAAGAAATTTTTAGACTTCCTAGAGGAATACAAAACAAAGTCTACCAGAAGGCAATATGAGTCATCCTGTAAGAAGTGGGTGTCTTTCGTCAAGGCAAAGAATCCTACGGAAATCTCCATAGATTTCTGCCTGTCCTTCTTCATTCACCTTCATGGACAAGGTTTAGCAGCCAATACGATTTCCACTTGTAAATCAGCCTTGACAAGACCATTACTTTATGCCTTCCAGATAGATCTGTCCAACGAAATTTTTAACAAACTTCCAGAGGCATGTGCTAGACTCCGTCCTGCACCCCCTCCGAGACCCATCTCCTGGTCTCTTGATAAGGTGCTCCATTTTGCCTCTAGCCTGGACAATGAATCTTGCCTTCTGAAAGACTTGACTCGAAAAGTGATTTTCCTTTTTGCTCTTGCCTTGGGAGCCCGAGTCAGTGAAATATTGGTTTTAACTAGAGAAGAGGGCCAGATACATTTCGCCGAAACAGGGGAACTTACCCTCTTCCCTGACCCAACGTTTCTCGCTAAGAATGAACTCCCTACTAAGAGGTGGGGTCCCTGGAGAATCTGCCCCCTGAAGGAAGATGTCTCTCTATGCCCAGTGGAGAGTCTAAAGGTCTATCTTCGAAGAACTTCAGACTTTGGCGGAGGACAACTCTTTAAAGGAGAAACATCGGGAAGTGATTTGTCACTTAAACAACTAAGGGCGAAGATCACCTACTTTATTTGCAGAGCGGATCCTGACAGTACACCCACAGGTCATGATCCTAGAAAAGTCGCCTCTTCCCTAAATTTCTTTCTAGGAATGGATTTCGAAAGTCTTCGATCTTTCACAGGCTGGAAATCCTCAAGAGTGTTTTTCAAACACTATGCGAAGCAGGTGCACGAAGTCAAGAGATTCTTGGTAGCCGCAGATAGTGTATTAAAACCTGCTGCTTGGTGCTGCGTAGGATAGCGAGTTATTTCGGGACTCTAACTCAACGGGTGCCTGTGTTGACCCTAGTGCGATACATAGTGATTTTAAGTGCCACTTAGTGTCACGAGAGACTGTTCTTCTACAAGGTGAAGTAACATAGACTTGTACACGTGTGCCACATGTTTATTTGGACATGAAGTGTATTGAGACTTTAAAAGACTTTATAGTTCCCTTGGAGCTTATGTGTGTAATGGCAAGTTCTTCCTTTTCAGATTCCACACCTTTGTCTTATGTAGTCTTTAGTCTATGTTTGTTAACCAACAATTTTACTGTAAATTATTTACTTTATTTCATATTACCGCGAATATTTTCTTGAATAAAATAGAAATTTTGCTATCATATGCGTCTTATTTCGCCCTACTATATGAAATACATTACTGTTACAGAGTTTTATTGCCCCTATTTTGATCTCTATTATAATTCATGTTATAATATTGCTCCTATCTGATATATACTCACCTAAAGAAAAGCAAAATATTTGTTCCAACACAAGTACTTAACTTTCCTGATCTGTCTGCGAGACCGACAAGATCCTCGTCTACAGGTGAGTTTTCTTCATCAGGTTACTTCGAGATGTTCCTTTCGTCCAAATAGGACTTCCCTGCCAGGGGGGCAGGAAGTCATGTCATAGTTTATGCCACTGGTAGTGACATGTAACGGAGATGTCACGGTCTCTAAGGTCATCAGACCAAAGGAATATTGTTTAGAAGTCGAAGGCACTACCAAAATGGGAAAAATCTACGATACACTAATTCTCTGGAATTACGTTTTCCTTGTCTACGTAAAAATGGGGAAAAATAGAATATTTTTATCTCGACACCTTTTATGCGTGTGCAAGTGAATTTACATAAGGAACTATATTTCCTAGAGGGATGAAGACCTACCGCCCGCCCCCCTTTCCACCATAATCCTATCCCTGTGCCGTACAGAGGAAATCCTATGCCTCTTAAGAGCAACCAGATAGGGGCTTCCTGAATCCTACAATAGGTCATCCTATGTTCTTAGATAATCTTACTGCGATTATTAAATCCTATTACGTTGTTTCCTTTCATTTTTTTTTTATAAAATCTTTAAGATAATTTTCAATTTTATTTCTCTACCCTTTTTATAACAACTGTAAGTTATTTTAATTTAATTGTTCTTTACTTCTCTTGTAATTTATTTATTACCATTCCTCGCTGGGGTATTTTTCCCATATTGGAGCCCTTGGGCTTACAGCATTCTGCTTTCCCAACTAAGGTTGTGACTTAGCTAATAATAATAATAATAATAATAATAATAATAATAATAATAATAATGATGATAATAATAATTACAAGAAGAAGAAGAAGAAGAAGAAGAAGAAGAAGAAAATAATGATAATAATAATAATAATAATAATAATAATAATAATAATAATAATGATGATAATAATAATTACAACAACAATAAGAAGAAGAAGAAGAAGAAGAAGAAGAAGAAAATAATGATAATAATAATAATAATAATAAAATAACGATAATAATAATTATAATAATAACAATAGTAATAAAATGATGATAATAATAATAATAATAATAATAATAATAATAATAATAATAATAATACTAATAATAATACTAATAATAATTGTTATAATAAAGGGATTTTGACGTAGGAAAAATCTATTTCTGGGCGAGAGACCTGTGCCGCCCAGTGAAATGCTCCTTTTACATCATTTCCATAGATCTTACAGATGCCTACTATCACGTTCCAATAGCAAGGCATTTTCGTCCGTTTCTGGGCTTCAAGCTAGGCAAACAAGCCTATGCATTCAAGGTGATGCCATTCGGCCTCATCATAGCACCCAGAATCTTCACCAAATTAGCAGAGATGGTAATTCAAGCACTTAGAACTCAGGGAATACAAATAGTGGCTTATCTCGACGATTGGCTGATCTGGTCGGACAATGTCCGGAACTGCCACAGAGCAACGAACAAGGTCCTCTCCTTCCTTCGACAATTAGGATTTCAGGTCAACCTTGAGAAATCCCGCCTGGTCCCGGAGACCAAGTTTCAATGGCTGGGGCTACAATGGGACCTAAGTTCCCATACGTTGTGCCTCCCAAAAACCAAAAGGAAGGAAATAGTGAAGAATACAAAACAGTTTCTCAAGGACAAGTTGACGTCCAGGAGGAACCAGGAGAGGATCCTGGGTTCCTTACAGTTCGCCTCGGTGACAGACATCGTCCTAAGGTCCAAACTAAAGGACATAAACAGAGTGTGGCTCTCCAGAGCAACCAAAAAACGTTGAGACAGGCGAGCTCGTCTTCCCCCAATCCTGAGAAAAAGTCTGCAGCCTTGGACGAAGATCAAAAATCTTTCCAAGTCGGTTCCCTTGCAACATCCAGCCCCGGGACTCGTCGTTCATACAGACGCCTCCTTAACAGGGTGGGGAGGTTACTCCAAACACAAGAAAGTCCAAGGGTTATGGTCACCGATCTTTCAACAAATGCACATCGACGTCCTAGAGGCCATGGCAGTCTTCCTCACTTTAAAACGTCTCAGCCCAGCCAGGAATCTCCATATCAGACTGGTCCTCGACAGTGCAGTCATAGTCCACTGCATCAACAGAGGAGGCTCCAGATCAGCCAACATAAACCACGTCAATTTGACGATTTTCTCCATGGCAGCATCGCACAAGTGGCATCTATCAGCAGTCCATCTAGCGGGAGTCCGGAATGTGGTGGCAGATGCACTTTCCCGGACGACTCCACTGGAGTCGGAATGGTCACTAGACAATCGATCCTTCCAGTGGATTTTATCTCAAGTCCCGGGTCTCCAGGTGGACCTGTTTGCGACGGAGTCCAATCGCAAACTAGATTGTTACGTAGCCCCCAACCTGGACCCTCAGGCTTATGCCATGGACGCTATGTCACTAGATTGGAACACTTGGAAAACGATTTATCTGTTTCCTCCGATAAATCTCATGCTGAAAGTTTTGCACAAACTCAGATCTTTCAAGGGTCGTGTGGCTCTGGTAGCCCCCAACTAGCCCAAGAGCAACTGGTTCCTCTTGTTACTAGAGCTAGGCCTCCGCCCCCGGCGGATTCCCAATCCTGTACTAACACAAGTAGTACAAAAATCGAAATGTGTTAGCTTCCTCAAGGATTCTGAATGCCCTAACTTTATGGACTTCATGAAGTTCGCAGCTCAACAAGGTGCAAACATCGATCCTCTGAATACCCTATTCCTGGAATCTGACAAAAGAGAATCCACCCTCCGTCAATATGACTCAGCTGTCAAGAAACTAGCAAAGTTTCTGAAAGATTCCCAAGTTGAGATAATGACAATGAACCTAACTGTGACATTCTTCAGAACTCTCTTCGAATCGGGCCTGGCAGCCAATACCATTACTACAATCAAGTCGGCTTTGAAAAAGATCTTCCATGTCGGCTTTGACATTGATCTGACGGATTCATATTTCTCATCCATTCCGAGAGCCTGTGCCAGATTAAAACCTTCAACTCGTCCTAGCGCAGTTTCCTGGTTTTTGAACGATGTTCTAAAGCTAGCCTCTGACACCTCGAATGAATCCTGTAACTATATGGCATTATTAAGAAAGACACTTTTTCTTTTGAGCCTCGCCTTGGGCTCCAGAATCTCCGAATTGTCAGCCTTATCTAGAGACCCAGGTCATATAGAGTTTCTCTCTTCGGGTGAGGTCCTTCTCTCCCCTAACAAAGTTTTCCTGGCTAAAAATGAGGACCCCCAAAACAGGTGGTCTCCCTGGAAGATTGTTCCACTTCCTCAGGATCCATCCCTGTGTTCAGTTACCACCCTGAAATCCTACTTAAGTAGAACTTCCACCACAACCACAGGGCCTTTATTTATTAGAGAACATGGAGGAACCATTACCCTTAAGGGAATCAGACAACAAATTCTTTATTTTATTAAACAAGCTAATCCTGAATCATTCCCTTATGTCCATGATATTCGAGCTGTGGCTACTTCAATTAACTTTTTCCACCACATGAAATTTGATGAGCTCTCAAAATATACGGGTTGGAAGTCCCCTAAAGTTTTCAAGCGCCACTACCTAAAACCTTTAGAAGCTCTTAAATTTGCCACAGTAGCAGCAGGGAATGTAGTTCCTCCTGAAGGTACTGAGTCCTAATCACAACGTCTTGGTCTATCCTCTTTCCCTCCTGCCTGGCTTACTTATTGTTCCTACCTGATTTTGTTTGCCCTTTACCATACACCCTTATGGTGTATTATTTTATGTTACATTGTGATCAATTTCCACGAATTGTTTTTGATTTCATCTGTTCTTGAAATTCACCTTGCTGATTTTATTTTATTTTATTACACTAAGTATGTGTTTATGGATCTGCTTTTTGCTTGGTTTTACTTTCATCCCTTATGGGATTGTTTACCATTTTTTATATTCATATTTACGTTGAATTCTTACCTACGGGTTATCTTGTTGAATTGTTTACCAAGCTTGTTTATCATTTTTCATATCTATATGCAATGCTTACCTACGGGTTTCCTTTTTGTTTTGATTACAATGTTTAATTATCACTTTCATATCCATGTTGATTACGTATTTACGGGATTCCTCATCCCCCGTTTGATATTAAACCACCATCTATGTTATTTTTGTGTTATTTTTCTCCCCAGGTAGTTAGCCATTTTGGGTCCCTATTCTCTGGTACTATTTCACTGGGCGGTACAGGTCAGAGCCCAGAAAAGGGATTTTGACGTAGGAAAAATCTATTTCTGGGCGAGAGACCTGTGCCGCCCAGTGAACCCACCCGTCCCCCCCTGTCGGGCCCCAATCTGGGGTGCTATAGGAGTGACGTCACTGGCGTGGGTGGGATCGTTCGTAGTAGCGTTTCAGAGCTAGGATGTTGAACGGCACCTCGCTGTTCGGGGATATTGACAGGAGATATCTAAATGGTGCAAGGCCTCTGGTTGTGATTTAATCACGCCCCAGTTATTTATATCGTCACCTTAATAGGTGAGCGAGCTGGGTTCAACCTAGCATTCCTATACAATATTTTCTTTGGTAAAATTCATAGCAGTTATTACCTTAGAAATGATGTAAAAGGAGCATTTTTTATCATTTTAATCTTTCATTTTCTATTTCCTGCTGACCAGTATTCTGTGTAGTACATAAAACACCTGATGCTGGGGAAGTCGATTCAACACTAAACAATTAAAATAAAATATTTTATGAACAAATTAAAAAAATTTGTAGTTCTTGAAAGAAAATTACCTTCTACATTTTGAGGAAGGTGAATTTCACAGCTCCGTCCTACAGATAATGAAAAAAATGTCCTTCCACATTTCCTTTAATTTCTAAGATAAAGGATTCGGCAAGGACCTCCCTCCGACCTTCCTAAAATCCAGGAAGGGAATCCTGCTGCTATAGAGTCCTTTCATTATACGTCATCAAACTTCCGGTCCGCCATCTTGGAGGACAAACAAAGACGCGTTCAGTGAATAGCTGTGGTTGAACTGTTGAATAGTTAGCCATCTTATCACATTCACATTCACACAATGCCCAGTTTTTGCGCTATTGTTGGCTGTGGGAATCGAGGACAAAGTGATGACAAGAGTTTCTACCGCATACCGGCAGTTATTCAGAATCAGGACAAAGATACAGAAGAATTATCCAAGCGCAGACGTGACTTGTGGTTGACCAGAATATCACGGGCTGATCTACGTGAATCCTCACTACCCTATGCATGTATCTGTTCTGATCATTTCATATCAGGTCAGTCTCGGCTAAGCCCTAAAAGTATCATTATTCCTGTGTAAACATGCTATATCCGATCGCATGGGTGACTTCACAAGTATCATCGTCAGTTCAGTGTGCAGTGTGTAGTGTGTGTGGGGGAGGGGGCATCTCAATTTTTAAACATCAAAAGGGGCATCTCAGATTTTCAAAACAAAAATTAAAAGCGCCCATATTGGCTATATTAACAAAGGCTACTTACCTAGGTCTCTATTTCGTCAAGGTGCTCATGCCCATATATAATTAAGTGTATATTTATATTTTAATTTGTGTATTAAATTGTGCAGACATACAGGCCTATGTGATGAATAAACATTGATTATAAATAATAATAATATCTGAAAGCTGGTTTAACCCGATGGGGTCTTCAGCTTATATATGAAACATCGAAAAAATAATTAAACTTGCCCATTTAATTGCAAGGAGGCAAAACGATCATCCAAGAGCATTACAATAGAGTTTGTCGATCATATGTTTATATGTATATAAGAAATTATAGCATTTGTAACCAAACACAAACACAATGGTTAGGCATGAACTGATAAAGATTTGACATTATAATGCAAAACTTTTACATACATTTTGACAATCAAAAATTATAATACACAAGGTTAGGCTAATTGATCAATACTAGCTTTATAATTATAAACACTCTCTTCATTGGCCCAGTGTTTATCTAATTCCACTCATGTTCTGGGTTGGCCGACAGTACCAAGTAGTTCACCATATCAATCTATGAAATACTGGGAAAATCCTCAATATTTTGACTGAATGAATTCTGCATCTGGTATGGATCTAGGCCATCAATTAGATCGAGTTTCTGCTTTTAAAAACGCTTATCATCACCCGACAATTGTTTGACAAAGTCGCTCTCATTGTCCATATTCGCTGTAGCAGCCGCCATGTTTTCGCTTTGTATGCCCTCCAGCATGGCCGCCGGCGATTCTCAGTGACGTCATTGAAAGCACTCTATTGTGACAGACTTAAAGAAAAATGGCATCTCATCCGTCTGGGACTTTGACACCACGAAGGAAACGCTATCTCTTCATAGTGATTTTCTTTTTTCAGGTTTTTTTTTTTTTCGTAACTCATTGATAAAACCAAGATCTTAGTAAGGTCTACAGATCTTGGTTAAGTAAAAATTTTGTTTGATACTGGAGGATCATCGGTGCCATGATGGTTGAGGAGGCTCTAGAGGTGGTGCTTTTGCTTTTCTATCCTCACTTAATATGCAGCATATTCAAAATTCATAAATTCTTAATTATCAAACTTTATAAAATAATTATGAATTTATCAACAAATCTGTAAACTTTACATAAAATGTTTGAGTCTTCTTAAATGGAGAATATTTTCCGGAAAGTACTGGCAGTGATATCTGTATCGTCCTGGATAATCTAAAGTAAAGAGACTCGGGTTTACCGAGAGTCCTGGGTCGGGTCAAGCCCTAAGAAATCGACTCCGTTGAGGATCCTTCCTCTTAGGTGTCTTCCGATTCAGGACTACCTCTCGGTTTGGGGTTCCGAGACAGGCAGGATAGAAAGATGTATCCTGTCAATGACGTCCCCCGGTTATCCAGCAAAACAACAACAGGCTTTCTGTAGTCTGGTGTTGAATTCTCCTCTTCTCTTCTCTTCTCTTCTCTTCTCTCTCTCTCTCTCTCTCTCTCTCTCTCTCTCTCTCTCTCTCTCTCTCTCTCTCTCTCTCTCTCTCTAATTATTTATTTTTGCATTGGGCAAGCGCTGATCGTAAGTTGCCACTTAGTAATAAACCTTATATTTCACTTAGGAGATATGTGTATGTATGAAACAACGGTGGTCAACTGCTATGAAAAATTCTATCATTGAAAAATTTTGGATCGTTAAAGAAATCGTGCTAGAATATTTCAGAACAAAAAATAAATACGGTAATGTAGCCCGAATCCCTCTAAATACCGTGATTCCTGGAACTGAGTGGGAAAGAGGGCGTCAAGAGGGAAAATAATTCAAGCTTAGTCCTGTTGTCTAATAATAACAATTTATGCATTTGGGTTATGAATTCAAAGTTATCATTTAATTTTGCTTGTGTCGTTTTGTGTATAAAGCAAAAGTTAGTTGGGGTCGTGGTTTCGAAACTTGCAATAAATCATTATAAGCCAAATTTCAGGCTATAGTCAAAGCTGCCTATATACTGTAGGTCCAATCTCTCTTGGGGTTTATTCAGGGAGAAGAAATAATGATAAATAAATAAAACTATAATTAATTCTACCTCTATTATTTAATTTTACTTCACGAATGGAAGTCTATAATAGGGTCAGACATATTAACCCAAAGCTGTAATGTGCAGATTCTACAATAGAAACGTATCTCGAATAATAATAATAATAATAATAATAATAATAATAATAATAATAATAATAATAATATGGCTCCGTAGTCTTGGCTTTATAACATACGAGGTCATGGCTATATGTCAGATGGCAACAATAAATATTTGCATCAAATCTAATAACTTAATAAAGGTGTCTATCTGGGCATAAAGTTGCTATTTGTGAAATTTCTCCTCAGTCTCTTCATCATTTTATTTCTAGGCCTATAAGCTTAATAAGAATTATAAAATCAGAAGTGCGAACTTCAAGTCACATATAACAGTAAGGCGAGGGGCAAACTGAGCATTCAAACCTTCACAAGTCGGGGCTAACTAAATAATAAGTAAATCTCAAAAGACGAAACTTTCTAAAGACATTAATGAACCAGGTAATAGACAATAATTAAAACTGATAATACAAATATTATTGTTTAAGTAAATAGTAGACAGCAACAATTCATTAAAACATATGTATAATTCTTTGTAATACATAGGCCTATGTGAATAATAAAACACGCAAATTCCAGTAAAACAATTAGAATAAAGACAATTTCATCTTTTAAAAGACGTCATTATTTTCTTGGTATAATATACTTGGGCAAACTATATATATATATATATATATATATATATATATATATATATATATATATATATATATATATATATATATATATATATATATGTATATATATATAGTTGTTTATTCTCCTGGGAATGATGTCAAGCAATCTATTACAAATATTTTCCTCACGCACAGACTCCCAAGATGATAAGCATTCGCTAATGATTGCTTGTCTACTATTGCGAACGGGAAACGATTATGAAAATGAACGCTTGGTTATAAAAATGAGTTAACTCTTTGTTTCCTTCTTCTGTTGTGTAGCTGTATACTGTACATATAGGCAGTAAGACTATACTTAATTGCCACATATTATTCATCTTGCTGCCTGAAATAGTACACTCTAAACCTCGTATCTGTAGCCGCACAGTGCTGTGTAGGTCAGACCAAAACAGTAGCATTCTCGTCGACTGCAGCATTCCGACTTGCACCTACAATTAGTCTGCTACCGGCAACTCTCTGCAATGGGTGGAAGCTTTGTCCAAATTATCTTTTCTTAGTCTAGCACAAGTTTAAGGGAATTTTCCTTTCCTTGTCACCCTGAGTCTCACCCCACATCCTCGCTTTGATCTAGTTTCAGCTTTCATACTATATGGCCAGTAGAAATAAAAAACAATGTCTGCTCTCTTGTATTTGGTAGAGTGTGCTTGTATTGTAAGAAGTACATCGAGCATTGCTTACTCTGCAAAAGTTTTTGAACTTCATGAGGGCCAATCACCCACTAATGCTACACCAGGGTTGTAACTTGGCTCTCAAGAATAGTAATGAGGTGGGATTTTTGACATGTGTGGAGCTTTCTGCTATCATTGGAGGGAAGAAGTCTGTGATTGGTTCTCATGACGGAATAACTCCTTCAAGTCATACTCTCTGCCCTGGCATGATATGAACAGCTTGGAGAACAGACGATTGTTTGCTTTGAAGAGTCAACAGATACTGATACCTGTAGTAAAAAGTCAACCCTGTTCCTTTTGATTTGTTCATAGATGGTGGATTCTTCTTTTCTTCCCCGTCTCTTAATAAACTCCTGGAAATTGACATTTCCTTTCTCAAAGTGTGCGCTAACCAGCTCTGAAAAAACTTCAGTGAGCAATGTTCTTTGCATCAAGTGAAAGCAGGTCTCAACTCTCAGCCTGGAGAAGATTGCTCACATCTTGCATGCCTTGTGAGAGCTTTTATATTCTCTCAAGGAACACTGTGCTCGTTCTATTTTGTCATGCTGGATGGTGTGTTTAGAACCCCCTTGATCCCACTTCTTGCCTCATACTGTGTACCCAAGTGGCTGACTTCAGGACCAGCTACCATCCACCATCTCAGTACTGATAGATCTTCAGTCATGCCCATTGCACTCCCGCCTGCCTTGATGAAAGTGATGGACCCAGAACAAAAAGCATCTCATTTATTGCATGGAAGAGGGAAATATTAGTCGCATAGTGTAGCCATTATGTTTTTGTGGTTGTTATGCACATGGTGATTTGAGCTCTTCACTCTTCTTCTTCTGGCAAGAACAACAATTGCTTCAGTCAGTCTGGAATTTACAGCCCTGGGTCTGTTACTTGCCATCTTGGTGAATGGCATTCAAGGTATCATACTATGGTAATTATCTTTATTCCGTGAATCGAAGCCGAGGATTTATCCTTTTACCACCTTGATCTCAATCATTTAGAATAAGGTATGAGATACGACTAGGTTCGAGAAGAAATATAAATGTCTTACATCTAGCTTGATCGTTCATACAGTATCGTTCAAGTCCTTTGCAGTCTGTTCAGCAACCAAGACACTACATGCAAAGGGCTATAGACCTGTTAATCTTAGCTCGGCTCTCCTGCGCTGGTACAACCGGTAATATATGGTTGCTTTTTGGGCTCAAGCCATGGCGTCCTGATGGAAGGTTCCTGTTTGGTAGCTTCCTTGGGTATAAGACTACTAAGATATTCCCAGAGAATTTAACCACAGGTTATCACAGAATTCTAACTTCTGGAGCGAGTATCTCAAAGGTTTCCCTTTAAGACATCGTAATACAACAGGGGACACGCATGTCTGAACGTGCCACATAGCTATCTCCACCCCGAACAGAGTTAATGCTTCGGTGTGTAAGGGCTGAGAATAGCTGGGAGCCGTTCCACAGCTAATCTCACTCGTGGCTACTACTGATACTCGAGACGTAAACAAACGGACGCCATTGCTCTAATGACGTCACGCGCGTCTTTATCCTTTGTTTAGTAGCTGCCCTACTTAGACGGATTTTCCCTTGTGTTATCTTTATCGCTTTGCATCTTCGCTATGTCGTTACCTTCAGCCTCGCCTTCTTCTGGAAAGTTGAGTACAAGGTTCCAGTATTGTTTAATTAAGCTCTGGCCGTAAAGTAAATATTATTTTGCGAAATAATTGATGTTTTGTGGCAGAGCTGTGCCTCTACCGGACCCGCCATTTTATGGCGTCGTTGTTGTTTTGCATGTCTTATTTAGTTAGCCACAACAACGCTTCCGGCATTATATACTAATCGAATACATTAGTTTATTTAGTCTTCATAGCTAGGAACTTTTATATCGTGTTTAGACGCTTTTTATCGGTCATCGTTTGACCTCATACCAGTCGGCTACTATAGCCCCCAGGCCAGGAGCCTACATACAAGTGTTCATGCATGATTTATTAGTGATCCTAGACTAAGTTATGAAGATAGTGGCATTATTATTTTACAATACTTTTGACAAGTGATGCAAATGTTTTCGCCTTCAGGGACCATATAGGGGATAGGCTAGTCAGTGATTCTTTCTAGCCTAACCTAACCTTAGGACCCCTATATGCTTCCTTCATCCCCTGCCTTGGCATTCCCTCTATTTAGCCTTGATCCCTTTTCTGAGTAAAGGGATTAATTGTCTAATAGAGTATATATATATCGCCTCTCAGTCCTCCCTAAAGGAATGAACCCCCTTTAGGGTTGCGTCTGAGAGTGAGGTTAGGCTAGCCTACCTCTATGGCTAGGATAGTCTATGACTTTCCTGCGATAGCGATATGTCTTCTTCCTTGCCTAGTTCAGGACTTTTAGCCCTGTTCTAGGTCGGGTTAGGAAGGTTTCTCTGTTCCATGCTGAAACTGTACTCTTGCACCGTTTTAGCTGATCAGCCTGATCTTAGGTTAGGGAGTGTCCTCCCTTCCCTTAGTGGCCGCTCTGGTACAGAAACCCTTCCTGGGAAGACCTCTCTCTTCTCCCTCCCCACCTATCTCTTGTATAGCCTAGCCTATGCTTAGGTTAGTTTATACTCATCTGTCCCCTGTCCTACAACTCCTCCTTAGGGTGGATGAGTAGGGCTACCCGAGCTTCCCTGTGCAGTCCGCTCTGGTACATATACCTTCATAGTGTCCTATAAGGTTAGTTACTAGTATAGTTCTGCATAGGGGAGTCTCCCCCCCCCCCTCTTGGGTGTCCCCTAGCCCTCCCTTGGGCTACCTGCTCCCGGTCCCTAGTGACCCCTGCTTATGGATGTTAGAGCCTGTCTCTATCATGGGTACACCCTCTCAGGGAGGGGGAGGGATGTCTGGAACCCTGACGGTACTTCCTGCATCCCTTCCCCCCTCCCCCTGTCTCTCTATCTATCCGGGTGCCGGTCTCTTGCCGCCTCTACTGTCGGCAATACCTGCCTCCCTCTTGGTGACTTCCCTACCCTTGCCGCCAGCCCCCCGTGTACCGAGGGACTGCCGGCTGCCGCCGGCTACTACCGGCGGCTCTCCTACTCCTATCTAATCGTCCGCTTGCCGGTCGATCACCGGAGTGCCGGCATATACTGCCGGCAACCCGATACTACCTGTACCATCCTTATCCCAGTCACCAACCTGGCATCCTCCGGCTGCCGGAGCCGCCGCTTCCTGCCGGCGTGCCGCCGTTGTGCCGGCGGCCGCCATCCTGGTATCTAACTGACTTTTGAAAATTGTCTGTTCTAATGCCAGAATCTATGCAGGAGCGAGCTCCGGCATGCCGGCGGCTTGCCGGAAGCCCCAGAGGCGTCAAGAATACTTGCACCCCCTCACTGTAGCTATCATAAGACTAGGATAGCCCTACATAGCAAATAGATAAGCTGCTTTGCTTTTAAGATCAGTACCTAGTACTGCTCTATTAGTGATCATGCTGTCTCTTTGCATTCTTCTAAATTCCAGCATGCTATGTGCATCTTAGCACGGCTGGTTGCCAGAAGCAGTTACCTTTAAAGAGGCCTTCTGGCTCTTAACTGGGAACCGAATGAATTCGATCCCAACCTTGTCCTTGGCTTTCCATGGAGTTCCAAAATAATGGGAATCCTAGGAAACTATATCCAATGATCTCGGTCATTTGGATTATCCCAGGACCAAGCTTATGGTAACCAGCCGGGCGAGATGCATGGAGCGTGTTCTCCTTTACTGTTTTCATTCTCTATGCATCACACCTTCTTTAAGTTAAAATTAATGATTAATATTAACTTAGTTTAAGAGCCATTCTTATGACTCCCCCATACTCATTTTCTCTTTCTTCCACAGGAGGAGCAGATGAAGTGTGATTTCGCCTTCTGCGCTGTGAAACGCCCGCAGTTTTACGGGCATACGGCTTGCAGGACTCACGCCCCTTGTGCAGACAAGAAAGGGGATTTGAAGTTCTGGAATCCACTGGACTGTACGGTCTGCCAGGCCCACCTAGTTGAGGCCTTCCATAACCCTCCCTCAGCGGAGGTTAGAGACATTTCTCGTGAAAAGCTGCGCAAGTGGGTGCGTGGCTTTCAGAAAAATGCTACCGGACCGTACCTGGCCACCGAAGAACTGAGGTCCCTGTTGTTCCCTAAGGCCTCCCCTGACTCAGTGGTTCCGAAAGAAGCAATCCCCACTGTCCAAATTACGGTGGAACCTGATGTGGTCATGGCTCAGTCCATGCATGAGTGTCGTTTAGATTCCGAGGATGATGAACAGATCTCTGACGTCTCGGAAGACACGGAGAAGACGCTTATGGCTCAAGGAGCCGAAGAGGACGAAGACAAGGTGGAATACACCGAGTCGGAGCTTGGAGCTCCTCCCTCATCCATCCCTCCGCCTACTCCTACACCGACGGATGTGTCCATTCCGTCTACCTCCTCGACCCCGGACCCTTCTTCGTCTACCCAAGAACTGATCCGGCTGATTAGAGCTGTCATGGACGACAGACTGAAGGAGAACCAGGAGTCCATCAGGTCAATGATTGGATCCAGAGAACCGAAGAAGATTTCGGTTAAGGATCTCCCAGCTTGCTCTCATGCCAACCCGTGGAGGTATGCAGAGCATATGGTTATTGCGACCGGCAGGATCTTTGTTAGTGACAAGATCGGCACGGTCCCGCTGGAAGATGTGGAGTTCTTCCCAAGCTTCGAGGCCTACCCGGACTGTTACGTCCGGCTTCGTTCCGAACCTGCCTCGAAGGAAGAGACCGAACCTAAAGAAGAGATAGTGTTCGATCTCGCAAAGGCCCAGGCTATGCTAGCCTCCGCATTTAAGAGCAGGGGCTTTACCTGCTCTAAGCTTCCTGCCTTGAGCAAGAAGCATCCTACATACGTCGCACCTGACACTGCGGTTCTTCCTTTCTTGGAAAAGGCCTTAGCTGCATGCCTTAAAGCGGCGGATGAAGGAAAACCCTGCCCTGCACTGGAGGAGTGCAGACCCTTCTCCATCGTGACACCCCCTGACGCTCGACACTGGAAAGATGTTCAGCATACTTTCGTCGTGGGTAGGCTCGATCCTGACGTCGCCGGACGTCAGTTTAATGAGGACCTCCCTAAGCTCAATGATCACCTCCTTCGCCGGGAACAAGACACGAAGGAGAGGCTTGCGGCATCTCTTTCTCATCAAGTCCAACTGGAAGTGATGGCCTGTGACACAAGAGTACCTGATCACTACATGGTACTAGCCAAATCCCACTTACTTACAGTAATGAAGGACTTGTACCATTTCATAAAGGCTCGTAGAGCCTGTCGTGAATTCGTGTTTGTCGGTGCCACCGTGAAACACGAACCCCGGAGGCTGATTTCCTCCAACATCTGGGGAAAGCACCTGTTTCCTTCTGACCTTGTCAAGGAAATAACTGACAGAGCCGCCACGGAGAATAGGAACCTTCTCCACAAGTGGGGCATGTCCAGAAAAAGGAAACCCTCTCAGGACGATGGACCTCAGCCTAAGAGGAAACCACAGAAGCCAAAACCCCAGCAACGTCAACAACGACGTCAGTTTCCGGGACCCGCTACCTCCCAAGTGGTTGCCCAACCACAGCAGACCTTTCAATTGGTCCCCCAACCGGTGTTGTCACAGTCACCGGTCTTCACCCCTGCCTTTGAGCAACCATCCACTACCTTTCATGCCAAAGGTAGAGGCTCGTCCAGGGGTGCAAGCAGAGACGCATCTCGTCGTCCCTCCAGAGGTAGAGGAGGAAAGGGAGCTAGCGGCCGAGGCAACAAGTCCTCGGGACACCAGAAGCAATGAAGTGCTTCCGGTGGGAGGAAGACTCCGCCAATTCCAGGATCGTTGGACCTTCGATCCCTGGGCACACAGCATCATCAAGAACGGTCTAGGCTGGAGTTGGGTGCAACCACCCCCAATCTTCCAGCGGTTCTTTCAACAATCGACCCCCATTCTGGAAGAATATGTTCTAGACCTCTTGAACAAGAAGGTGATAAGGAAGGTAAAGTCCACCAGGTTCCAAGGGAGACTGTTTTGCGTTCCCAAGAAGGACTCAGACAAGCTCAGAGTCATTCTGGACTTATCCCCCCTCAACAAGTTCATAGAGAACAACAAATTCAAGATGCTGACGCTTCAACAAATAAGGACCCTTCTGCCTCAAGGTTCCTACACGGTCTCTATAGACCTGGCGGATGCCTATTGGCACATTCCAATGAACCATCACGCTTCCTCCTACCTAGGATTTCGACTCCAAAGGAAAAGCTACGCCTTCCGGGCCATGCCATTCGGCCTCAATGTGGCCCCTCGGATCTTCACAAAGCTGGCGGATGCCATAGTACAACAGCTCCGCCTAAGAAACGTCCAGGTGATGGCCTACCTCGACGACTGGCTAGTCTGGGCTCCATTGCCCGAAGAGTGTGCAAAGTCTTGCAACGAAGTTACCCGGTACCTAGAACACCTGGGATTCAAGATCAACGAGAAGAAATCTCGCCTCTCTCCAGCTCAGAAGTTTCAGTGGTTGGGAATCCACTGGAATCTTCAGTCACACCGCCTTTCCATCCCCCAGAAGAAAAGGAAGGAAATAGCAGGGTCTGTCAAGCGACTACTGAAATCCAAACGCATTTCAAGACGACAGCAGGAACGAGTTCTAGGCTCTCTACAATTCGCCTCAGTGACAAACCCAGTGCTTCGCGCACAGCTAAAGGATGCCGCGGGAGTCTGGAGACGCTCGGCATCCATCGCTCGAAGAGACCTCAAGAGACGGCTTCCAAACAGACTTCGACGCCTCCTAAAGCCGTGGTCGGAAGCAAAGGCCCTGAAAAGGTCCATTCCTCTCCAACACCCTCCTCCATCACTCAACATCCACACGGATGCCTCACTGGAAGGCTGGGGAGGTCACTCCCACCTGAAACAAGCTCAAGGGACCTGGTCTCCACTATTCAAGACGTTCCACATAAACATCTTGGAGGCCATGGCGGTCCTTCTTACTCTGAAGAAGTTATCCCCGCCGCCCTCGATCCACATCCGTCTAACCCTAGACAACTCGGTGGTAGTTCGTTGTCTCAATCGCCAAGGCTCAAGATCGCCCCAGATAAATCAGGTCCTTCTCCCAATCTTCCGTCTGGCGGAGAAGAAGAAGTGGCACCTGTCTGCAGTTCACCTACAAGGATTCCGCAATGTGACAGCGGATGCTCTATCTCGGACAAACCCGATAGAGTCGGAATGGTCTCTAGACGCAAGATCATTCTCCTTCATCTCTCATCAAGTCCCAGAACTTCAGATAGATCTCTTTGCAACGAGCGACAACAATCAACTTCCTCTGTACGTAGCCCCGTACGAGGACCCCAAAGCAGAAGCGGTGGACGCCATGTCACTGGACTGGAACAGATGGTCCAAGATATACCTGTTCCCTCCCACCAACCTTCTGTTGAAAGTCCTCTCCAAACTGAGAACCTTCAAAGGGACAGCGGCCCTAGTGGCTCCCAAGTGGCCCCGGAGCAACTGGTACCCCCCTGGTCCCGGAGCTGCAGCCCAAGCTGATCCCTCTCCCGGGCCCAGTTCTCTCTCAACAAGTACAGAAGTCGACTGTCTTCGCTTCATCATCGAAAATCAAGGACCTTCATCTCATGATTTTCTCTCCCTTGCCGCAAAGAAGAGGTTTGGGATCTCGAAGAAAAGTCTAGACTTCCTAGAGGAATACAAGACCGAATCCACGAGACGGCAATATGAATCATCCTGGAGGAAATGGGTCTCCTTTGTTAAAGCAAAAAATCCTAAAGAAATCACCATTGATTTCTGTATGTCCTTCTTCATTCACCTTCATGGACAAGGATTAGCAGCCAATACGATTTCAACCTGCAAATCGGCTTTGACTAGACCAATTCTATATGCTTTCCAAATTGATCTGTCCAACGACATCTTTAACAAATTACCAAAAGCATGTGCTCGCCTACGCCCAGCACCCCCTCCGAAACCGATCTCCTGGTCACTAGACAAGGTACTCCATTTCGCCTCTAACTTGGACAATGATTCATGCCCCCTCAAGGATCTGACTCAGAAAGTTATATTTTTATTTGCTCTCGCCTCGGGAGCTCGAGTCAGCGAAATAGTGGCATTATCAAGAGAAGAGGGACACATCCTGTTTGCTGATTCAGGAGAAGTGACCCTCTCCCCTGATCCGACGTTTCTCGCTAAAAACGAATTACCCACCAAAAGATGGGGCCCTTGGAGAATATGCCCCCTGAAGGAGGATGTCTCTCTATGTCCAGTAGAGAGTCTCAAGGTCTATCTTCGCAGAACTTCGAACTTTGGTGGAGGCCAACTCTTCAAAGGAGAAACATCGGGCAGCGACCTGTCACTGAAACAATTAAGAGCGAAAATCACCTACTTCATTCGCAGAGCGGATCCGAACAGTACACCCGCTGGTCATGATCCTAGAAAAGTGGCATCGTCTCTGAACTTCTTTCAGAGCATGGACTTTGAGAGCCTTAAAAACTTTACGGGCTGGAAGTCCTCGCGAGTTTTCTTTAAACATTATGCGAAACAAGTGCACGAAGTCAAACATTTTGTGGTAGCCGCAGGTAGTGTTATGAAACCTGCACCTAACTCTGCGTAGAACAGTGAGTTACTTGGGACTCTAACTCTTCGGGTGCCTATGTTGACCCTCGAGCGATTCATAGTGATGTCTAAAAACACTTAGTGCTTTTATAACTGTTCTTATCCCAGGTGAAATGTCATAGTGTCACACAAGTGCCGCATGCCTTGAGCATGATGTGTTGTTTAAAGACTTGCGTTCCTCGAGAACGAGTACCTACTAATCCTGAAATTCCTTTTCAGATTCAAGAGCAAGCCTTTATTTCTATGTACATTATTATTACTGTAAATGAACTTTACTTTTGCTGTAAATTATTTTAATTTCTGCATTGTGAAATAAAATTTCTATTTTATTACTTATGCGTCTCTTTCAGCTCCTACCTACTATGAAATACATACTGTCATAGTTTTATTTATTCCTCCTCTCTTATGGTCATGAAGAATTTAAGATGTCTAATCCTAAATTATATTCACCTTGTCTCAGTAAGGTTCCTACTCGAATACTTACTTCTGATAATCAGGAGATGAACTCTATACACAGTGCCCAACCACCACTGGCCTAATTCAGAATGTTCCTATACAAATATCAAACATTCTGCTTCATCTCTAAGTTCTTAAAAGTTCTTCTGTCAGGATGAATAGCCCTTCAATACCATTTTGACGTCGGCATAGCCCATGGGAACTTCCTACCAATGGGGGGCAGGATACTTCGTTCCTATGGTTCTTTACCTAAGATTACTTTGCTGTTTTGTCAATGCCTAGGCACTTAACATTGGGGGAAAATCTACCACGATACATTGATTCTCTGGTACTCTTCCATCAGGACGCCATGGCTTGAGCCCAAAAAACGGATTTTGAGCGAAGCGAAAAATCTATTTTTGGGTGAGATAGCCATGGCGTCCTGATGGACCCTCCCTACTACTTCGTCCAGTTTTGTTCCCACCCTACACAATTGTATCATGGTGATGGGCAGCAACTGGCGTCAGGATAAAGACGCGCGTGACGTCATTAGAGCAATGGCGTCCGTTTGTTTACGTCTCGAGTATCAGTAGTAGCCACGAGTGAGATTAGCTGTGGAACGGCTCCCAGCTATTCTCAGCCCTTACACACCGAAGCATTAACTCTGTTCGGGGTGGAGATAGCTATGTGGCACGTTCAGACATGCGTGTCCCCTGTTGTATTACGATGTCTTAAAGGGAAACCTTTGAGATACTCGCTCCAGAAGTTAGAATTCTGTGATAACCTGTGGTTAAATTCTCTGGGAATATCTTAGTAGTCTTATACCCAAGGAAGCTACCAAACAGGAACCTTCCATC
>NC_090739.1:37472652-37475152 GCF_036898095.1 Palaemon carinicauda | reverse complement strand
CAATTGCTCTTGGGCCACTTGGGAGCCACCAGTCCGCAGTTTGTTCACTACTTTCAGTAGGAGGCTGAATGGAGGAATAGGTATATGAGACCACTGGTTTCAATCCAGAGACATAGCATCCATTCCTGTCGCTTCCAGGTCCAAGTTTGGTGTTACATATCGGAGAAGTTTTGTGTTGAAGCTCGTCGCAGAGAGATCGATTTGCAGTCCCGGAACTTGCTCTAGAATGAAACCGAATGATTTCATGGTCAGAGACCATTCTGTTTCCAGAGGCTTGGATCTCGACAGGGCGTCCGCCGTCACACTGCAAACCCATTTGAGGTGAACTGCTGAAAGATGCCATTTCCTCCTTTTTGCTAAAGAGAGAATGGCTAGGATTACATGGTTGATCTGAGGAGATCTGGAGCCCTGTGTGTTAACACATTGCCCTATTGTGTTGTTGTCGATGACCAATTTATCGTGTGATTTTGTCTTTGGGCATAGTCTCTTCAGAGTCATAGACACTGCCATAGCTTCCAGAACATTGATGTGAATCTTCTAAAATGCAATCAACCACTGACCCTGCACTTTCTTGGAAGATGAGTGTCCTCCCCAATCTTGTTCTGAAGTGTCCGTGTGAATATTCATGGAAGGAGGAGGGTACTGAAGAGGGACGTCGTTCGATAGATTCCTGGCAGTGGACCATGACTTGAGCTGCTTCCGCAGTAAGGCCGGGATTTTGTGGCGAAGATCTCTGAGCATTGGGTGCCTTTCTTCTCCAGAATGTTGGCATCTCTGAGCCTTGCTTTCAGGATTGGATCCGTCATGGCAGCGAACTGTAATGACCCAAATACCCTTTCTAGTTGTCGTCTGGAGAGTACTTTTGAACGAGGTAGGCACCTGACCGAGTTTGCGATTTCCTTTCTCTTGCCTTGTGGTAGAGAGAGGGTGTGGGACTGAAGTCCTAGCCACTGAAATTTCTGAGCTGGAGATAGCCTGGATTTCTCGCGGTTGATTTGGAAGCCCACAGATTGTAGGAAGTTCATGACCTCTTGGGCTGTTTGTAGACATTCCGACTTCGTTACGGCCCAGACTAACCAGTCGTCCAGGTACACCATCACCTGAAGGCCTCTGTTCCGTAGTTGTTGGACAATGGCCTCGACTAGTTTCTTGAAAATCCTTGGACCTATACTGAGCCCGAAGGTCATAGCTTTGAATAAGTAGGCCTTTCTTGTCAGTCTGAAACCAAGCTAGGGGGAGAAGCGCCGACCTATCAGAAGATGTCAATTGTCGTCTGTAAGATCTATGGAGACTGTGTAGGGCCCCTGGGGTTATAGGGTCCGTATTTGCGAGATAGTCAGCATCTGGAACTTGTCATTCAGAATGAATTTGTTTAGTGGGGACAAGTCCAGAATAGTTCGAAGAGTGTTCGAATCTTTCTTGGGCCCGCAGAATAGCCTTCCTTGAAATTTCATGGATTTTGTGCAATGGATGACTCCCTTCTGGAGAAGGTCCTGAACGTAATCCTCCAAAAAGGGGGTTGTGGGTTGAAAGAACCTCTTGAACTGGGGTGGTTTCTGTCTCCATTTCCAGCCTAGCCCTTTTGAGACTGCTGTGAGCCCAGGGATTAAACTCCCATTGATCCCTGAACAGGTGAAGTCGTCCCCCTAACGGAAGCTCCTCATTTTTGTTGCGAAGGACCTGCAACTTTGGACCTCTTGTCACCACTTCCTTGGCCTCTAGTTCGACCGCCTCTTCCAGACCTTCCCGGTTCTGGAGCCCTTCCTATGAGCTTTGGCAGGGTGAAACATGGTGGTAGCGCTCTCGTGCACTGGGTTGAAGGCGGGAGACTGTGAAATTTACTGCTGGGTGACCGTGTACACAGTCTGAGGAATGGCGGCAACTGAGGCTGTCGCGACAGGAAAGGTTTCCTTCTTTAGAAGTGACGTCTGGGCTTCTTGCCCTTGGGTTGAGGTCCTTCACTGGGGGTAAATTTTCATTTAAAGGAAAAACCCCACTTGTCAATAAGGCTCTTATTATTCTGAGCTGCTTTGTCCATGACTTTTTTAACCAGCTTCTCAGGGAAGAGATCCTTCCCCCAGATGTTGGAGTCGATCACTTTTCTGGGTTTATGTCTGATCGTAGCAGCGGCTAGGATGTGTTCTCTACATGCTCTCCTGGCTAAGACGAAAGCATGGAGATCCCCATGAAACATGATTAGGTGAGTTTTAGCCAAGGCAAGGAAGAGATCAGATTTAGAATAGTTTCTAATAAGCATCTCTAGATAAGATTGGAAGGATAAAGAGGCAAAAAGTCTCTCTTCAGCTTCCAATTCTCCCTTCAAAAGGGATTTGGGAATCCTAGGCAGTTTCTCATTAAATGTATGCCTCCGACGTCTTTATTTAGTTTTCCAACAGTGAATGTATGTTGGACGTCCTCCCAATTGTTCAAATCATAAGGAAGGGCTAGAGAGACAGGTTTACATTCCTCTAGCACTGGAAAGGGTCTGCTCTCCCTTACT
>NC_090739.1:37445152-37452652 GCF_036898095.1 Palaemon carinicauda | reverse complement strand
ACATTCCACATTGCTTCCCTATCAACTCTATCATATGCTTTCTCCAGATCCATAAACGCAACATACACCTCCTTACCTTTTGCTAAATATTTCTCGCATATCTGCCTAACTGTAAAAATCTGATTCATACAACCCCTACCTCTTCTAAAACCACCCTGTACTTCCAAGATTGCATTCTCTGTTTTATCCTTAATCGTATTAATCAACACTACCATACACTTTTCCAACTACACTCAACAAACTAATACCTCTTGAATTACAACACTCATGCACATCTCCCTTACCCTTATATAGTGGTACAATACATGCACAAACCCAATCTACTGGTACCATTGACAACACAAAACACATATTAAACAATCTCACCAACCATTCAAGTACAGTCACACCCCCTTCCTTCAACATCTCAGCTCTCACACCATCCATACCAGATGCTTTTCCTACTCTCGTTTCATCTAGTGCTCTCCTCACTTCCTCTATTGTAATCTCTCTCTCATTCTCATCTCCCATCACTGGCACCTCAACACCTGGAACAGCAATTATATCTGCCTCCCTATTATCCTCAACATTCAGCAAACTTTCAAAATATTCCGCCCACCTTTTCCTTGCCTCCTCTCCTTTTAACAACCTTCCATTTCCATCTTTCACTGTCTCTTCAATTCTTGCGCCAGCCTTCCTTACTCTCTTCACTTCTTTCCAAAACTTCTTCTTATTCTCTTCATATGACTGACCCAGTCCCTGACCCCACCTCAGGTCAGCTGCCCTCTTCGCCTCACGTACCTTGCGCTTTACTTCCACCTTTTTCTCTCTATATTTGTCATACTTCTCTATACTATTACTCTGCAGCCATTCTTCAAAAGCCCTCTTTTTCTCTTCCACTTTTACCTTCACTCCTTCATTCCACCATTCACTGCCCTTCCTCATGCTGCCTCCAACAACCTTCTTGCCACATACATCACTTGCAATCCCAACAAAATTTTCTTTTACTAACTTCCACTCCTCCTCTAAAATGTTATTTTTATTAGTAAAATAAATTTTTGAATATACTTACCCGATAATCATGTAGCTGTCAACTCCGTTGCCCGACAGAATTCTACGGGAGGGATACGCCAGCTATCACTATACTAGAAGGGGGTGTACTCACCAGCGCCACCTGTGGCCAGGTACTGCAGTACTTCTTGTTGACACCTCCTCAATTTTTCCTCGGTCCACTGGTTCTCTATGGGGAGGAAGGGAGGGTCAATTAAATCATGATTATCGGGTAAGTATATTCAAAAATTTATTTTACTAATAAAAATAACATTTTTCAATATTAAACTTACCCGATAATCATGTAGCTGATTCACACCCAGGGGGGTGGGTGAAAACCAGTGTACATGACTAAAGGATAGCTAAGTATCCCGTATTTCATATAATCAGTTATCTCAAAATAACAATGAAATAATAAGTACCTGGTAAGGAAGTCGACTTGAACCGTTACTCTGCCTTTATTAAGTTCGTCTTCCTTACTGAGCGCAGCGTTCCTCTTAGGAGGCTGAATCAACTCTAAGGTGCTAAAGTATATAGGGCTGCAACCCCTACTAAAGGACCTCTACACAACCTCTAACCCAGGCGCTTCTCAAGAATGAATTGACCACCCGCCAAATCAAAAGGATGCGGAAGGCTTCTTAGCCTACCGTAACAACCATAAAAACAACAATAAAAGCATTCAAGAGAAAGGTTAAAAAAGGTTATGGGATTAAGGGAATGTAGTGGCTGAGCCCTCACCTACTACTGCACTCGCTGCTACGAATGGTCCCAGGGTGTAGCAGTTCTCGTAAAGAGACTGGACATCTTTAAGATAAAATGATGCAAACACTGACTTGCTCCTCCAATAAGTTGCATCCATTATGCTCTGCAGAGAACGGTTTTTATTAAAGGCCATCGAAGTGGCTACGGCTCTCACTTCGTGGGTCCTTACCTTCAGCAAAGCAAGGTCTTCCTCCTTCAAGTGAGAATGGGCTTCTCTAATCAGAAGCCTTATATAATACGAAACCCCGTTTTTGGACATGGGCATCGAAGGTTTCTTGATTGCACACCATAAGGCTTCTGACTGTCCTCGAATAGGTTTTGACCTATTAAGATAATATTTCAGAGCTCTGACAGGGCAAAGAACTCTTTCTAGCTCGTTACCTACCATGTTGGAAAGGCTAGGAATTTCAAACGATCTAGGCCAAGGACGTGAAGGAAGTTCATTCTTAGCTAAGAATCCGAGCTGTAAAGAACATGTCGCAGATTCGGATGTGAACCCAATGTTCTTGCTGAAGGCATGAACCTCACTGACTCTTTTAGCTGTTGCAAGGCAGACGAGAAAAAGAGTCTTGAGGGTAAGGTCCTTGAAGGAAGCTGACTGGAGAGGTTCGAACCTAGGCGACATAAGGAACCTTAAGACTACGTCTAGATTCCAGCCTGGAGTGGGAAAACGACGTACTTTAGAAGTCTCAAAAGACTTAAGGATGTCTTGAAGGTCCTTGTTGGAAGAAAGGTCCAATCCTCTGTGGCGGAGAACTGAAGCCAACATACTCCTGTACCCTTTAATCGTAGGAGCTGAAAGGGATCTCTCATTCCTTAGATGTAAAAGGAAGTCAGCTATTTGGGTTACAGAGGTATTGGTAGAGGAAACTGCATTGGCTCTACACCAGCTCCGGAAGACTTCCCACTTGGATTGGTAGACTCTACGAGTGGATACCCTCCTTGCTCTGGCAATCGCACTGGCTGCCTCCTTCGAAAAGCCTCTAGCTCTAGCGAATCTTTCGACAGTCTGAAGGCAGTCAGCCGAAGAGCGTGGAGGTTTGGGTGCAACTTGTCTACGTGAGGTTGACGTAGAAGGTCCACTCTTAGAGGGAGAGTCCTGGGGACGTCGACCAGCCATTGTAGTACCTCTGTGAACCATTCTCTTGCAGGCCAAAGGGGAGCAACCAGCGTCAGCCGTGTCCCTTCGTGCGAGATGAACTTCTGAAGGACTTTGTTTATGATCTTGAACGGTGGGAATGCGTAAAGGTCGAGATGGGACCAATTCAGCAGAAAAGCATCCACATGAACTGCTGCTGGGTCTGGAACTGGGGAACAGTACAAAGGAAGCCTCTTGGTCATGGAGGTGGCAAAAAGATCTATTGTCGGCTGACCCCACAAGGTCCAAAGTCTGTTGCACACGCTCTTGTGAAGGGTCCATTCCGTGGGGATGACCTGATCTTTTCTGCTTAGGCGATCTGCTGAGACGTTCATGTTGCCCTGAATGAACCTCGTAACTAGGGTGAGGTTTAGACTTCTTGACCAAATGAGGAGGTCCCTTGCTATCTCGTACAGGCTCCTCGAATGGGTCCCTCCCTGCTTGGAGATGTAAGCCAAGGCTGTGGTGTTGTCGGAGTTCACCTCCACCACCTTGCCTAGCAGGAGGGACTTGAAGTTCAATAGGGCCAAATGAACTGCCAGTAGCTCCTTGCAGTTGATGTGGAGCGTTTCCTGTTCCTTGTTCCACGTTCCCGAGCACTCCTGTCCGTTCAAGGTCGCGCCCCAGCCCGAGTCTGATGCATCCGAGAAGAGATGAAGATTGGGGGTCTGAATCGCCAACGATAGGCCCTCCCTGAGAAGGAGATTGGTCTTCCACCACAAGAGAGTGGTCTTCATCTCTTTGGTGACCGGGATAGAGACTGCTTCGAGCGTCAAATCCTTGTCCCAATGAGCTGCTAGATGGAATTGGAGAGGGCGGAGGTGGAGTCTCCCTAGCTCGACGAACAGGGCTAACGATGAAAGGGTCCCTGTGAGACTCATCCACTGTCTCACCAAGCAACTGCTCCTCTTCAGCATGCTCAGGATGCAATCTAGGGCTTGGCTTATCCTTGGGGCCGATGGAAAAGCCCGAAAATCCTGACTCCGAATCTCCATTCCCAGGTAAACAATGGATTGGGAGGGAATGAGCTGGGACTTTTCTAAGTTGACTAACAGACCCAGTTCCTTGATCAAGTCCAAAGTCCAGTTGAGACTCTCCAGACAGCGACGACTCGTGGAGGCTCTCAACAGCCAGTCGTCTAAATAAAGGGAGGCTCTGATGTCCGATAAATGGAGGAATTTTGCAATATTCCTCATCAGATGCGTAAACACCATAGGAGCTGTGCTTAGGCCAAAACACAGGGCTTGGAATTGGTACACAACCTTTCCAAAAACGAATCTCAGGAAAGGTTGGGAGTCTGGATGAATAGGAACGTGAAAGTAAGCATCTTTCAGATCCAACGAGACCATCCAGTCCTCCTGCCTGACCGCTGCTAGGACCGACTTCGTCGTCTCCATAGTGAACGTCTGCTTGGTGACATAAGCATTGAGCGCGCTGACGTCCAGCACCGGTCTCCAACCTCCTGTCTTCTTGGCCACCAGAAAGAGACGGTTGTAGAAGCCCGGGGATTGATGGTCCCGGACTATAACCACTGCCTTCTTCTGTAACAGGAGCGACACCTCCTGGTGCAACGCTAGCCTCTTGTCCTTTTCCTTGTAGTTGGGAGAGAGGTTGATGGGAGAAGTGGTCAGAGGGGGTTTGCGGCAGAATGGTATCCTGTAACCCTCCCTCAGCCACCTGACAGACTGGGCGTCTGCACCTCTCTTTTCCCAGGCTTGCCAGAAGATCTTGAGTCTGGCTCCTACTGCTGTCTGGAGAGGAGGAGAGTCAGTGTTTGCCTTTTGAAGTCTTGGAACCTTTCCTAGACTTGCTCCTGGAAGAGTCTGGACGGGAGCTTCCTCGGCTGGGGGCTCTACCACGAAAGGGCGGAATAAACCTCGTAGCAGGAGTATCAGCCACTGGGGTGCGATAAGTCCTGGGGACTGAGGGAGCAACCTTAGTCTTAAGAGCTGAAGAGGCCACAAGATCATGAGAATCCTTTTGAATCAGGGCCGCAGACAAGTCCTTGACAAGCTCTTCGGGAAACAAGAACTTAGAGAGCGGAGCGAAAAGGAGTTGAGACCTTTGACAAGGAGTGATGCTGGAAGAAAGGAAGGTACAAAGTTGCTCCCTTTTCTTAAGAACTCCTGACACAAACATTGAAGCAAGCTCGCCAGATCCATCCCTAATTGCTTTATCCATGCAGGACATTAAAAGCATGGCCGAGTCCTTGTCCGCAGGGGAGGTCTTCTTGCTAAGGGCCCCCAGGCACCAGTCTAGAAAATTGAACATCTCAAAGGCACGAAATACACCCTTTAGGAAGTGGTCTAGATCGGAGAAGGTCCAGCAAACCTTAGAGCGCCTCATTGCTGTTCTACGAGGAGAGTCGACCAAACTTGAGAAGTCAGCCTGGGCAGAGGCAGGTACTCCCAAGCCTGGTTCCTCTCCTGTGGCATACCATACGCCCGCTTTAGAAGTGAGCTTAGTCGGTGGGAACATAAAGGAAGTCTTCCCTAGTTGCTGCTTAGACTGCAACCACTCCCCTAAAATTCTTAAAGCTCTCTTAGAGGACCTTGCAAAGACGAGCTTAGTATATGTTGACTTGACAGGCTGCATGCCCAGCGAAAACTCAGATGGCGGAGAGCGGGGGGTAGCAGAGACAAAATGGTCCGGGTATACCTCTCTGAAAAGAGCCAGGACCTTACGAAAGTCAATAGGTGGAGGAGAAGACTTGGATTCTTCCACGTCTGATGAGGGATCCAGGTGCGCAGCTTCCTCATCAGAAACCTCATCACCAGAGTGTAGCGAAGTGAGAGGTAATGGAACAGTGGTATGCTGAACAGCAGAATCTGAACAAGCGGGTGCAACAACGCTTGTGGTTTCATCCTCAAGTCTCTGTTGATGAGTTAAAACCTGAGGTTCAGGCTGCAAAGGCTGGTCAAATAGAGTAGCGGAAGGTAGGCGCATGGGTTAAGGAGGCTGACTCCTGGCATGAGTGTCTTGACTCAAGAGTTGCGCTTGCTGTAAGGGTTGCGGATGCGCAGTAGCAGGTTCCTGAGGAACGAGTTGAGGTTCCTGAGGTGTGAGCTGCGAGAGTTGAGGTAGCGGCTGCGCAGAACGCAGTTCTTGTCTCGCGAGTTGAGGTTCCTGAGGCGCAAGGCTAAGGTGTTGAGGCTCTCGCCTTGAGGAGGGTTGAGGTCGCTGCAGCGAGAGCTGAGGTGTCTGCCTCATGGATGGAAGAGGTTGTCGTACCTCAATAGAGTGTTGCCTCACTGGTGGAACCGCAAGCGGAAGCGGAGGAAGTAAGGCATAAGCTTCCTGTTCCCATTGCTGAGGTTGCCTTAAGGAAGGCGGAGGTTGCTGCACACCGCTGGAAACTGGCAACTCAGTACGCGGTAAGGTATCCTGAGGAGCCTCAACATCGTACGCCTGGCAGACTGGACTGCGGTTAGGCGGAGCGATCGCAGGAGGAGGTGTAACCTTCTCAGCCTGACACTCACGCATTAAGACCGCAAGCTGTGACTGCATGGACTGCAGTAAAGTCAACTTGGGGTCGACAGACACTAAGGACTGCTGAGGCAAAGCCTTAACAGAAGATGAGGTCTGTTGCGGCAGCACCTTACCCCTCTTAGGAGGTGTGCAGTCACCTGATGACTGCGGAGAGTCAGAGCTAAGCCAATGACTGCAGCCAGGTTGTAGAGCTCTTGAGGTCTGGACTTTGCGTTTGAGAGGTCTTGAGACCTGAGTCCAGCGTTTTCTCCCTGACAATTCTTCAGCAGACGAGTAAAAGACGGGCTCAATCGTCTGCGGGTGGGAGTGACGGTCTCTGTAAGACACGCCCGCAACCACCGAGGATACTTCTGTGCGCCGATCAAGGCCTGCCGAACCCTTTTGCCCTTCGACATTGCTTCTCCCCTGGGCTTGGGAGCTTGCAAGAGGTCCTGGACTGGGAGGACGACTGGCATGCACAGAAGTACCCTCACGCACCACACTGACACTGACACTAGCACTTGGCACTGCACTGACACTAGCACTTGTCACAGCACTGGCACTATTACCTCCCACTGCACTTTTGACCTTAAGTTCCTTGACTTCGGCCATAAGAGACTTATGATCACTAACCACCGATTCCACTTTGTCACCTAAAGCCTGAATGGCACGCAAAACAACAGACATATCAGGTTGAGGGCAAATAGTAGGTTCGGGGGTAGCCACTACAGGGGGAGGAAAAGGTAGGGGATCATGAGGTGAGGAAAAAAGTGAAGAGCGAGAAGAACTCCTCCTAACTCTCTCTCTCTCTAACTTGGTTGAATATTTCAGGAATCGGACAAATTCAAGTTCCGAAAGTCCGGCGCATTCCTCACATCGATCTTCCAACTGACAGGGTCTTTCCCTACAGTCAGAACAAGCGGTGTGAGGATCTACCGAGGCCTTCGGAATACGCCTATTACAAGACCTACATCGTCTATGGGGTGGGGCTTGTGAAATGTCAGACATCTTGGATCAAAGAGTTAGCCAAGGGGGATTCCAAATCAAGCAAAAAGATCGTTAACCATTAATCAGAACTAAATAAAAGCTATCTAAGCTAATAG
>NC_090739.1:37435152-37440152 GCF_036898095.1 Palaemon carinicauda | reverse complement strand
TTGAACATTTCAAAATTCTTGTCACGACATGCCACGATGTTATGACGGGATTACGAACACTTCACACCAGTTCATGACGAGTTCACGCCAGTTCACGACTCGAGTCGTGACAATGCGTGCCACAAATTCGTGCAAGTGTCAGCCTGGCTTAACCCATTCTTTTCAGCTTTTGGTGATCCCAAGAGACAATCGTACTCATAACCTTTCTATTCTCCTTACAGGCAGGGTCTTCGAAGGAGATGCATTGCAGAGTGCAGATTTGTGCCAGGACCATGAGGCATCCCTGTGGGCACGATACCTGCAGGACCATGCCACGTGCCAGAGGATGAATGGTCCAGTCTTTTACTTGGACCCATAGGACTACAGTGTGTGCAAAGATTTGCACCACTCGGGGAGGATATCTAAGTATATCTCTGATGATGACCGGATGTTCTTTCAGAGATCCCTTCGTACCTGGGTCAGGGGATTTAAGAAGAATGCTGACCCGAAGGCTCCTTACCTTCCATCTACGGAGTGGAAGGATATCCTCTTCCCTAAGGCGGCACCGGATTCTATCTTGGGCTATTCCCAGCCTAAGCCCATACCACCCGTCCAGTTGCATGTGGATTAGGCTCTAGGTGCTATGAGCCTCAACCTTGAAAACATGTCTACGGTTTCCTCTCTATCTCCGGGTAGAGAATCAGCTCTTTTGTCAACCGTGGAATCAGATGATAAACCTCTCCCTCCGGCGGATGATTCTTATCTGCCTGAGTTGGATGATGATAGTGTGGCGTCTGTAATGGACTCAGTTGTTTCCGCTGTTTCAACTACTACTACCACAGTGGCTTTTCTGTCTATGGTTACAACCACATCCTCGGTGTCGGGTGCAACGTCTGCTACTGTTCTTCCTCCGCCTCCCGTTGAGCCTGTGGAACCAAAACCCCCTAAATTCCCAAGTAATTTGGATGACTCGTCTCTTAGCTAGAATGAAGGGTTTCATGGACGGAACTCAAGAATATGATAGAATGATGTTCAAAGCCTTGCGTGAGGAGATTCAGGCTTTGAAGCATCAGGAGGACCCGGGTAAGGCTAAAGTCTTGCCTTCTCAGCTACCTTTCTGTACTCAACAGAATCCTTGGGGGGGTATGCGGGTCACGGGGTAATTACCGAGGGTATCCTCCACATTGGGGAAGGGTTAGGCTCCAGGCCGGTAGCCGATCTGGAATTTTTTCCAGATATGGAGGCCTATCCCTTTTGCTATGTAAGGTTGGCTGAAGAAGTCCCATTAAAAGATGACACTATCCTCAAAGAAACAATCCTTCTGGAACACACTAGAGCCCAGCATTTAGCTGTGAAGGAAATGAAAACAGCAAGGTGTATTAACACACAGCTAGGTGCTTTCGGTAAAAGGTTAGCCACCTTTGTAGCTCCAGATACAATGGTCTTTCCTTTTGCCTCGAAAGGTTTCGTAGCTGTGGAAAAGGCAATCCAAGAAGATAAATCTCCTGGTGTTGGAAGAATGTAGACCTGTGTCTCTTGTTCTTCCATATGATGCTGACCATTGGATGGATGTCCAGTTTACCTGTTCAGAAGGTAAACTGGATAAGGATATAGCCGGTTGCCAATTTAATAAAAAATTGCCTAGGATTCCTGAACACCTTCTTAAAGCTGAATTAGAAGCTAGGAAGAGACTATCAGCCTCGATGACTCTCCAGTGCTTTACTGAAATGATGATTGGGAATTTTACTGATGCCCCAATTTTTTCCCTCTTGGCTAAGACTCATCTGGCTACTTTTATGAAGGATCTCTATGCTTTCTTTCAGGCACGAACAGTGTGTAGAGAACATGTTCTCGCTTCAGCTACTATACTTCATGAGCCGAAACGTCTCGTCGCCGCTTGTGTATGGGGTAAGGATCTGTTTCCCCAGAAGTCAGTGAAGGAGGTTTTGGGTAAAGCTGCAGCCGAGAATAAGGGCCTGTTCCAGAGGTGGGGAATCTCTGTTCAGAAAAAATTCACTCCTGGGATAGGACCTCAGCCAAAGAGGATCCGCAAACCAACCTACCTCAGACGCCGTTTGCACCTACCTCTGCATATGCTCCTCAGAACGTTTTTGCCGTTCCTCATCCGCTGACCTCACAGTCTCCGGCTTTCAATTCGGTGTTCGAGCAGGGGTCACCGTCCTTTCGATCCCTTACGAGAGGAAGGGGCGGTAGAGGGCGCTCAGGTAGAGGTGGCAAATCAAGAGGTCGTGGTCATCGTGGCGGCAGGGGTGCACATCCTCAGCTCAAACAATGAGGATATTCCGGTAAGGGGACGGCTGAACTTGTTCAAGGACTGGTGAGCTTTCAGTCCTTTGGCACAGAGTGTCATTTCCAACGGCTCGGGTTGGAAGTGGAAGAAACAGCCTTCAAAACATAGGAGATTTTTTCGGAGGTTAACACCTTTTCTGGAACAATATGTACAAGACCTGTTGAAGAAAAAAATTATCCGTTGCTCGAGATCTATGAGATTTCAAGGTCGTCTGTTTTGCATGCCAAAGAAAGATTCGACCATACCTCAAACTATTCTCGACTTGTCCGTCTATTTGCTCAGTGCGACAAGTTCCGGATGCTGACTATTTTTGCTGATACAGACCTTACTACCCCGGGAGGCTTACACTGTCTCTACAGATCTTACCGATGTTTATTGGTATCTTCCAATAAGTCGACGCTTCTACCCCTACCCTGGTTTCAGCCTGGAATGAAAGACTTATGTATTTAGAGCTAGGCCATTCGGGCTCAACATAGCTCCGAAAATTTTCACGATAGTTATCGACGCAGTTGTTCAACAACTTCGGGAAAAAGGCCTTCAAGTAGCAGTGTGCCTGGACGACTGGCTAGTGTAGGCTCCCATAGCACGGGAGTGCACGGAAGCAACCTCTCAAGTTGTCAAGTTTCTGCAGTCCCTAGGATTTCAGATCAACTTCAAGAAGTCGAGACTGGCTCCAGCTCAGGTTTTCCAGTAGCTGGGGATTCATTGGAACCTACAGTCTCATTCCCTGTCCATACCTCCTCCCAAGAGGAAAGAAATAGCGATGTCAGTCCGGTCTCTGATCAAGTCGGGAATGACCATCAGGCGATGCCAGGAAAGGGTTCTAGGCTCTTTGCAAGACGCCTCAGTAACGAATCCTGTCCTCAAAGTACGGCTCAAGGATTCAACCAGAGTTTGGAAATGGAGAGCCTCCAAAGCTCTCCGCGACCATCAGAAGACCCCAGTGTTACTCCGAAGGCAACTTCAACTGTGGTCTACTGCCAAGAGACTTTCACGAACAATTCCGTTGCGCTTTCCTCCTCTGCTAGTGATTCTTCATACGGACGCCTCATTGGACGGTTAGGGGGGGTCATACCCCACTCAAGAAAGTGCAAGGCGGTTGGTCTCAGAAATTTCAACAATTCCACATAAATATTCTGGAGGCCTTGGCAGTCTTCTTATCCCTCAAAAAAGTTACACTTGAAGAACATTCACATCCTTTTAGACCTCGACAGCAAAGTAATAGTCCATTACATCAACAGGCAAGGGATAATGTCTCCCCATACAAATCATGTAATGCTAGCCATCTTTACGATGGCTCAGAGAAAAAGGTGGCATCTGTCAGCATCCCATCTTCACGGAGTACAGAATGTGATAGCGGACTCCCTATCTAAGACACATCCTCTAGAGACGGAATGGTCTCTAGACGGAAAATCATTCTCTTTCATGCAGGATCAAGTCCCTGGTCTTCGAGTGGATCTGATTGCCACGAGTCTCAACAAGAAACTTCCCTGCTATGTAGCACCAAACATGGATTTAGCAGCAGTGAGCATGGATGCGATGACCCTGGGTTGGAATCAGTGGGAGAGGATCTACCTGTTTCCACCTTTCAATTTTCTCATGAAGGTTCTGGACAATCTTCGATCGTTCAACGGGATAGCAGCCCTGGTTGCTTCTCTATGGCTGAAGAGCAACTGGTACCCCCTTTGGGTTAGAAATGAACCTCCAACTGGTGCAGCTTCCCAACCCGAGTCTGTCCCAGGAAGTACAGAGGAAGATTGTCTATGCTTCTTCCTGGAAATTGAACAACCTTCATATCATGATTTTTTCGCATTAGCTCTGGAAAAGAGATTCAAAATTCAACGTGACAAGTTGGCTTTTAAAGAAAATTACAAAATTTCCACTACTTTGACTTAGTATGAAACGTTGTGGAAGAAATGGGTTAAATACGTTAAGGACAAGAATCCAAATTCTATTACCATGGATTTCTGTTAAGGCTTTTTTAATTGACTTACAGGACAAGATCTAGCTTCCCCTACGATTTCGTCGTACAAGTCAGCCCTTGCTAGACCCATTCTATATGCTTTTGATATTGATTTCAACTCGGGCCTCTTCAATAAGATTCCGAAAGCTTGCGCAAGGTTAAGACCTTCAGCTCCGCCGAAACCTATCTCCTGGTCATTGGATAAAGCATTAAAATTTACTTCGGATATTGACATTCAAACTGCGTCTATGCGTGATCTTACTCTAAAAGTGATTTTTCTAATTGCAATGGCTTCTGGTGCTAGTCTTAAGTGAGATTGTGGCTTTCTCTAGAGACGAGGGTCTCATTGAATTTGTGGATAACGGTGAAGGTAATCTATATCTTGATCCTACTTTTCTGGCTAAGAATGAGTTTCCCTCTAAATGATGGGGACCGTGGAAAATAGTTCCCCTCGTAAGTGATCTTACCCTGTGTCCAGTGCAGTGTTTAAGAGCTTATCTTTTAAGAAAAGAGCATTTTAAAGGTGGTCAGTTATTTAAAGGTGAAATAGTGGGATCAGGTTTCTCTCAAACAAGTGAGAGCGAAGATGGCATATTTTATTAGAAGAGCAGACCCGGCTTGTATGGCATTGGGTCATGACCATAGGAAAGTGGCTTCTTTGTTGAACCGCTTTCAGTATATGTACTTTGAGGGTTTACAGGCTTATACTGGTTGGAAGTCCACCAGGGTGCTCTTCAAGCATTATCT
>NC_090739.1:37407652-37430152 GCF_036898095.1 Palaemon carinicauda | reverse complement strand
ATTATTTGGAGAGGTATAAAATTATTTGTTAAAGCACAAGGTGGCACAGTTTAATATCCAAGAGTTTTTGAATAACCCAAATGTTCGGGAATTGTCAGAAGCTAATGTAACTAAAGCTCAGTGGCTCTCTATTTTAATGGCATGTGGTGGCCATGCAACAAGTGGAATGATTAAAGCCCTATTCAAGTGTCTAGCCTTAGAAGCGTTGGTAAACTTGGGAAAATTGGCAGCACAAGATATTGTAGCAGCTCATGAACTGTTGGATGAAGCTGAAAAAGAATTTCTAGCGAAGCAAGGACCAGTTGACCAACAAACTGAAGGCATGAAAGCAGAAAGGGATGTAGAGGCTGAGATTCAATTAATTGCAGCGGGAGAGAATTTGAGTAACTTTAAGGTGATGGCAAGACAGGAAGAAAAAGAGATAGAAGAAGCACGACTTGCAAAGAAAATGGAAGCAAGACTGGAAGAAAGACAGCAGAAGAAGCACGACATGCGAAGGATATGGAAGCAAGACGAGAGGAAGAAGAGATGGAAGTCGCAAGACATGTGAGGAAAATGGAAGAAAAAAAAAACGAGAAGAAAAAAGAAGGAAGAGGCAAGGGAAATAGCACGATATACGAGAGAGTTGGAGCTGTTGAATGCTCGTGCATGGTCGGCAACGCAGACAAAGGCAACCCCTGCTATGCACAATCCCTTGTTTAATGTGTCGAATGCCCTGAGGTTAATTCCAAGGTTCAAAGAAGAAGCTCCAGATGAGTTCTTTGATCATTTTGATACTGTTGCATCAGCGATGGAATGGCCAGAGAATCAAATGGTCTGTGTTATTGCAGTGTATTGATTGGAAAAGGCCACAGTGCTTATCTGTCCTTATCTCAGGGCCAGAGGAAGGAGTATCAAGAAGCGAAGAGGAGCGTGCTGCAAGTGTATCAGATGACTCCTGAATATTATAAGGAAAATTTCTGAAGTTTGTGGAAGGACTAGTAAATGACTTTCCTGGATTACGCTTATCAGGTAAGACGATGTTTTAAAAGAAGGATAAAGGCTAATAATGTGAGGGCGATGGCTGATTTAGAAGAATCTATAGTACTAGAACAGTATCTACAAGAATTCCTGAACATATTCGAACGTACTTGAGAGAGAGACAGGTGAAGAAACTTGATAAAGCCGCTTTGCTGAGTGAAGATTATAATATCATGTCCCAAACCCTCCTCGGGCATGAAGTTTCAACCGTCGTTCCGACCAAGTTTCAAGTATTCTCTAAACCATTTAAACCAGTTCAGTGATAACTATGTGAACAAGTTCAATAGTTACATCGGAAGTAGCACTAGTAATATTCCTAAGCAGACTGCGATAGTACCACAGCAACAATCGTCGAATCATCCTTCTTCAAGTATTGTGAAAGACGTGCAGAAGGTTAATATTGTTTATTTTAAGTGTGGAATGAGAGGCCATATCAGTAAGGAATGTTGGTCGAATATACCGAAAGCAGTCACCCAAGTGGTTAAGGATAATTCGACTTCACAGAATGAGAAGACGAAGAAACAATTGGGAAAGAACGAAGAGGAAAATAAACCAGCCAACGTTCACACAATGAACAGGAAAAACCCAAACAGCAGGGATGCCTTTAAACCGTATATTTATGAAGGTATGTTAGCAGCAATAGATGGGAGTGAACGAACCCTGGTCAAGATATTCCATGACACAGGTTGCAACTATCGTGTGGTGATATGAGGAGTACACCCATTGGTGGAGCAGTCTCTCAGAGGAGACTCGGTTATTTTGATGGGAATAGCAGGTGAAGAGGTTACCCCTATCTGCCATTTGAAACTGTCATGCGAGTTGGTGACAGGTAATTTTGATTTTGCGGTAAAGGATTCATTGGCTGCCGGAGTAGAATTCAGCTGGGTAATGAGGTTGGTGGAGCGCCATTTGTGCCTTGTCCAATTATAACAGAGAAACCATTGAAGTAAAGTCCTACGACTGAACTTGAGAAGGACTACCCATATCTGTTTCCTAGTTGTGTAACGACTAGGAGTATGACAAGGAAAGTGGCTGAAAAAGAAGAAAAAGAAACTGGAGCGATGAACTTGGAGGATTTGTTTTCCAAAGAAGAGGATTCCCTTGATGGTACGTAATAAGAGAAAACTGAGTAACTCCGAGCGAAGAGGAATGACAGACGAGTGAACTATTAGACAAAGAAGAAATGGACTTGGACAAAATAGAAAACTCAGCGTTAGAAGTAGGACAAGTGAGTAGGAAAAGGCTGATAGAATTACAACAGAAGGATGGAACGTTTACAGAGTTATTATACCGTGTGGTAGACGAGACGGAGGCTGAGCAGTCTCCGACTTGTTATTATCTTAAGGATGGGTTGCTTATGAGGAAGCATGGACCTGCCGATATCCCTGGGAATGCTGAATGGGAGATATACCGTCAGATATTAATTCCCGCATTGTTGAGAAGTGGGTGATCGCCATAGCGCACAAGACGGGACATATAGAGATAAGGAAGACGACGGAGATTATGAAAAACATTTTGGCCTGGTATGCATAAGGACGTGACCCAGATGGCTGGAAAGCCAAAAAAGTACATTAGGAAAGCTCCCTTACACCCGGTAGAAGTGCAAGGAGAACCCTAATGCAAGGTAATGATTGACCTTGTGGTACCTTTAGCAAGGACGAAAAAGGGTCACGAATATATGTTAACCTTGATGTGTCCAGTGACAAGATACCCAGAAGCCATACCTGTCAGTATATATATATATATATATATATATATATATATATATATATATATATATACAGTATCTATATATATATATATATATATATATATATATATATATATACAGTATCTATATATATATATATATATATATATATATATATATATATATATATATATACAGTATCTATATATATATATATATATATATATATATATACAGTATCTATATATATATATATATATATATATATATATACAGTATCTATATATATATATATATATATATATATATATATATATATATATATATATATACAGTATCTATATATATATATATATATATATATATATATATATATATGTATATATATATATATATATATATATATATATATATGTATATATATATATATATATATATATATATGTATATATATATATATATATATATATATATATATGTATATATATATATATATATATATGTATATATATATATATGTGTATATATATATATATATATATGTATATATATATATATATATATATATATATATAGATACCATATATATATATATATATATATATATACTGTATATATATATATATATATATATATATATATATATATATATATATATATATATATATATATATATATATATATATTTGGGCACAGGCCATGTCGTCCTGATGGAAGGTTTCTTTAAGTAGCTTCCTAGGCTATATTTGACTACAGTGATATTCCCAGAGAATTTAACTAGAGGTCTCCAGAATTCTAACTCCTGGCGCGAATATCCTTAAAGTTTCCTTTAAGGATATCGCATAATATCAGGGGACGTATTCTTTGACACTCCACATAGCAATCTTCACCCCACATACCGTTTACGCTTCAAGGGGGAAAGTGACAAAAATAAAAGGGGAGCCGTTATTAAGGTTCCCTTCCTCCGTTACTATTTGAGTATCTAGATGGCGCCATCATCGCCGCCATGTTTATTCCTTTATCTGTAGCAAACTCGCTCGGTGATTTTCCCGGTAGCTCTCTCGTTATTTTGGATTTATCATGCAATCTCTAGCCTCTTCTGCCTCTGGAAAGTTGAGTATTTGATCTTTACATTGTATAAATTTTTAGCTCTTGCCTCACAGTGAAAATTAAATCAAATTAAGTCAATTTAGTAGCAGAGCTGTTACCTGAACCCGAGGCGTCATGGGCGGTGTCGTTCGTAACGCATGGGTTATTTAGTTAGCCAGAACAACTTTCCCTGTATAAATAGCATAAATAAAGATAGCTATTTGGTCTTCATTGCTAGGAGTTAATTATATTATGCTGATAGTATTCGTATTAGTTTCGGCGATTTAGGTAACCGAACCTTGCTTACGCTAGGCTTCCTAGCCTAGGCGTTTCAGTTTACTTTCATGCATGATATAATAGACATTCCTAGTGTTATTAAATTTAAATGAAGCTATTTAGGCAATTTATACATGTGAGATATATTGATTGCATATAAAAATTTCCTCTTTTAAGATAGTATATGAGAGAGATTCGATGATTTAGGTAGTGGATTCTTGCTGCCACTAGGCTACTAGCCTAGTGGCTTTAGTATACTTTCATACATGTTCCCTGGTTACCCTCGTGTATCGTTTTATCAATTCAGGCGGAGATCGATATCTCCTAGAATTATTATGTAAAGCAATACTCGCCTCCAGTGGAGATTTAAGGGTAATCCCTCCTTCCCTCTGGGTGTAGCCTTAGGCTACAACCCTAGTTGGTCGTGCCTCGAGTTGTCATTTAGGCAGGACTAGGCTAGGGTTTTCTGCCCCTTCCCTTAGCCACAGATGGCAGGTTTTGGGTTTTGGTCAGAACCTCAGAGTATATAGTCTTCTGCCGGCAGCTGGCCGGCAGGGTGAATAGTCATTCCCCTGTCGGATTACGTTGCCGGCATAGGAGGCTAGACCTCCCTAGACCGCACCTGAAGGGGTTATATGATATTGCCACCTTCTCCCTGTGGTATAGTAGACTAGTCCTGTGCTTGCAGACCCTAGGCTGAAGAATAGACATTCTTCTGTCGTCTAGGATGGCACCGGCACTGGAACTCTGTTTCTCTCTTGTTTAGGGGTGACGGCTAGATTGCTGCCGGCCCCTTAACTGTATTGGCAGACCCTAGGCTGGATAATAGATATTCTCCTGCTGCCTAGGATGGTGACAATACGGCTCCTTTCACACCTTATACAGGACCCTTTTCCCTCCCCCCTCTGTCCTTTAGTGATGGCCTAGCCATAGCAACCCTTTGGTCGTCGTCCTACAATCTCACCGCTTGCCGGCAGGTTATAGGGCCGGCTCGGGCTTCTGATTGTAGTGGCCTAGTCGCTCAGCTTTCCCTTATGGACGCAAGGCTCCGGGAGAGCTGTGCCGGCTGGGCCAGCTGCCGGCAGAGGATCCATTTGCTGCAGAGTGTTCTTCAGTCCTCCCTTGGACAGCCATTCACAAACCTGTGTCCGGCAGAGACCGACAATGGTTGCGGATGGATGGAAGCCTGAACAATTTATATTCTCCCCTACCATTTGAACCCTCATTCTGGAGGAAGGAAGTAAGACAGAGTTCTTACATCATCCTTCACTCCTTGCTTTTTCTCTCTCTATTGGCTAGTACCGCCGGGTACTAACTTAACCGGCAGCTGCCGGCCACTACCCTAGCTGGACTTGTGAGCCGGCAGCCAACCAGCCGCCGGCACAACTGACTTGCCGGCCGAGTTTTGACTGCCGGCCACTACCCTGACCAAAAAGACGCCGGCTGGACTGGTGCGCCGACAGCCGGTGACCTGCCGGCAATGCGCCGGCTGAACTGTGCCCCAGGTGGTAGCCTTACTGGCTACATGCCGACTAGAACTACAGTATATGACTATACAGTAGCCAGTATATTTGCAGCATAAATCATACTGCAAACAGAAAACTATAGTATAAACTATACAGTAGTTAAATTTCCAACATACTCTGTGTGTCCAGTTGCAGTCTATTGTTGAGACCATACTATATAAGGAAAGGAAGACTCTTTCCATACACTGATAGATGATCAGTTACAAATGACCCTCATTATTAATCCTTTTGGAAGTTGGTGTTAAGTTACACTTATCTATCCTTACAGGGTAGAACTCTTCCAATGGGCCTCTTGAGTAGGATAACCCTAGGCTTTAATTTTAAGGGAGGTCACAGCAATTGGCTGGGCAGGAAACACATGTATGTGTCTTTCCTAATTCATTTCTAGCTTACCTATCCTAAGCTATATGCAATAAAATGGAAAAATATTAATAATATTTATTTAGTTTATCAAGTGAGATGAACTACCATATACTCATTTTGTTTTCCTCTCTAAAGAGGACCACCCTAAGTGCCGCAGTGTCTTCTGCAACGTCAGGAGCAAGGACTTCTGCAGCCATGAGGAGTGCAGGACGCACTCCCATTGTTCCATCACCAAGGGACCTCTCAAGTATTGGGGCCCCCAGGTATGTAATGTGTGCAAAGTCTTGGTTACTGAGGCTTTTGATGACCCCAAGATAACGGAGTCAAGGGATGCAGCACGGAGTAAGCTGCGTAGAGTGGTCCGTGGCTTCCAGAAAAACACCACGGGGCCTTACCTTCCGAATGAGCGGATGCGGGCCTATCTATTCCCTAAGGCATCTGCGGATGCCGTCATTCCACAGCCTCACCCTGAGATCCCTTGCGTCCAGATTTCCATAGATACAGACGTCTGGGATGCGATGAAGGACATCCATCTAGACGAGAGGATGTCAGAGGTGACAGAAGACACCAAAAAGGACCTTCTTGCGGAAGGTCAGGAAAAGGAGTCTACATTGGCTCCTGAAACGGAAGAGGATGAAGTCGAAACGTTGTTCGTTTTGTCGGTTCCAGCCCCAGAACCAGTGCCCTCTACGCCCTCTGCTCCTCCATCTGATGAAACGGGCAAGACCCTGTCTACCCTCATGTCTATGATGGAGAGGCTCCAGAAGCAGATTGAAGAAAGGGAAGCTGCATTGAGGAAGGAGATACATTAGCTCGCAGCATCCCGTGGGTCTCACAGGAGACTCAATGTGAAAGATCTTCCCTCGTGCTCTGAGGTAAACCCGTGGAGGCATGCAGAGTACATGCCAATCACGAATGGGGAGATATTTATCACAGAAAAGCTGGGAGCTGTCCTCATCAAAGACAGAGACTTTTGGCCCAGCTTTGAGTCTTAGCCAGACTGCTTTGTCCGTCTAAAGGCGGAACCCGTGTCTAAAGAGGAGACAGAGCCGTAAGAGGTCATAGTTCTTGACCATGCAAAGGCTCAAGCTTTAATGGCTAGCAGTCTGAAGGACAGGGGCTTTACTAACTCTAAAGTGCCAGCCCTGAGTAAGAAACACCCTTCCTTTCTTGCTCCAGCTACAAAGGCCTTTCCCTTTATGGAAAAAGGGTTCAAGACAATAATGAAGGCAGTAGAACCTGGGAAACCATGTCCTACACTTGAGGAGTGTAGACCATTATCCCTAGCTCTGCCTACAGATCACAAGGACTGGAAGGAAATACTTCTTACCTTCTCAGTCGGGAAGTTGGAGGCGGATATTGCTGGACGCCAGTTCAGTGAAAACCTCCCTAAGTTGTCTGACTTTCTCTTATGCAGAGAGCAAGAGACGAAGGAAAGGCTTGCGGGCTCTCTATCCCTCCAGACCACCTTGGAGGCAATGGCGAGTGACCATAGATCCCTAGATATGTTTATGGTCGTGGCCAAGACACACTTGGCAACTCTGGTCAAGGACTTTTATGGTTTCTTTAGGGCCAGAAGGGCTTGCAGGGAGTTCGTTTGCTTCGGCTGCGTTAAACACGAACCTAGGAAGTTGATATCTTCCAATATCTGGGGAAAGGACCTCTTCCTGAGTGAAGTGGTCAAGAAAATAGTCGACAAGGCTGCCGCAGAGAATAAGAATCTTCTCCAGAAGTGGGGTATGTCGACTAAGAGGAAGTCTTCCGCGGATGAGGGTCCCCAAGCGAAAAGGAAGACAAAGAGGCCAAGGTTGCCCTCTCGCCCCGCTAGACAACAACAACTTCCCATGACCGCGGTGCCCCAGATGGTGGCACAACTCCAACCCACCTACCCGATGGTACCCCAGCAGGTGGTGACCCAGTTACCAGCCTTCACTCCCGCCTATGAGAGGCAGACCACTACCTTTCACCCTAAAGGTAGAGGGTCAAGTAGAGGTTCCTCTAGACGCCCCTCAAGAGGAAGAGGGGGTAGGGGAGGGCGCGGTCAAGGAGGCAAGTCCTCCGGACAGCCGAAGCAGTGAGATGCTTCCGGTAGGAGGAAGACTCCAATTATTTCGGGATCGCTGGACCTTCGATCCCTGGGCCCACAGCCTGATCAAGAACGGACTAGGTTGGAGCTGGAACACAGCTCCACCATCATTTCCTCAATTCTTCCAACACTCCACCCCCGTTCTGGAAGAATATACCCGAGAACTCTTGAGCAAACGGGTGATAAGGAGGGCAAAGTCCATCAAATTCCAAGGAAGGCTGTTTTGTGTTCCCAAGAAGGACTCAGACAAACTCAGAGTCATTCTGGACTTGTCACCACTCAACAAGTTCATAGCAAACGACAAGTTCAGGATGATGACCCTTCAACACATAAGGACCCTGTTGCCAAAACAGGCATACACAGTCTCCATAGACTTGGCAGATGCCTATTGGCACATTCCAATCAATCGCCAACTCTACTCCTACCTAGGATTCAGGCTACAAAAGAGAAAGTACGTCTTCAGAGCCATGCCCTTTGGACTAAACATAGCCCCAAGGATCTTTACGAAGCTTGCAGATGCAATCATTCAACAACTACGCCTAGAAGGTGTCCGGGTGGTAGCCTACCTGGACGATTGGCTGGTGTTGGCAGCATCCGAGACGGAATGCATGCAAGCATCCAAGAAAGTGATCCAGTTCCTGGAACATCTTGGATTCAAGATCAACATCAAAAAGTCTCGACTATCTCCAGCTCAGAAGTTTCATTGGCTAGGAATACATTGGAACTTACAGTCACACCGTCTCTCCATTCCATTAAAGAAGAGGAGAGAGATAGCGGGATCCATCAAGAGACTACTGAAATCTGACAGGATATCAAGACGCAAACAGGAGAGTGTGCTGGGCTCCCTTCAGTTTGCATCATTGACAGACCCAGTGCAGCTAAAAGATGCATCAGGAGTCTGGAGAATATATGCATCAAACGCTCGAAGAGATCTAAGAAGACTGATACTGAATCGACTACAATCACTTCTCAAGCCATGGTCGAAGGCCAAGAACCTGAAGAGGTCGGTGCCTCTGCAACCGCCTCCACCTTCAGTCATCAACCATACGGACGCATCAAAGGAAGGATGGGGAGGTCACTCTCACTAATGGAAAGTCCAAGGGACTTGGATCTCTCTATTCAAGACCTTCCACATCAACATATTGGAGGCCATGGCAGTCTTCCTCACGCTGAAGAAATTGTCCCCTCGCCATTGTCCACATAAGACTGATTCTGGACAGCGAGGTGATAGTGAGATGTTTCAACCACCCCAACTCAACCAAGTGATGTTGGCCATCTTCCGCTTGGTGGAAGAGATGGCACTTCTCAGCAGTTCACCTTCAAGGGTTCCGCAATGTGACGGCGGACGCTCTATCCAGGCTAACGCCGATAGAGTCAGAATGGTTCCTAGACGCAGGATCATTCTCCTTCATCTTATGTCAAGTCCCAGAACTGTAGATCGACCTCTTCGTGACAAGCGACAACAAGAAGTTACCTCATTATGTGGCCCCATACGAGGACCCTCTAGCGGAAGCGGTGGATGCCATATCCCTCGACTGGAACAGATGGACCAGGATTCATCTGTTCCCTCCAACCAACCTTCTGCTGAAGGTCCTCAACAAGCTGAGAGCTTTTCAAGGAACAGCAGCCCTAGTGGCTCCCAAGTGGCCCAAGAGCAACTGGTTCCCTCTAGTATTGGAATTGCAGCTGAGGCTGGTCCCTCTGCCAGACCCAGTTCTGACTCAACAAGTACAGAAGTCGACTGTCTTCGCTTCATTACAGAAAACCCAAGACCTTCATCTCATGATTTTCTCTCCTTGGCAGTTAAGAAAAGGTTTGGGATCTCGAAAGAAAGTATAGACTTCTTAGAGGAATATTAAGTCTAAATCTACCAGAAGGCAATATGAGTCATCTTGGAAGAAGTGGGTTGCTTTTGTCAAGGCGAGAAGACCAAGTCAGATCTCAACAGATTTCTGTTTATCCTTGTTTATTCACCTTCATGGACAAAGTTTAGCAGCCAACACGATAACAAGTAGACTTATCTAATGAAATTTTTAACAAGATTCCTAAGGCCTGTGCTAAACTTAGGCCTGTAGCACCTCCAAAGCCCATTTCATGGTCCTTGGATAAGGTCCTACACTTTCCCTCAACGTTGGACAACGAGGACTGCTCTCTGAACGATTTGACTCAAAAGGTTATATTCTTGTTTGCTCTAGCCTCTGGGGCTAGAGTTAGTGAAATAGTGGCTCTTTCTCGGGAAGAGGGCCATATTCAGTTCATAGAAGTGGGAGGACTGAATCTCTTTCCTGACCCAACGTTTCTCGCCAAGAACGAGCTACCTACCAGGAGGTGGGGTCCCTGGAAAATCTGCCCTCTGAAGGAAGATGTCTCGCTGTGTCCAGTAGAATGTCTAAAGGTCTATCTTCGTAGAACTTCAGACTTCAGGGGAGGACAGCTCTTTAAAGGAGAAACATCGGGCTCAAACCTACTTTATTCCCAGAGCGGATCCTGACAGTACACCCGCAGGTCACGATCCTAGGAAAATTGCTTCGTCATTGAATTTTTTCCATTATATGGATTTCGAGCGTCTTTGCTCGTATACTGGATGGAAATCATTGAGAGTGTTTTTCAAACACTACGCGAAGCAAGTGCAAGAATTAAAAAGGTATGTGGAGGCGGCAGGTAGTGTGCTAAAACCTGTCGCTTAATGCTGCGAGGAACAGTGAATTAATTGAGACTATATTGTACAGGGTGTACATGTTGATATCTTACAGTGCAACATGGTAAGTGAAGTGTCACCAGGGTGACATTATGGACTGTTCCAGTGATTAAAGGTGAAGAAACATAGAGTTAACACTTGTGCCGTGTGTTTTTACACAGTGTAAAAAGACAGCCATTCACAGAAATGTATTAGAAAATTATTAAATTTTCAGTTTGGTGGCATTAACTATCGTTTCCTTTCCGGTGAAACAAGTATTTCTGGTCTGGACTGCATTTTTTATGTTTCTTATTAATCACTAGCATTTTTTGTATTATAAAATGTATGCTGAATTTCTATTTATTGATTGCCAATGAATAACTGATTGGTATTTGTGTCTTATTTCGCCCCGAATTTAAATAAATAAAGTTATGTACGAGCATTATTTATTTTATTCCTTATCATTCTCCATGATAACATGAGAACAACTGAAATAACTTTGTTCTTACATGTATACAAACCTTTTCTGCCCATGCATACCTTGTTCCTACACGGTTATAAACTGGTCTGTTGTGGTATACAGCTAAGCCTGTATACCTTGGATGCTACGGTGGCTTATGTAAACCTTTGTTCGTATTGGAAATACAAACTTCGACTGGTTGGGTATACAGCGAGACCTGTATGCCTTTTTGTTGCTAGGTTTGTTCAAATGAAATATGCAAACTTCGAGACTTTTTCTTGAGTCTGGTATGACTCTTCCCTGCAGGGGGCAGGAAGCACTAACATAGTTCATGATTACAAGTAATGACGTATAACGGTAATGTCATAGGTCTCTAAGGTCGGAGCAACCAAGGAAATATTGTCTTGAGGTTAAGGCACAATTGGAAAATCCAGATATATTAATGCTCTGGTAACTTTCCATCAGGACGAAATGGCCTGAGCCCAAAAAACGGAAAATCTATTTTTAGGTGAGATAGCCATGTCGTCCTGATGTATATATATATATATATATATATATATATATATATATATATATATATATATATATAATTTATATATTTATATATCTATATATATTTACATATCTACATACATAATTATATATTTCTATGAAAAGGCCTTGGCAGGATCCCTCCCGAAACTACTGTATCTGTAGCACCTGCTCAATGCTACAAGGAATAAACATGGCGGAGATGATGGCGCCATCTAGATACTCAAATAGTAACGGAGGAAGGGAACCTTAATAACAGCTCCCCTTTTCTTTTTGCCACCTTCCCCCTCGAAGCGTAAACGCTATGTGGCGTGTCAAAGAATACGTCCCCTGATATTATGCGATATCCTTAAAGGAAACTTTAAGGAAATTCGTGCCAGGAGTTAGAATTCTGGAGACCTTGAGTTAAATTCTCTATCTATATATATACATAGATAGATAGATAGATAGATGGACAGATATGCATATATAAATATAGATATATAAATATTTTATATATATATATATATATATATATATATATATATATACATATATATATATATATATATATATATATATATATATATATACATATACATACATATATATATATATATATATATATATATATATACATTATATATATATATATATATATATATATATATACATTATATATATATATATATATATATATATATATGTGTGTGTATATATATATGGATATATACGCATATATATGTTTATATATAGAAAGTTATAAATATGTGTATGAATGTGTATATATATATATATATATATATATATATATATATATATATATATATTTTTGGGCTCAAGCCATGGCGTCCTGATGGAAGGTTCCTTTTTGGTAGCTTCCTTGGGTATATAAGTACTAGATATTCCCAGAGAATTTAACCACAGGTTATCACAGAATTCTAACTTCTGGAGCGAGTATCCTAAAGGTTTCCCTTTTAAGACATCGTATATCAACAGGGGACGCATGTATTAACGCGCCACATAGCTATCTACACCCCAAACAGAGTTAACACTTCGGTGTGTAGGGGCGGAGAATAGCTGGGAGCCGTTCCACAGCTAATCTCGTTCGTGGCTACTTTTGGTACTCGAGACGTAAACAAACGGGCGCCATTGCTAAATGACGTCACGTCCGTCGCCATCCTTCTGCTAGTAGCTTGCCTTACTTAGACGGATTTTCCCTACGCTCTTTTCATCAACCTGCATCTTCGTCATGTCGCTACCTTCGGCCTCGCCTTCTTCTGGAAAGTTGAGTACAAGGTTCCAGTATTGTTTAATTAAGCTCTGACCGTAAAGTAAATTTTACTTTTCGAGATATTTGATGTTTTGTGGCAGAGCTGTGCCTCGACCGGACCCGCCATTTTATGGCGTCGCTGTTGTTTGCATGCCTTATTTAGTTAGCCTCAACAGCGTTTTTTCCGGCCTCTTTAACTAATCGATACTATTAGTTATTTAGTCTTCATAGCTAGGAACTTTTATATCGTGTTTTGACGCCTTTTTATCGGTCATCGACTGACCCCATACCAGTTGGCTACTATAGCCCCTAGGCCAGAGCGCCTATATCAGTGTTCATGCATGATATTTATCAGTGATCCTAGGCTATTATGAAGATAGTGGCATTATTTTACAATACTTTTGACTGTGATGCAAGTGTTTTCGCCTTCAGGGACCATATAAGGGACAGGTTAGATAGTGAGTCTTTCTAACCTAACCTACACGTAGGACCCCTATATGCTTCCTTCATCCCCTGCCTTAGGGCATCCCCTCTGCATAACCTTGCTCCCCCTACCACGTAAGGGGTTCAAGCTCTTATCAGAGTATTATATCGCTTCTCTGTCCTCCCTAAGGGAATGATTCCCCCTTAGGGTTGCGTCCGAGAATGAGGAACGACTAGTCCTTCCTCTATTGCTGGGGTTAGGTCTCCGACCATCCCTGCAATAGCGATACGTCTTCCATCCTTCCTAGTTCAGGACGTAACATCCCTGCTCTAGGTTAGGTTTTGGAGGGGTTTTGTTGCGTACCTTGCTGAAACGATACCCATGCACCGTTTTCAGACAAGCTGCCTTACCTTAGGCTAGGGAGTGTCCTCCCTTCCTCGGTGGCCGCTCTGGTACAGAACCTCCTCCACAGAAGACCTTTCTCTTCTCCCCTCCCCACCTATCTCTTGTATGGCCTAGCCTATACTTAGGTTAGTCTATACCCATCTGTCCCCTGTCCTACAACTCCTCCTTAGGGTGGAGTGATAGGGCTACCTTGAGCTCCTGTGTACAGTCCGCTCTGGTACATATACCCTTCATAGTGTCCTATGGGGTTAGCCACTGGATGCGTTCTGTCTGCAGGGGTCCCCCCCCCCCTCTTGGGTGTCCCCTAGCCCTCCCTTGGGCTACCTTAGCTCCCGGTCCTCTGCGGCCCCTGCTTCTGGGTGATAGGGCTAGCCTCTATCATGGGTACACCCACTCAGGTGGGATGTCTTGGGGTCCGTGGCCGGACCCCTACATCCCTCCTTCTGTCTCTTTCACTATCCTGGTGCCGGTCCCTTACCCCTTACCCTCTGTGGCGCCAGTCCTCCATGTGCCGGGGGACTGCCGCCTGCCGCCGGCATCCAGCCGATGGCCTTCCCTCTTTCCTCATAGCTTGGTCGTCCGTCCACCGGCCGGCCCCCGGAGTGCCGGCATCCGCTGCCGGCAGTCCGGTTCTGCTATAACCATCCTTGTTCCTGTCACCAAGCTGGCAACCTCTGGCTGCCGGAGCCGCCGCTCCCCGCCGGCGTGCCGCCGCTGTGCCGGCGGCCGCCACCCTGGTATTACTCTTGACTTCTATATTGTCTTCCCTAATGCCAGAAACTCTGCTGGAGCGGCCTCCGGCGTGCCGGCGGTCTGCCGGAGCCTTCCGGAGGCGTCAAGGCGACTTGCACCCCCTTCTACTAGCTATCATCAGATATTGATAGCCCTACACTGCAACCAGATGACTTGTTTACGTAAATGGATCGGTATTTTATTACCGTTCTATTAGTAATCATGCTGTCTTCTTGCATATCACAGATTTCCAGCATGCTGTGTGTATCTTAGCACGGCTGGTTGCCGGAAACCGTTACCCTATGGGATCTTCTAGCCCCCAATTCTGGAACTGAGTGGCCTCAGTCCTAGCCTTATATCCTTGACAATTTCCAATAGAATTCCCACTGCCCTACGAGCATTCTATGTTGAATTCTATCCTGTGCCTTCGGTCACTTCGGATTGTCCATGGATGAAGGTTACGGTAACCAGCCGGGCGAGATACACGGAGTATGTACCTATCCTCTCTCAGCCCATCCTCTGTGCATCACACCTATTGTCAAGTTAAAATTAATGATTAATATTTAACTTTAGTTTAAGAGTCATTCTTATGACCCCCCCCCATACTCATATTCTCTTTCTTTTACAGGAGGAGCAGATGAAGTGTGACCACGGCTTCTGTGCAGTGAAGCGCCCGCACTTCTACGGGCATACGGCGTGTAGGACCCACGCCCCTTGCGCCAACAAGAAAGGGGATCTGAAGTTCTGGGACCCGCAGAACTGTATGGTCTGCCAGGATCGCCTAGTCGATGCCTTTCATAACCCTCCCTCAGCGGAGATCAGGGACGCTTCTCGGGATAAGCTACGCAAGTGGGTGCGTGGCTTCCAAAAGAACGCCACTGGACCATACCTGGCCACTGAAGACATGAGGGCCCTACTGTTCCCAAAGGCCTCCCCTGATTCTGTGGTACCCAAAGACCAGATCCCCACCGTCCAGATCACGGTGAAACCAGACGTAGTCATGGCCCAGTCCATGCACGAGTGTCGCCTGGATTCCGAGAACGATGAACACATGTCGGATATTTCGGAGGACACGGAGAAGACCCTCATGGCCCAAGGCGCGGAAGATGAAGAGGACCAGGTGGAATACACCGAGTCGGAGCAGGAGGTCGCTCCGCCTTCCATCACCGCCCCTACTCCTACACCGACGGAAGTGTCTCTCCCGTCTACCTCCGCTACCCCGGAACCCATCCCATCCGCCCAAGAGATGTTCCGGATGATTAAAGCCCTTATGGAAGAGAAACTTCAAGTGACTCATGAGTTCATCAAGTCCATGGGAGAGTCCAAAGAACCGAAGAAGATCTCGGTTAAGGACCTCCCTGCATGCTCACATGCCAACCCTTGGAGGTATGCCGAGCATATGGTTATCGCGACCGGCAGGATCTTTATCAGCGATAAGATCGGCACATTCCCCCTGGAAGAAGTGGAGTTCTTCCCGAACTTTGAGGCTTACCCGGACTGTTACGTCCGGCTTCGTTCTGAACCTGCCTCTAAAGAAGAGACCGAACCCAAGGAGGTGATAGTGTTCGATCTCTCGAAGGCTCAGGCTATGCTAGCCACCGCATTCAAAAGTAGAGGTTTTACCTGCTCTAAGCTTCCGGCCCTGAGCAAGAAGCACCCTACTTACGTCGCACCCGACGATGCAGTCCTTCCCTTCACGGAAAAGGCCTTCGCTGCGTGCCACAAGGCTGTGGAAGAAGGAAAACCCTGCCCTGCACTGGAGGAGTGCAGACCCTTCTCCATGGTAACTCCCCCCGACGCTCGACACTTGAAGGATATCCAGCATACCTTCGTGGTGAGAAAGCTAGATCCTGACGTAGCTGGACATCAGTTTAATGAAGACCTCTCGAAACTCAACGACCATCTCCTTCGTCGGGAACAAGATACGAAGGAAAGGCTCGCAGCATCCATGTCCCTCCAGGTACAACTTGATGTCATGGCTGGTGACACCAGAGCCCCAGACCACTACATGGTACTCGCCAAATCCCACATGGCGACTCTGGTGAAGGACTTGTACCACTTCATGAAGGCTCGGAGAGCCTGTCGAGAATTCGTGTTCTCAAGTGCCACTGTGAAACACGAACCCCGGAGGCTAATTTCCTCCAACATCTGGGGTAAACACCTCTTCCCCTCCGATCTCGTGAAAGAGATCACTGACAAGGCTGCCACTGAGAATAGGAACCTTCTCAACAAGTGGGGCATGTCAAAAAAGAGGAAATCCTCTCAGGACGATGGCACTCAACCTAAGAGGAAATCCTCCAAGCAAAACCCCCAGCAACGTCAACAGCGACGACAGTTTCCGGGACCCGCTACTCCCCAAGTGGCTGCTCAGCCACAACAGACCTTTCAGTTGGTCACCCAACCGGTTTTGTCCCAGTCACCGGTTTTCACCCCTGCCTTTGAGCAACGGACAACTACCTTTCGTCCCAAAGGTAGAGGCTCAAACAGGGGTGCAAGCAGAGACGCATCTCGCCGCCCCTCCAGAGGCAGAGGAGGAAGGGGAGCTAGCGGCCGAGGCAGTAAGCCCTCGGGACACCAGAAGCAATGAAGTGCTTCCGGTGGGAGGAAGACTCCGCCAATTCCAGGATCGTTGGACCTTCGATCCCTGGGCACAAAGCATCGTCAAGAAAGGTCTAGGCTGGAGTTGGACTCAACCACCCCCAACCTTCCAGCAATTCTTCCAACGATCAACCCCCCTTCTGGAAGAATATGTCCTAGATCTCTTGAACAAGAAGGTGATAAGGAGGGTAAAGTCCACCAGGTTCCAAGGGAGACTGTTTTGCGTCCCCAAGAAAGACTCCGACAAACTCAGAGTCATTCTGGACTTATCCCCCCTCAACAAGTTCATAGCGAACGACAAGTTCAAGATGCTGACTCTTCAACAGATAAGGACCCTTCTGCCTCGAGGTTCTTACACGGTCTCCATAGACCTGGCGGATGCCTACTGGCACGTTCCAATGAACCATCACGCTTCCTCCTACCTAGGATTTCGACTCCAAAGAAAAGCTACGCCTTCAGGGCCATGCCCTTCGGCCTCAACGTGGCCCCTCGGATCTTCACAAAGCTGGCGGACGCCATAGTACAACAGCTCCTCCTCCGAGACGTCCAGGTGATGGCCTAACTCGACGATTGGCTAGTCTGGGCTCCATCGCCTGAGGATTGTTTAAAATCCTGCAGCAAAGTCACCCAGTACCTAGAACACCTGGGATTCAAGATAAACGTGAAGAAATCTCGCCTCTCTCCAGCTCAGAAGTTCCAATGGTTAGGAATCCAGTGGAACCTTCAGTCACACCGCCTTTCCATCCCCCAGAAGAAAAGGAAGGAAATAGCAGGGTCTGTCAAGCGACTACTGAAATCCAAGCGGATCTCAAGACGCCAGCAGGAATGAGTTCTAGGCTCTCTACAGTTCGCCTCAATGACAAACCCGGTGCTTCGTGCACAGCTAAAGGATGCCGCGGGAGTCTGGAGACGTTCTGCATCCATCGCTCGAAGAGACCTCAAGAGACGGCTCCCAAACAGACTTCGACTTCTCCTCAATCCGTGGTCGGAAGCAAAGGCCCTGAAAAGGTCCATCCCTCTTCAACACCCACCTCCATCACTCAACATCCACACGGACGCTTCGCTGGAGGGTTGGGGAGGTCACTCCCACCAAAAACAGGCTTAAGGCACGTGGTCTCCACTATTCAAGACGTTTCACATCAACATCTTAGAGGCCATGGCGGTCCTTCTAACACTGAAGAAACTCTCCCCGCCTCCCTCGATCCATATTCGTCTAACTCTAGACAACTCGGTGGTAGTTCGATGTCTCAATCGCCAAGGCTCAAGATCGCCCCAGATAAATCAGGTGCTTCTAACAATCTTCGGTCTGGCAGAGAGGAAGAAGTGGCACCTATCTGCAGTTCACCTACAAGGATTCCGCAACGTGACGGCGGACGCTCTATCACGGACAAGCCCGATAGAGTCGGAATGGTCTCTAGACGCAAGATCATTCTCCTTCATCTCCCACCAAGTCCCGGAACTTCAGATCGATCTCTTCGCAACGAGCGACAACAATCAACTTCCTCGTTATGTGGCCCCGTACGAGGACCCCAAGGCAGAGGCGGTGGACGCCATGTCCCTGGATTGGAACAGATGGTCCAAGATCTACCTGTTCCCTCCCACCAACCTTCTGCTGAAAGTCCTCTCCAAGCTGAGAACCTTCAAAGGGACAGCAGCCCTAGTGGCTCCCAAGTGGCCCTGGAGCAACTGGTACCCCCTGGTCCTGGAGCTGCAGCCCACGCTCATCCCTCTCCCGGGCCCAGTTCTCTCCCAGCAAGTACAGAAGTCGACTGTCTTCGCTTCATCATCGAAAATCAAGGACCTTCATCTCATGATTTTCTCTCCCTAGCCGCAAAGAAGAGGTTTGGGATCTCGAAGAAAAGTCTAGACTTCCTCGAGGAATACAAGACCGAATCCACAAGACGGCAATACGAATCATCTTGGAGAAAATGGGTCTCATTCGTCAAGGCAAAAAATCCTACGGAAATCACCATTGATTTTTGCATGTCCTTCTTTATTCACCTTCATGGACAGGGATTAGCAGCCAATACGATTTCTACTTGCAAATCGGCCTTGACTAGACCACTGTTGTATGCCTTCCAAATTGATCTGTCCAGCGACATCTTCAATAAACTGCCGAAAGCATGCGCTCGTCTACGCCCAGCACCCCCACCGAAACCGATCTCCTGGTCATTGGACAAGGTGCTCCATTTTGCCTCCAACTTGGATAATGATTCATGCCCTCTCAAGGATCTGACTCAGAAAGTTATATTTCTCTTTGCTCTTGCTTCAGGAGCCCGAGTCAGCGAAATAGTGGCATTATCAAGAGAAGAGGGTCATATCCTGTTTACTGATTCAGGAGACCTTACCCTCTCCCCGGATCCGACGTTTCTCGCCAAAAACGAATTACCCACCAAAAGATGGGGCCCTTGGAGAATATGCCCCCTGAAGGAAGATGCCTCTCTATGCCCAGTAGAGAGCCTCAAGGTCTATCTTCGCAGAACTTCGAACTTTGGTGGAGGCCAACTCTTCAAAGGAGAAACATCGGGCAGCGACCTGTCACTGAAACAACTAAGAGCGAAAATCACCTACTTCATTCGCAGAGCGGATCCTGACAGTACACCCGCCGGTCACGATCCTAGAAAAGTTGCATCGTCTCTGAATTTCTTTCAGAGTATGGACTTCGAAAGCCTTAAAAGTTTCACAGGCTGGAAGTCCTCGCGTGTTTTCTTCAAACATTATGCGAAACAAGTGCACGAAGTCAAACATTTTGTGGTAGCCGCAGGTAGTGTTATGAAACCTGCACCTAACTCTGCATAGAACAGCGAGTTACTTGGGACTCTAACTCTTCGGGTGCCTATGTTGACCCTCGAGCGATACGTAGTGATGTCGAAAACACTTAGTGCTTTCTTATAACTGTTCTTATCCCAGGTGAAATGTCATAGTCGTCACACGAGTGCCACATGCCTAGAGCATGATGTGTTTTAATTAAAGACTGACGTTCCTCGAGAATGAGTGCCTACTAATAAATTTGAAATTCCCTTTCAGATTCAAGAGCAAGTCTTTATTACTATGTACATTATAATTTGTTGTAAATTAACTTTACTTATTATTGCAATTCATTTAATTTTTCTGCAATTGTGAAATAAAATTCTTATTTTATTACTTGTGCGTCTCAATCTGTTCCTACTTATACTATGAAATACATGTCTGTCATAGTTTTATTATCCCCTTCCTTATGGTTAATGAAGATACTAAGGTCTTAACCCTTATTATATATTCACCTTTGCAATGTAATATTCCAATACGAATACTTACTCTTCATACCTTAGAGACGAGATTATTCTCCTCTACATACAGTGTCCAAGCACCACTCGTCTGCCTTCGAGAATGTTCCTATACAAATGCCAACCATTCAGTCTTGTCTCCAAGTTCTTCAGGTTCTTCTAGCAGGGTGAATAGCCCTTCGATAACCACTTTGATCTCGGCATGGCCCGTGGGAACTTCACTGCCAAGGGGGCAGGAAGGTTTCTTCCCTACGGTTCTTTTATTAAGATTACTATGCTACCTTGTTCAAAGCCTTTGGCACTTACCCAATAGGGGAAAATCTACCACGATACATTGATTCTCTGGTATTCTTCCATCAGGACGCCATGGCTTGAGCCCAAAAAACGGATTTTGAGCGAAGCGAAATATCTATTTTTGGGTGAGATAGCCATGGCGTCCTGATGGACCCTCCCTGCTACTTCGTCCAGTTTTTAGGTCCCACCCTGCTCTGCTGTATCATGGCGATCGGCAAGCAACTGGCTTCAGGATGACGACGGACGTGACGTCATTTAGCAATGGCGCCCGTTTGTTTACGTCTCGTGTACCAAAAGTAGCCACGAACGAGATTAGCTGTGGAACGGCTCCCAGCTATTCTCCGCCCCTACACACCGAAGTGTTAACTCTGTTTGGGGTGTAGATAGCTATGTGGCGCGTTAATACATGCGTCCCCTGTTGATATACGATGTCTTAAAAGGGAAACCTTTAGGATACTCGCTCCAGGAGTTAGAATTCTGTGATAACCTGTGGTTAAATTCTCTGGGAATATCTAGTAGTTATATACCCAAGGAAGCTACCAAAAAGGAACCTTCCATCAGGACGCCATGGCTATCTCACCCAAAAATTGATTTTTCGCTTCGCTCAAAATCCGTTATATATATATATATATATATATATATATATATATATATATATATATATATATATATATACAGTGAGGCCTCAGCATACGAAAGTACTCCGTTCAGGATGCGGTTTCGTATGCTGATTTTTTCGTATCCTGAGTCGCGTTTTACATGTAAATAGCCTAATCCGTTCCAAGCCTTACGAAAAGACACCTTTTTCTTTCATAAACACGCTAAACTTTAGTAATAAACATGCAATGCAGCCATTTCTATCATTCAATAATTAACCCAACCATTAAAAACAGCCTAATCCATTCCAGAAACCACCATGAGATTATTCAATAATGTAGTTATAGCCTAGTAATCCCCTCCAAGCCCTAAGAAAATGGTCCATTTTCTTTACTACTGTATAAAAGTTACGTTACTGTATGTAAAGCATTTGGATCAGTGAAGGTGTATTGTTACCTGTACACCTAAATTAAGGGTTGATACCCTGAAAAAAAGGTAGAGTTAATTATAAAAAAAGTTGAAACATACGTTTTGATTGAGACGATGTCCGATAGCGAAGTCGCGGCAGAGAAGGATGGCATAAGGCAGAAAACGTAACAAGTGACAGACTACGTACAATAATTTACACACTTAACACATTAACACTTAAACTTTACAAAATAAAAAAATGGCAAAAATAATTAACACTTAACATTACGTATGGAAAACTATAAGATGAAAGAAGAAATTACTTTAACCCTGGATAGGTACGCTCCTCGGACACCCCTTTAAGGGTATACTCGGACGCGAACGACCCCGACGCCAAAAAAAATTCTTGAAAAATCAGTTTTTGCAGTAACCTCCTTTTTTCTTTTGCCAAAAAAAACTTCAATGAATGCTTAAAACAACTGTAAAGATAAATACTACTCATCTGCAGAAAAACTATTTATTATAAATATTTTAAAAAAATTAAGTAGAAAAAAAAGACCTGACATAAAAATTCATAAAAAAAAGTTTATACATATATACACAAATCCTTTTAGGAATTGATTCTTGAATGTTTAGGACACATCTTGATGTATTTTGGATGAAGTCAGACCCATGGAGGTGAAGATCTGAAATGAGAAAAAAAGGGTAACTTTTTTTGGCCAAAAAAATTTGTCCAAATTTCATGAATTTTTTTGGGTACCCAAATGAAATAGGAAGTGGCTAATTTTTTTAGGGAATAAACATAT
>NC_090739.1:37395152-37400152 GCF_036898095.1 Palaemon carinicauda | reverse complement strand
AATAAGTTACGGTAGTGTACGTTTATCGTAGTCACCCTCTCTACCTCCTCGCCGCCCGTCCGTCTCCTCTCTATGTAGCAAGACCGACACCTGAACTGGACTTGACTTTCTAAGTTAAAGTGATGCTAAAAACCCGTTTCTTATTTATTATTTCTTGATAATTATTCTTTTTTACATGTCTATTATCTAATTTAGCGTGCATACTGTCATGTGTAATTATGTGTAGTAATTTATTAAGCAGTTATCATAGGTTTTTGGGCTCAACCACGGATTAATCCTATTTCAATGTATTCTTATGGGAAAATTCGTTTCTACATCCGAAGTCGGTTGTGAAACGGATTAAATTCATATGTAGAGGTACCACTGTATATATATTTATATATATATATATATATATATATATATATATATATATATATATATATATAAATTTCTACCTCATACTTGGGATCGAAGGCTAGCCCCTTCTAATGAAAGGCCAGGTCGAAACCAACCATGCCACGAGAGGACATAAAAGATATCGGAACCTGACGCTACCCAGCTGTCCAAGGATTTACCTGGCGAGACATCAGTCTCTTACCAGCGAGTTTTACCCGATATCCCGGCCCACCACGTGACACAATTGGTAGTAATTCATTCAAATTACCCCTAATGAGTCAATATGGATAAATATCAACACAACATCGTGTTCAAATAGAAATAAATTTCTACCTCATACTTGGGATCGAACGCTAGCCCCTTCTAATGAAAGGCCAGGTCGAAACCAACCATGCCACGAGAGGCCATAAAAAATATTGGAACCTGACGCTACCCTGCTGTCCGAGGATTTACCTGGCGAGACATCAGTCTCTTACCAATGAGTTTTGCCCGATATCCCGGCCCACCACGTGACACAATTGGTAGTAATTCATTCAAATTACCCCTAATGAGTCAATATGGATAAATATCAACACAACATCGTGTTCAAATAGAAATAAATTTCTACCTCATACTTGGGATCGAACGCTAGCCACTTCTAATGAAAGGCCAGGTCGAAACCAACCATGCCACGAGAGGCCATAAAAGATATCGGAACCTGACGCTACCCAGCTGTCCGAGGATTTACCTGGCGAGACATCAGTCTCTTACCAGCGTGTTTTACCCGATATCCCAGCCCACCACGTGACACAATTGATAGTAATTCATTCAAATTACCCCTAATGAGTCAATAAGGATAAATATCAACACAACATCGTGTTCAAATAGAAATAAATTTCTACCTCATACTTGGGATCAAACGCTAGCCCCTTCTAATGAAAGGCCAGGTCGAAATCAACCATGCCACGAGAGGCCATAAAAGATATCGGAACCTGACCCTACCCAGCTGTCCGAGGATTTACCTGGCGAGACATCAGTCTCTTACCAGCGAGTTTTACCCGATATCCCGGCCCACCAAGTGACACAATTGGTAGTAATTCATTCAAATTACCCCTAATGAGTCAATATGGATAAATATCAACACAACATCGTGTTCAAATAGAAATAAATTTCTACCTCATACTTGGGATCAAACGCTAGCCCCTTCTAATGAAAGGCCAGGTCGAAACCAACCATGCCACGAGAGGCCATAAAAGATATCGGAACCTGACGCTACCCAGCTGTCCGAGGATTTACCTGGCGAGACATCAGTCTCTTACCAGCGAGTTTTACCCGATATCCCGGCCCACCACGTGACACAATTGGTAGTAATTCATTCAAATTACCCCTAATGAGTCTATATGGATAAATATCAACACAACATCGTGTTCAAATAGAAATAAATTTCTACCTCATACTTGGGTTCGAACACTAGCCCCTTCTAATGAAAGGCCAGGTTTAAACCAACCATGCCACGAGAGGCCATAAAAGATATCGGAACCTGACGCTACCCAGCTGTCCGAGGATTTACCTGGCGAGACATCAGTCTCTTACCAGCGAGTTTTACCCGATATCCCGGCCCACCACGTGACACAATAGGTAGTAATTCATTCAAATTACCCCTAATGAGTCAATATGGATAAATATCAACACAACATCGTGTTCAAATAGAAATAAATTTCTACCTCATACATGGGATCGAAAGCTAGCCCCTTCTAATGAAAGGCCATGTCGAAACCAACCATGCCACGAGAGGCCATAAAAGATATCGGAACCTGACGCTACCCATTGTGTCACGTGGTGAGCCGGGATATCGGGTAAAACTCGCTGGTAAGAGACATGTCTCGCCAGGTAAATCCTCGGACAGCTGGGTAGCGTCAGGTTCCGAAATCTTTTATGGCCTCTCGTGGCATGGTTGGTTTCGACCTGGCCTTTTATTAGAAGGGGCTAGCGTTCGATCCCAAGTATGAGGTAGAAATTTATTTCTATTTGAACACGATGTTGTGTTGATATTTATCTATATTGACTCATTAGGGGTAATTTGAATGAATTACTACCAATTGTGTCACGTGGTGGGCCGGGATATCGGGTAAAACTCGCTGGTAAGAGACTGATGTCTCGCCAGGTAAATCCTCGGACAGCTGGGTAGCGTCAGGTTCCGATATCTTTTATGGCCTCTCTTGGCATGGTTGGTTTCGACCTGGCCTTTCATTAGAAGGGGCTAGCGTTCAATCCCAAGTATGAGGTAGAAATTTATTTCTATTTGAACACGATGTTGTGTTGATATTTATCCATATTGACTCATTAGGGGTAATTTGAATGAATTACTACCAATTGTGTCACGTGGTGGGCCGGGATATCGGGTAAAACTCGCTGGTAAGAGACTGATGTCTCGCCAGGTAAATCCTCGGACAGCTGGCTAGCGTCAGATTCCGATATCTTTTATGGCCTCTCGTGGCATGCTTGGTTTCGACCTGGCCTTTCATTAGAAGGGGCTAGCGTTCGATCCCAAGTATGAGGTAGAAATTTATTTCTATTTGAACACGATGTTGTGTTGATATTTATCCATATTGACTCATTAGGGGTAATTTGAATGAATTACTACCAATTGTGTCACGTGGTGGGCCGGGATATCGGGTAAAACTCGCTGGTAAGAGACTGATGTCTCGCCAGGTAAATCCTCGGACAGCTGGGTAGCGTCAGATTCCGATATCTTTTATGGCCTCTCGTGGCATGCTTGGTTTCGACCTGGCCTTTCATTAGAAGGGGCTAGCGTTCGATCCCAAGTATATATATATATTTATATATATATACATATATATAAATATATTTATATATATTTATATATATTTATATAGCCCAGCGGCATAGTAAGAAATATGAAACCAATTGTTCAAATTGTTCTAAAAGCACCAAAATTGGCACACATGTGGATTAATACATTCTGAACAATTTTGGATATGGAGGCATTCAAGATTCTCCCCGTAGCACATTTGGCGGCCATTTTTCAAAATGGCCGCTATTTACCGTTAGCGTCATTGAATATGTACCATAATTTGTCTTTTTGTGGATGCTAAAGGTGATAAGTGTGCTAGAGGTGATATGGTATTGTACAATTACACATACTTCTGTGCTTACCAAATAATTTGGCTACCATTTCACAAGAAAATGAATTTTACTTTGCAGCGGCAGCGTTGGTGGCAGTGACGGCGGCTGCAGTAATAGTATAGTGTTGATAGTCATGGTGCTTGTAGTAGTAACTTGTGGTAACATGGTGGTGTTTTGTGTCTTTGCAGGTGAGGCAGCAGCAGCACCACCTGACATCAGAGACGCGTTGTTCCAGACTGCAGCCATGGCAAAGAAGTTCCAACTGGTCGATACTTTTGAGCAACGTACTCCCACAACACCTCCTGAGACAAACTGGAAGCTGTGTCTTGTATGTCAAGAGGAGACAACAGAGTCACTTGTCTGCCCAGTACTGTCTAAACGCCGAGACCCTGGGAGTGGATACACGACAATGGCTGCAAACTTGGTCAAATTTGATGAACTCGGAGAACTGCCAAGAACTGTTCAGTTACAGAGACTAGATGAAGGACAAGGTGTTGAGGCGACAATGGTTGCCCACCAGGCCAAGTGGCATAAAACATGTATGCTCAAATACAATAACACAATGCTACGAAGAGCAGAGAAGAGACGCATCGCAAGCAGCTCAGCATTTGATAGTACTGACAATGTCCAGGCCAAGCGCGCCAGAACACACTCTTCAGAAGCCACTACCAGCGGCACCTCCTGCTTTTTCTGTGGAAAGTCTGGCACAGAGACCCTACATGAAGTAACAACCTTCCAGGTGGACACACGCGTACGGAAGTGTGCAGCGCAAGTTGGGGACAATGAACTCATAGCCAGGCTCAGCATGGGTGATATGGTGGCTCTGGAGGCCAAGTACCATTCCAAGTGTTTGTTGGCTCTTTACTATCGTGCAAAGACCACTGTAGAAGCCGAGCAGAAAACTGACCATGAAGGTGTAATGTCAAGAATCGTACTGGCTGAACTGGTCCTGTATATCGAGGAAACCCACCTAGAAGAGGGCACCACCCCAGTCTTCAGACTCGCAGAACTTGTAAAGCTATACACAACAAGAATGGAACAGCTCGGGGTTGTTTTGTGCCAGAAAGTTAATAGCACAAGGCTGAAAGAGCGCCTGTTAGCCCAGATACCAGGCCTGAGATCCCACAGCAAAGGCCGAGATGTTTTACTAGCGTTTGATGAAGACATTGGTGAAGCGCTAGGCAAAGCCTGCGAGCAAGACTGTGACACTGAGGCAGTTCACCTTGCGCGTGCTGCACAGATAGTTCGTCGATATATGTTTGAAGACACTTACCAATTCCGTGGATCATTCCCGGGCGGCTGTCAGGAGGACTCTGTGCCAAACGTACTAGTTGCAATGGTAAATATGGTGCTGGATGGCCCCACCATCAAGAATCAAAGCCATTCCTCTTCAACACAAGCAGCTCTTTCCATTGCGCAGCTTCTCAAGTTCAACAGTGTCAAGCAAAGTCGGAAGCAGGGAGCAACCAAGACACAGGAGCCTCCAGCTGTCAGAC
>NC_090739.1:37375152-37390152 GCF_036898095.1 Palaemon carinicauda | reverse complement strand
TATATATATATATATATATATATATATATACACATATATAGATGTATATATATATATATATATATATATATATATATATATATATATATATATATAAACCTAAGATTTAAAAACAGTAACATATTGTTGTGGATCAACTGTTAAGGATAGTTGGGCTATCTGCTTATGACAATAATAAAGAAAATGTTAAATCAAATTGAAAATTCCATTTTGAGTATTTTAGGCCCGATACTTGTACAGTGCTCCATCACTGTACCAGTTTACATAATTCATCCCAAATTTTACAGCATCTCATCTCATCAGTAAGGATAATACTTAAAAGAGTAGACTTGGTGCCTCCTCAAAACTGTTCATAATCTATACTGTAGTTTGTTCGGGAAAACAAATTAATTTTAATCACCTCTGCCAACGAAGTCGGAAGGAGGTTATGTTTACGCCTGTTTGAGTTTGTGAACAGCTTCCTGGCCACAATTTTAATCGTAGAATAATGAAACCTGCAGGGATTAAATATTATGTAAAGGGATGGAAATTATTAAATTTTGTAAGATTAAGGTCAAGGTCAAGTAGGTCTAATTCCCGTAATCAGACATAAGTTTGGACATCGTTGTCACAAAGACTTGAAACTTGGTTCATATTTTGAGTGTTTGAAAATCCTTGCCAATTAATACATGTTAAGGTTGAAGGTTAAGGTGAAGCAAAGGGTCAAATTCCGGTCATCAACCATATGGCTACAATTTTAATAGTTAAGTAATAAAACTTCCAGGGATTTTAAACTGTTATGTAAAGAACTTGAAATGATTAAATTTTGGAAGGTCAAAGGTCAAGGTCACGGTCAAGCTAAACGTCCATATCACATAATCAGCCATAAGTTTAGACATCCTTTTCACGGACTTCAACGTGGTTCATATTTGAGTACTGTATAAAAAAAAATCCATGCCAACGAGAGTGCTCCTCTAGTTTGATATGTTACTCTAAGTTTCAGTGAAAATCATGCCTGATTGTATGTTTCACATATTTCCTAGATTTCTCTCTCTCTTTCAGTATTAATTTTATGGTGGATTCCACATGTAAACTCTCCACTAGTAACTCATTATTGTTATTATTACAATATCATTAATACTGTCATCATTCTCTCAGTTCCGCATTCCTCTCCATATAAGAATATGTTAGCTATCAGGAACATGGGAATGATCGTGATTTGCAAGCATCCTATTTACAAATGACACATTTTACAGAGAAATCTCTTTAGTGAATGATGAATTTAGGATATAGATTGGCTTTGGCTATAGATCAAATGAAATTACAACGGCTTTGGGGTAACATGAATGTTCAAGTTTAATCTATAGTGTAGGTTTTTTTCTTACTTATCAGATTGAGCCATTAATCGAAATGTCAGAAAGGAAGAATGTAATCCAGTCGAGGGCATATAATTTTTTTTTATACTGTCTACAGTGTAGACCTACTGTGGAGGTCGTACTGTTTGTGATACCTTTCTGTCGAGTATTTTGATTCATAATTACATTTTATGTGATAAATCATACAGATAATTTACTTGATTCATGTTTCCACTGATTAGAATGCTCACATGTGAAATAAAAAAAAAGGAAGAGAATATTAGTAAATTACAAATTAAAATGAATTATTTGAAATCTGATTCTATAAAACCACACATTTTTCCTTACTAATCTTTTACTATACCTATTAGCTCACCAAAATCATCTTGAAGTGCCCCTGACACTTACTTATTTGTTATCATGCAATTGATCATTGGTAGCAATCTACTAATGGATCCCTACTTTTGTATAGCCTGTTGTGGCCGATCAGCTGCATAAAATCAGCACTGCAGGTGGGCTGGAATTCTCATTGCCAGCAACGGGTTTGTTTAGAAAACTTGTGTCCAAGAAATTAGTCATTTTACCACAACCCTATCACTTCTACAGTAGGTACCCAGTTAGGATGGAACTCTAGAATATCCTAGAATTGCAGATTGGCAATAGTGGATCTATTTGAGAGCCCCTGGTGATGAGATAAATAACTAAACTCTTGGCTTTATTAGAGAAATAGTGAATGATACCCATGAAGCAGAAACTATAATAATCATAGTAAATATAGAGGGCTTTTAATTTTTAGATCCAAAGAGTACCTGAAAATGACTTAGTGTTTACTCATTATGTAAGAAGTAGAGGTGAATGTTCTTGGAAAACTAGTTGTGTTTGTGACCCCATTGCTCTTCAATCAGAATCAGTACTGTACTTTGACTTAGTGGTGCAGTGCCTAGGTCTGATTAAGCCTATCATTTTCATCAACTATTAATGGGTTCCAAAAGGTGTTCTAGTCAAGAAAATGGCAGAGAGTTATCAGCCTTATCCCAAAAGATTGGAAGAGAAATTTAAAGGCTGTACCTTTCTCAGAACAACATTTTCCAATGGAAAAAGGTATGTAATAACAAAAAATTATATATATACATACACACACACACACATATATATATATATATATATATATATATATATATATATATGTATATATATATATATATATATATATATATATATATATACATATATATATATACATATATATATGTATGTATGTATGTATATACATATACACACAAATATTTATGTACAGTAATCCCTTGGATATCATGGGTGTTCCGTTCTAAAAAAAGGTATATATATATATATATATTTTTTTTTTATTTCTCAATTTTATTTTCATAAATTTTAGAATTTATCAACCCTCCTATCACTTATAAACCCATTATACTCTCTTGAAACACTTTTTAAGCCAAAAGTTACTTTTGCTGTAGATATATATTTAGATATACATAAACGAAAATTATTAAATCAGAACACTCGACAATGTATCTACTGTTCGGCCAGGTTACATCGTTGACCAAACTAAATGTCTATTTACTGTGGCCAAAAAGTACAGCTGTATTTAAAATAAGCAGGGTTTTAATAACATTGATGTTACACTGTGTCCAATAATAATGATTGTAATATTGACATAGTATCATATCATTAAATAAAAATCACAGCCAATATATATCTTTTCCATTGTTGTCATTTGTAAGCTCTACGAGACTACTGCCTTCGCTTTCCAAATTAGCTGATTAAAGAAAACTTCCAAATGATTTTTTCTCTTCCTAAAAGACAATTATTATTTGACCCATCATTTTTATTTTTACATTATACGTATAAGCATGTCGTTTTTAATGAAAAAACTTTTCTCATGTTTTATTTATTATTGATTTTAAAGGCATATTAAAGTTTAGCAGTGTTTCATCTCTTTGCCGATGGACAATAATTTTATAGTCTTTACATTTATGATGCTTGATTACAAAGCTTAATAAATAATTAAAGTTTTCTTCCAATTTTTTAAGTATTTTTTGTACAATTTGATTTACCTTTTTATAAACCCAAAAAGGTAAAATGTAATAATATATTACTGTAGTTATATTCTATTGTGCTAATTTTTTACTATCCTACGAAAGTGGAGTCTCTAAATGCCCAAATAAAGAATGTAATAAAAAGTGCTGGTTATCATCTAAGATATATTGCGTTTATAAAAAAGTACCTGGACGAAAATTCTGTTAAGAAACTTGTGATAAACTGTGTTATTACCAGGATTGACTACTGCAACTCTATCTACTACAATTTACCAAAAGTCCAACTTAAGAAATTACAAAACATAATAAACAGAGGAGCAAGACTGATAAAAGGTATCCCACCTAGAGAAAAGATCACCCCTATACCAATTGATTTACACTGGCTGCCGATTAAAGCGAGAATTGAATTAAAATATGTACAATAACCCAAGTTATCAGAACCGGTCGTCCAAAATACTTGAGAGAATTGCTACATATTGCGCACCCAACAAATCGTGTCGACACGAGAATAGTTACAGATAGCTTCAAACTGTTGGACCCTATATTTAGGTCCACTTTGGGCTCCAGAGCCTTTAAATATGCGGCCCCGAAACTATATAAGAAGCTCCCACGAAACATTCGAATGATTGAAGACATTAAGGATTTCAAGATTAAACTAAAGACTTTCTTATTTCATGAGTCTTTTGACAGTGACGATTTAACAGTAAATGAACAATATGTGACTTTAAAAGATAAATACTGTGAACGAACAAGGTAAAACGACATTGGAGGTCCTGTAGAGAGTGGGGTTCCCCTGCTGTATGGGACCGGAAAAACAGCCATCAAAGTAAGTAAGTAAGTAAAGTACTTTATAAACAAGAGTAGCGCCATAGGAGTTACCATAGAGTGGACTGATAGGCGCCATTTTGTTTCCAGGTGGCAGGCTACCAGCCAACCAGTCACTCATTGGCCAGTGGCCAGCAAGACGGATTATTATGTCCACACTTTTTCTTTCTGTTTTACATATAATTAGTAACGTTATAGTACATAATGCCGTGCTGTTCTGTTTATGAGTGTGCCAACAGACCTGAGAAAGCATCTAAAATCTTTAGGTTTCCAAGTAATCCTGCATCTCTTTGTTTATCTATCACAGTATGCTTTACTAAGGATACTTTTACCATTCATTCTCTTAAACTTTTTTAACTTTTTGAGCTCAAAGTTATGATAAATAAGTGAAAAAAGAGAAGTTATTTCATTACAATTTGGTCTAAAAAAGGAACACATAATAAGCAGATCCCTGATAAAATCAATTTTTAAGGGCGAAGATTTGGTGTTCGCACAATATGCTTGATTGCAAGTTACATGAGTATTCGTAGCATTTTTTGGTTTATCAATTTTAGACCAAAAAATTATTAATAAATTAGAATACGAAAAATATAAAACTTACATACCCTCAGAAACCTGCAATATAAAGAGGAGTCCGTGATATAGATTTACATATGCAGTATTATATTTGTAAATCTGCAATGTGCTGTAGGAGCAGTAGGTGAACTATAATATGGTAAAGGCATAGCATACAGTATATATATCATCATCAGCCATAACTATTACACTGCAGAACAAAGGCCTCAGACAAATCCTTCCATTCCCGTCTGTTTATGGTTTTTCTATGCCAGTCTATACCCACAAAACTAGTGCACATGACCAATCAAAAATATTGCTAAATATTTAGATAGATACGCACATGCACACACGCAAATTCAACACTTCCCATCCCCCCCTTTCCTATATACACGCGCTCACACACACACACACACACACTATATATATATATATATATATATATATATATATATATATATATATATATATATATATATATATATATATATACAGTATATATATAAACAGATACTTGCTTTACATTATATAGAGTAGACAATCTTTGCATGTTTTTTTTTTTGCATTGTACATTCACTGTAATGTACAGTAGCATATATTACTGTAATTGTACAGTAATATCAATACAGTATATTATACAGCATTAGACAAGACAAGACAAGACAACGCATCACTTGTAAGTAAATACTCCTTTAACATGGTCAAATCATCACTCAAGATAAGTACAATACAATTGACTTCTCCCTACTGTACTTCTATACTGTTATTTTCAGATGCTTTACTTGTTGTACAGTAGTGTGCCTTACAGAAATGCCATTCATACTATCATTACAGTGTTACTCTATAAAAAAATGAAAGGAATGTACATTATATATGACTACTTACCATATACCCTGCTAAGATATTTTACATCGCAAAGACGTTTGAGCCGCAAAGTTCACTGTCTTACTGATCCTTTGATGTGTAATACATAAGTGCAAGGGCATGTCCGTACTATGTGGACTCATCAACAACACTGTAAACCCCCCCCCCCCCCCCAAAAAAAAAAAAAAAATTATGTACAATTGTTACAGATGAAGTTTGTATATTACATTATATAAATATAAATTATACACATACACACACACGCATATATATATATATATATATATATATATATATATTATATATATATATATATGTATATATATATACACATAAATATACATATATATAACAAATATCTATACATATATATATTTATAAATATACGGTATATATATAATTTATGTAGGTGTATATATATATATATATATATATATATATATATATATATATATATATATATATATATATATACAGTATATATAATGTATATATGTATATATAACTTAGATATATATATATATTATATATATATATATATATATATTTATATATACTAATATATATAATTCATATATGTACACATAATTTATATATATATATATATATATATATATATATATATATATATATATATATATATATATATATATATATATATATATATATATATATGATGATGGCTCCCAGGTCTGGGCACCAAAAATATATTATACCATGGCTCGCGTCTGGGAATCAAACATATGAAATATATATATTACGACTGGCAAGCTATACAACCTCTCGAATTCCAAACACACCTGTTTGCTTTTACATTAAATCTGTTACACTTGGAAATGTTAATACCCGAACTCTGAGACAGTTGAACAACTCCCAGACAGCAATATATAAAACACTGAATATCCAAAGGTTTCTTAAGTACACTCAAAACAAAACTGGGTAATTATTATTACAAATATTAAAAAACTCTAACTTCAGTTCATTAACTGGATACGAGCGAATATGCATTAAACACTGCTGATTGAAATAATACACTCTTTATAAAAATAAATATATTCTATATAAATTATAACACTTCGAAAGAATTTACATAAATCAAATAAATCACTCGAAATATTAATTCAGAACAAAACCTAGATTAGGACAAAAAAGTTACAATCTGAAAATATTAAATCTGAATAAACCTTAGACTAAGACACTTAATAAAAATAGATAACCAGATCACAATACAAGAACCTATCTCCTCCTTACAGCCGTTTACAAAAACTCTAAGAGAATTTCTATAAGAACTGCCTAATTACAAACACTCGTTACACCAAAACTTTGTTATTTCACTGAACACTTTTTAAAACAATACACCGAGCTGTGTGCAAGACTAAGAGAGAGGGGGATATGGCTGTCTTAAGGCTTGAATTTTCTATCTTATTTATGCAACCCTAGGATCTTTATATATGAAACTTAGTTACTTCCAGAAGCTTCCCAAAGATCTGGGAAGCGTGGTGGCTGGGCTAAAGCGTCAGAGTTACCAAGTATTACTCTCTCAAACGTGTACTCATGCAACGCCAGACGGCTCTGTCAGTCAGGTAGCTCCGCCCACCCTTTGTCCCTGAAATAAAACAGATAACAACCTATCACTAGATTTTTCGCGAATTATCCAAAGCACATGGCATACTGCGTATTCTCTCACTAACATGATGCAATACCTCATAAAAATATAAAGAACATTACGTAAGCCCTTGTTCCTATCTTGTGGTGTCACATAACACTCTCAACTTACATAAGACTTTGCAACAAACATACGTGAAATAAAAAGTTAATTCTTAAAAATAACGTAAATTTACATATACTGACTTGAATAGAGAATACAATGAAATTAACAGCAAAAGTCTTATGCAATTTGCATAATAAACTTACGTCTACAAGAGAAGAATTCATCTTAAGAGCTGGCTAACCTCTCTTTATGCACAAATAAGATATAAATAAAATCATTAATAAACTACTGTATTTACTGTACACTGGACCAGCTTCATAAGAATATATATATATATATATATATATATATATATATATATATATATATATATAACATATATACAGTATATACAATTAATATACCGTATATAAAATACACATATACATATATATATATATATATATATATATATATATATATATATATATATACATATATATATTATAAATATATATATATTTATATATAAGGTATATATATAATTATATAACATATATATTGATATATAAGGTATATATATAATTATATAACATATATAATTACATATATAAATCTATATACATACATATATATATATATATATATATATATATATATATATCTATATATATGTATATATATATATATATATATATATATATATATATATATATATATATATATATATATATATATATATTACAACTAGCGAATCACGTAAATTCCTGAGCTCCAAAACTCACCTGCTTTATTTTACATAAATCTGTTACACTTGAAAAATACCAGAGCTCTGAGAATATTATGCAACTCCCAGACGGCAATATATATGAACACTGGATATCCAAAGGTCTCTTTATATAACTCAAAAGAAAAATAGGTGATTACTTTACGTGAACTATTCTAAAACCAACCTCTTACTTCGGTTTCTTAGGAATAGCGAGCAAAGTACTGTATCAAGTATTTGTGATAGAAATAATACACACTTTTATAAAAATAAAGGTATTCTATAAAAAAATAACTGTGATTCAAAAGAATTAACATAAAAAATAAATCACTCGTAATTCAAAGCTGAACTAGACCCGAGACTTATAACATAACACTTCAGAAAATAATACAAACACTTGTTTTACAAGAAATTGATTTATAGAAATATTTAATTTTGACAATTAATAAAGAGTTAACACTTTAAATTTAATGAATAAACAATAATGAAATTTACATTTACGTAACTGTTACACTTACATCTTTTGGTTCACAAAAGGTTACAGAATGGTTAAGGAAAATATTTTAATGCACTTCCCATTAATGAATTACACAGGACCAGTTAGAAAATAATCTAAAAATGTAAATTTATGTAATACTCACTTCCCTTTACAAAAAATATCAGTTTCGCATATGAGAGATGCTTGAGAGAGGGTTGGCAGAACGTTGGCTTTTAACTATCAGGCTGGAATTCTCTGTTTGTCTTCTATGCGTTACTAGGCCCTTATATATATCAATTTAATTCATCTAGAACCTTCCAAGACATCGTCTGAAATCTTGGCGGCAAGGCTTTACGACGCTAATGTTACCAACTTGTAAAGTCGAAGACGGTTACCAACGTCAGCTAATTCTGCCCATCTTCCTTTCGTAATATTACAAAAAAGATAAAACTTAATCTAGATTTCGAAATCTCTCGTGAGTCATGCAGCATACCTTATAACAAGTTTACATATGACCGTAACAAAACTACGTGAAATAAAAAGTTGATTCTTAAAAATAATATAAATTTACTTATATTGAATTGAATGAAAATACAACTAAATGAATGACGAAAGTCTTATGTAATTTACATACATTTACTTAATCCTACATGAGGGAGACCCACCATACGAGCTGACTATACATCTCTTAAATACACAAATAAAATACATGAATAAAATATTTACTCATGCTAGACCAGCTTCATGAGATAGCTCCCACAAAAAGATTATTTATTCCAGGCCTGAATCCACTAATTCAACCCGAAATAAATAATCTGCAACCACGTTCTCTTTTACCTGATAAATGCTTTACATTAATACGGTATGGTTGTAAACATAACGACCATCTAGTTAACCTTTGAATTATCATTCATCTTTTTATTAACAAAAGTTAAAGGATTGTGATCCGAGTAAACCGTAATTTCTTCATTCTGTGGTCTGTTTACATAGACTTCAAATTTCCTTATCGCTGTGATTAGCGCCAGTAGTTCCTTTTCAACTGTCGACTTAGCTCGTTGATGCTTCTTCAGCTTCGCCGACATAAAACAAACAGGGTGAAGATTTCTTTCCTTGCCTTCTTGCAATAGGACAGCTCCAATTCCATTGTCCGACACATCAACTGGGATATAGAATTTCTTGTTGAAATCCAGGGCTTGCAGTATCAGTTTCAAAGTTAATATGGTCTTTATCCTGTCGAAAGATTTCTGGTACTCGCTAGTCCCCACAAATTTTTTTGGGGGGGCTAGTCAAATCTATCAAGGGAGCGACTACAGTTGAAAAGTTTGGGCAAAAAGTCTGTAGAATCCTGCCATCCCTAAAATCGCTGTAATTGCTTCCTCGTTGTGGGGTGTGTGTCTTTCCTTATTCCTTCGACATAAGCGGCTACTGGGGCGATTTGTCCTCTTCTGACTTCAAATGCCAAGTACCGAACGGTTGCCTGCGTCAGGTGTGCTCCTCATAGCTTTTGAAATACCTTCTTCAGGATTCGGAGATGTTCTTCCTAGGTCGATGAATATATCACTACATTGTCGAGATATGCGCTTACTCCTTCAATTGATCCTAGAAGGTTCTCCATTACTCGTTGAAAGGTAGCGGGTGCGTTCATTATGCCAAATGGTATTACTATGTATTGATATAACCCAAATGGGGACTCTTCTGAGAAACTTGGAATTAACCTCTGGGCTTCCAACACATCAAACACGGGTTCAAGCCTAGCAGGAGTTGTTCTAACTCCCGCGTATACCTCGCTTCTTCCATCTCTTTTTCTTCTCGCCTTGCTTCCATTAACCTTGCAAGTCTTGCAATCTCTTGGGCTGCTTCTTCTCGCTTTGCTTCCATTTCTATCTCTCTTGCTTCCATTTCTTTCCGTCTTCTCTCCATTTCTTCTCGATCCACGATTCCCCTTGCTTCCATTAACCTTGCATGTCTTGCAATCTCTCGGGCTTCTTCTCTGCTTTTCTTCCATTTCTTTCTCTCTTGCTTCCATTTGCTTCTCTCTTTCCATCATCTTCAACTTGATCAAATTTTCCTCCGCTGTAATTCGTCGAATCTCAGCCTCTACATCCTTATCTGTTTTCATGCCTTCAGTTTGAGGGTCAACCGGTCCTTGCTTCCCTAAAAATTCTTCTTAGCTTCCTCCAACAGGTCACAAGCTGCCACAGTATTCTCTTCCGACAACTTTCCTGAGTTTATCAACGCTTCTAAGGCTAGACACTTGGTTTGGGCCTTATTCATTCCACTCGTGGCATGGCCATCACATGCCATTAAGATAGAGAGCCACTGAGCTTTACTTACAATAGCTTCAGACAATTCATGAACACATGGGTTATTCAAAAATTCTTGGATATTAAACTATCTTATAATTTAACACTAATTAAAGCCTCACCAAAAAATAATATACTAAAAATACTTAAAATCCTATCAACAATGTACTATTAAAAAAACCATTAATCAAAACACAGCCCTGTTATCACCAATATTTAAAACAGACTCGCTCGATCCTGAGGGTCTGGGCACCAAAATTTATTATATGATATAGCTCCTTGGTCTAGGCACTAAAAATTATATTATACTATGACTCGTAACTGGGAACCAAACATATGATATTACATATACTACGACTGGCAAGTTAATCAAGCTCTCGAATTCCAACTACTTTGTTTGCTTTTACATAAAAACTCTTACGTTTTAAAACATTAATACACAAATTCTGAGACCGTTAAATAACTCCCAGACAGCAATATATAAAACACTGAATATCCAAAGGTCTCTTAAATACACTCAAACTAAACTGGGTAACTACTCTTGAGAATTATTAAATCGTATTTAACTTACTGTGGTTTCTAACAGGAATAGAGCGGAATCTGGTTCCAAATAAAGATGGTTGGAATAATACACTTTTTACAAAAATATGGAAAATTAAGTCTGAACAAAACTTAGATTAAGACAAAAATGTTATGATCTTTAATTATATCTCTTGATTTGAACTATTATATCTGAATAAACCTTAGCCTAAGAAAATAAATAATGCAATGAAAATTATAAAAAATTTTGAAATAATTCTGAATAATACAATGTTCACGTTTTACACTTAATGAATTATAGATAACCAGATCATGTTACAAAATTCTTTACTTCCTACAGGGCCAATTACCAAAAAACCTTATACAATGCCAACACTCAACCTAACATAATGAATTAAAAAAATAATGACCGTATCATGACAACACACGATTTGCTTTGGGGCACGGAATCACTTAGGAGAGGACACACTAAAACGTACTGAACACTTTCGACAATACAATGGGTTACATGCGGGAATGAGAGAGGGAGAGGGGAAGGAGGCTATCTTCAGGCTGTAGTTCTATCTCAATCTCTACCTCTATCTGACTCTAACCCAACCTTGGGTCACCTTTTATATGAAATCTAACTGCTTCCAGAATGTTCCAAGATCTAGGTCTGGAAGAGTGGGGGCTATGGCAAGCAAAAAAGTTGCCAAAAATTACTCTCCCAACCACTACATACACTATGCCAGACAGCTCTCTCAGTAAGCTAGCTCCACCCACCCTTCTCCCCGAAATGAGAAAAAAAGATAACATCCTCTCACCGGCCTTCGCAACGTTTCTAAAGCATATGGTAGAGAAGCTTCTAAAGCACATTACTAAACATTCTCTCTCTAAAACATGACGCAATACATCATAAAATATAAAAGAAAATTACCTAAGCCCTTGTTCATATATCGTACGAATCCTACAACACTTTCATATAGACTACGTAAGACTTCGTACCAAACATACATGAAATGAAAAGTTAACTCTTAAAAATATCGTAAATTTACATATACTAACTCGAATAAGAAATACAGAGAAATCAATGATCAAGGTCTTACGTAATTTACACAAAATACTTATATCTATTTGAGAGAGGCTCACTTTATGGCCTGGGTATCATCTCTTCAATGCAAAAATGAAAAAAATGTATGCAATATAAATAAAATTATCAATAAACTATAATATTTACTCTACACTAGACCAGCTTCGTAAGAGTATATATAACATATATATGTATTGTACATATAAATTTCATACACACATATATATATATACTGTATGTATATATATATATAAATATAATACATATATATATAAATTATATATATATAAATTATGTATATGTATATATATATAAATCATATATATGTATATGTATAAATTATATATAAGTATTTACAGTGAACCCTCGTTTATCGCGGTAGATAGGTTCCAGACGCGGGCGCGATAGGTGAAAATCCGCGAAGTAGTGACATCATATTTACCTATTTATTTAACATGTATATTTGGACTTTTAAAACCTTCCCTTGTACGTAGTACTGTTAACAAACCACCCTTTAATGTACAGAACACTTAATGCATGTACTACAGCACCCTAAACTAAAACAGGCACAAATATTAAAGGCGATTTTATATCATGCGTTTCCTAAACACCTAAAAAGCACGATAAAAAATGGCAACCAATGTTTTGTTTACGTTCATCTCTGATCATAATGAAGAAACAAACTCATTTAGTGTACAGTACACATATATGTATAGGTTAGTTTTTGCATCGATTATATTGATTATACAGTACTGTACTGTATGTTGATTTGTTTATTACCAATGTTTTAGTTTACGTATTTTTCTTAGGACTTCCAAATGAAATGTTTTTCTTTATGACGCCGCCTGAAACGACGGCGTGTACGCTCAGTAAACAACCACGCTCAGAACAAACAAGGCATTTAACGCGCATGATGATAGTGATAAATAATGATACAGTACATACAGTATTTACAGTAAAAGCATTTACAAAATATGTTACCTTACAAATATAAATTATACAGTATTGTACGTAGCAAAGCAGGAAAACAATTTACGAGAGAGAGAGAGAGAGAGAGAGAGAGAGAGAGAGAGAGAGAGAGAGAGAGAGAGAGAGAGAGAGAGAGAGAGAGAGAGAGAGATTGTTTTACGTACGTAAATGTAAATTTCAAACAAAAAAAATATGATAGGTTACAACATGTAGACTTTTAAAACCTTCCCTTTAACTTAATGCATACAGTACGTACATTACTAAACTATAAAACAGGCAGTAAGAATATTAAAGTAAAAAATAAAGATTGTTACTGTACTCACCACTAAAGAAGTTGAAGAAAAACTTGAATGGTGATGGCGATGAATTTGCTGCACAGTAGAAATGATGATGATGAAGCTGATGATGTGTTCTACTGTGCAGCCAATGATAGTATTTTACGTCTCTTCAGACGGAGGTGTCTTTTCCTGGGACACCTCTTCAACTTCTTCCTGAGAAACTTCAATTTCTTCCGAAGGCGTACTAGCAGGAGGAACTGGCTCTTTTTTGCGAGGCTGGAAGAACATTGTGATCGGAAGTTGTTGCCGCTGCTTCTTTTTTCGATCCAAGAGCATTTTGTAGGGAGTCATTATGTCATCAACCTTGTTGCAGAATTGCATCGAGCGAACCATATCCTCGTCCCACTCTTGCAACATTTCTTTCAACTCCTTCGCGTGGTTGCAGGCCTTGGCAAGCCGTTCTAATGTTAAGCCCGTTTCTTCGACATTTTCTTGGGTCTCTTCCTGGGTATCACTCTCTTCCTCACTTGCCGATTTCGTCAGGTCTTCGAGGTCTGCGTCAGTTAGGGGCTGGGAATGGCAGTCCAACAACTCGTCGACGTCTTCAGTCGTCATGTCGCCAAACCCGTCACCTCCAATTATGGCAGCCAACTGCACAGATTTCCGTATTGCAGAGTGTTGGATTTCCGACGGAGTAAATCCCTTGTCGTCGTAAACAATATCGGGCCACAACTTCTTCCAGCTCGCATTCACGGTTGCAGGTTTCATCTCTTGAAGTGCCTTCTGAATATTCTGCAGGCACGTGGCTATGGTGTACTGCCGCCAGTACGCCTTCAAGTTGAAATCTTCATCCTCGTCATCTTGGGCAGCATCCACACACGCAACGAGGTCCGCCAAGGTTTTCTTCATGTAGAGGGCCTTGAACGCCCTGATAACCCCCTGGTCCATCGGTTGAATTAATGACGTGGTGTTGGGTGGCAGGAACTCAACCTGAATGCCCTCATGCGACAGGTCAGTTGCGTGTCCACCAGCGTTATCCATAAGGAGAAGGATCTTGAATGGCAAGCCCTTCTCTAAAAGATATTTACTGACTTGCGGGATAAAACACTGGTGGAACCAGTTGGAGGTCAGCATCTTCGTAATCCATGCTTTTTGATTATGCATCCAGTACACGGGAAGGAGATTCTTATTTTTATTTTTCAAAGCGCGAGGATTTTTCGACTTATAAATAAGCCCCGGCTTTAACAAAAATCCAGCAGCATTGCCACA